>NC_134816.1:40552884-40672884 GCF_046742065.1 Oratosquilla oratoria
TGGGGGACCAGGGGGCGATGGCGTGGTTCAGGAGGAGCTGGGGGTCAGCCTCGGGCTCGGCCTCGGCGGCCGCCAGTGCGGCAAGACACAGGATAACCTGTCGGGGAAGAGAGTGAGGATGAGGAAGAGAAACCTATATTCAGCGGAGCAGTCACCGCTGGCGACCAACTGTACGGTCGTTCTCTCTCGGTATAGGCCGGTCACCTTCGATCACAACAAGCAACAAACGAGACATAATCTTGGGACACGATAAAGCACGAGGACGGTGCGGGCGCCTCTTCTCTTTACTCACCAGGACCTTCATGATGATGTTGTCGTCTTCGTCGGAGTGGCGATTCACGATGGAAATGGTCCGGGTGTGGCCTCTTATATACCCCCGCGCTCGCTCGCGGACCCTTTCCGCCCCGCCCATCCTGGTTGTGGCCTTGTGTCTTTTGTCCCATACGTGAACATCGACATCCAGTGTTCGTCGTTTAATTCCGAAGCGTCGCAAGGTTCAGGTCCGGGAGGGTGACAGCCCCACAGAACTCAAAAAATGAATAAATAAATGAATAAATAAATACGGTAAATAAAATAAATGAAATAGATAAATAAATAAATAAAATAAAACAAATAAAATAGAATAAATAAATAAAAATGAACAAAACTAAAACTAAAATGATAATGATAAAATAAATAAAAAATAAGATAAGTACATAAATACATAAATAAATAAATAAGATAAATAAATAAGAGAGAGGGAGAGAGGGAGAGAGAGAGAGAGAGAGAGAGAGAGAGAGAGAGAGAGAGAGAGAGAGAGAGAGAGAGAGAGAGAGAGAGAGAGAGAGAGAGAGAGAGAGAGAGAGAGAGAGAGAACAATTCTTAGGCTTTCTCCTGCCTGTCGTCAGGCGATTTTTTTCATCTCAGGGGGGGGAAGCCTCCCCCCGCCCCCGGGAAATTTGAGGGTTACATCTTGGCCCGTTTAACCCGTAGACACTGAACATCGTCATCAAGTACAGGGTGTTCAAAAAACAATTTCACAAGAATATTCACAAAGAGTGAATCAACTTCCGGATCACCCTATATATGCATTTGTATGCATATACAAATACGTATAAACAAAGAAGGGGAGGGGGAAGGGGGGGAGGGGAGTGGGAAGTGGAGGGGGAGAAGGGATGGAGGGAAAGGGGTGGAGGGGAAGAGGGGGTGGAAGGGGAAGGGGAGAGGGATACTGAAAGGAATTTTCTAGAAAGACAATTGTTTATCGTTTCAATTCTCCCACTCTCTCTCTCTCTCTTTCTCCCCCTCTCTCTTTCTCCCCCCTCTCTCTCTCCCTACACCCCCCTCTCTCCCTCTCTCCCTCCCCCCCTCTCTCTCTCTCTCTTTCTCTCTAACTCTTTTCCCACATTCATTTTCGTCCTTTTCTTGTTAACTGTGACTACGGACAAGAACATCGTCACTGAGTTCCGCCAAAATCGACACAATGGGAGCGGACGAAAGAGACTGGGAATTTCCCCGTTCCCCGTCCCACATACTCACAGCAGAAGAAGAAGAACTTGGTTTCCTCTCCTCCCCACTTATAAAGAGGTATTGCTCTTATCATGCCTCTTTATAGCACAGCTCATCTTTGTTGATCACTCTTTGCTCTCTTTTTCGTCTCTCTTATTTGTAAGTTGCTCTCTTTGTTTTTTTATCCCACAGCTCTTTATAATACAGCTCATCTTTGTAGATCGCTCTCTTTTTGCCGCTCTTCTTTGCAAGTTGCTCTCTTTGTTCTTTTTTTAGGCCACAGCTCTTTATAACACAGCTCATCTTTGTAGATCGCTTTCTTTCCTCTCTTTTTCGTCGCTCCTCTTTGTAAATTGCTTTTTGTTTTGAGCCCACAGCTCTTTATAACACAACTCATCTTTGTAGATCGCTCTCTTTGCTCTCTTTTTCGTCGCTCCTCTTTGTAAACTACTCTCTTTAAGCCCACGGCTCCTCTTCGCAAACTCCTCTCCTAGCTCTTTTCGCGCGTGCTGCTCCTCTTTGTAAGCTGCTCTCTTCTCTTTGTTCCTGGTGCCCTTAATTATGAGCTGCTCTCTTCGCTCTCTTTGTGTCTTCTCGGTGTAATGGAGATGCGCTCAGCCTGAGGCACTTGCTCTCCTTTACATAAGGTTCCTCACCTCTGACATTCAGTTCCCAACAACGCCCTATGCAATGCTCGTGCATCCTTGTATCTTCCTTATCATTACTATAGTAGTAACAATGATAATAGAAATAATAATAATAATAATAATAATAATAATAATAATAATAATAATAATAATAATAATAATAATAATAATAATAATAATAATAATAATAATAATAATAATAATAATAATAATAATAATAGAAATAATAATACAAATAATAATAGTAATAATAATAATAATAGAAATAATGATAATAGTAATAATAATAATAATATGAATAATATAAATAATAATAATAGAAATAATTATAATAATAGAAATAATAATAATAGAAATAACAATAATAATAATAAAATAATAATGATAATAATAATAATAATAACAATGAATAGTAATAATAGTAATAATAGTAATAATAGTAATAATAGTAATAAAACAATAATAGTAATAATAGTAATGATGATAATAATAATGATGATAACAATAGTAATAATAATGGTAATAATAATAATAATGATAATAATAATGATAATGATAATAATAATAATAATAATAATAATGATAATAATAATAATAATAACAATGAATAGTAATAGTAATAGAAATACTAGTAATAATAATAATAATAATAATAACGAAAATAATATAAATAGTAAAAATATAAATAATAATAATGATAATAATAATAATAATAACAAAAATAATATAAATAATAAAAATCATAATAATAATAATTATGAAAATAATAATAATGATAATGATAATAATGCTGATAATTATCATGATAATAATGATAATGACAATAGTAATAAAAATACTAATACCAGAAATAATAATTTTAATAGAAATAATAACATGAATAGAAATAATAGAAGTAATGAAATTAATAAAAAGTAATAATAGAAATAATAATAATAATAATTATAGCGATAATGATAATAATGATAATAAAGATTATGATAATAAAGAAATTATTATTATAGGAAGGTCGCTGGTCAAGCGGGTTAAGGCGTCGTTACTTGCGATGAAGTTCGAGGGAATGGCGGTTCGATCCCTGTCACCGGCGAAGTTGGATCAAGAGCATGGTTCATTAAATTCCACTGTACAAAGTTCTCTATAAGGGGCACCGTCCTAGCCACCCGATTGGGGGGAGTTTGTGACGTTAAACCATAAGATAATCATCTTTTTCTTCTTCTTCTTCTTCTTATCATTATTTATATTGTGGATAGGAGGTAAGGGAACACGGGCTGAGGGAAATACTTTTATTCCTGACTAGTTACGCCTGAGTGGCTTCTTCAGAGGAACTGGAATTCTGGAATTCAAGAAAAGACCACCTCGCTTGCGCGGGATCGGGTTTTGTGGGAGGGGAAGAACGTCTGTTAGAAAATGAAAAGATAGTAGTGTATAAAAGAGGGCTATTGCCACCGGGCGAATCGCGAGCAATTAGGGGCTAGATTGTTGTCATGGCATAGGAGGACTTGACCAGGAGCTTGGAGGGAAGCGCCCGACGCCGGAGGTTAGGAGGTTGGGATTACCAACGGGGTTACCAACGGGGTTAGGATCACCAACGAAAGTTGAGAAAATGGTAGGAGGCGTAGTAGTAGAGAAAGGGGGAAAAACGGAAAAATCTTTAGTGGGAGGTAAACTGAAATGAGAAGATGTAGTATAAGAGAAAGTGAGAAAGGAAGCGAATTTTAGTCGAAGAAAAAGGAAGTGTATATGTTTGTGCGTGGGATGCGGCTATGTTCGTGAGAGGTGTGTGTGTGTAATTTACGGTTAGTGAGTAGATTTCACTTCCCGCGTTTAGAGGGCGTTCCTGATTAGCCCCAGGTAAGGCATGAGGATTCCTGTTTTACCCCAGGTCAGGTTTTGAGTAACGATATTATTATTATTATTATTATTATTATCCTTATTACTACCATTACCATTATTATTATTACATTATCACCAGTCAAGCTGGTGAAGGGGTATGTTACTTGTTGGTGCGGTTATACACGTTTTATCGTGTACACCGCACGTGGGACGGGCGCAGCTGACAGATAGTCTGTACGGTGTGGTCTAGGTGTAATATGTTGTATCAGATGTTTGTGTTTGGCGTGCAGTTTTTCTAGGTGTCTTGAGTGAAGTTTGTGTTTGTGTTGGTTGAGTGGACGGATGTTGGAAATTTGGTGTAGAGACTCAGTGGTTCTGAAGTCGCTCCATCGCGAGCCCGTGATGAACTGGACAGCGGCATTCTGAACCTTCTGATGCTCGTAGTTATTGGTGGCACATGTCAGCTGGCTTAGTCCCGGGGACTGGCACAGAATCGGTCTGACGAGGGCTAGGTACAATCGACGTTTGGTTCTCAGTGTTGCAGTTTTGAAGCGTCTGAGCCTACCCAGCACAGCCCTAGCCTTCGCTCCCTGCTTGCGGAAGTGTGGGGTCCAGGTAAGGCCACTATCAAGTGTGCTACCCAGCACACGGGTATGGTCCTTCGCTGGGATGTTTGTGTTGTTTATTTTAAGAGGAGTGTTTGTGATTGTTCTGTTGGTTCGTTTGCAGCGGAAGTGTACAGCATTGCATTTCGACGCGTTGGTCTTAATGCGCCACTGTTGCTCCCACGCGTGTGCCCCGTCTAGGATGTTTTGCATTACGTGTAACGCTCCCTGCAGCGTTTTGTGTCTGCTTATGTGGTTAGTGTCGTCCGCGTACGAGAGAGTTAGAGCCTGGTTGCGAGGATAAGCCGGCTCTGGCAGGTCATTCGTATATAGATTGTACAGAGTGGGGGCAAGGACTGACCCTTGCGGCACTCCAGCCTTCGGCACAAAAGGTTGGGACAGACAGCCCCGCCACTTTATTCTAATTGACCTGTCGTCCAGGTAGTTGCAGAGCAACCTTGTGAACGGCAGGGCAAAGTCGAAGTTGTGGTACAATTTGTACTTCAGGCCCTCGTGCCAGACAGTATCGAATGCCTTCTCCACATCCTTACAAACCAAAATGGCCTTACCAGGGCGACCGTCTGGCGGTCTTTGAACCCATTGAGTGATTATGGATATTACGTCTTCTGCACCGCGCCCCGGCCGAAAACCAAACTGGCAGTCCCTCAGCACATTCTCCGTCTCTAGGTACACGGTCAGGCGACGGCTTAAGACGTGCTCGAACACCTTTCCAAAGTACTCCAGAAGGGAGATGGGCCGATATGAAAGGGGGGCGGAGGCGGGTTTCTGGGGTTTAGGAATGAGGATGGTATGGGAGGCCTTGAATAGTTGTGGGAAGTACCCAGAGGCTAGTGAGCTGTTATATAGTGTCGTCATGTGTGAGATTATGTTGTCTGGCATACGTTTGAGTATGTGTGCATCGATGCCTGAAGGGCCAGGGGATTTTAGTTTTAGTGCCGAGATAACCCCCTTTACCTCCTCCAAAACTATGGGGCAGATAAGGGGATCATCTTCATCTAACTGAGAGAGATCAACAGTCTCGTCGGGAATGAGGTCACTACAGCTGTTCATAAATGAGTTAACACTGTGCAAGGTGCTAAAGCAATGTGGTCCTTGCACAGGATGGGGCTTAAAGACCTCACTCCATGCTGACGCCAGAAGGTCAGCTTGGTGTTGGGGGGAGTGTGCAGAGTGGTTAAGATGGTTGATGACCTTGGGTGGTGGCACAGAGCACTCCTCCAGCTCACGTTTGAGGGTCCTCCAGAACTTGGAAGGGTCCTTCTCACAGGCGCCGGAGAGTGAGGCCATCAGTTGCTCCTCTTCTCGATGTGAATCGATGTAGAGGGACTTCCTCAGGCTACTCTGTAGCCAGTGCATGTCTCTTAGGATGGCTACACGGGCCTCTAGGGGTGCTTGTAATAGATCTGTAGATCTGTTTTGTAGTGCAATGCGTAGTCTGTTAGTGCGCATAGAAGCGGTGAACGTGGCAATCTTTCGGTGCTTTGTTCTAGGAATGTGCTTTTTTACAGCGTTTTTGACAAACTTTGTAAGTGAGCGCCATTCCTGCTCTATCGCCGCTTGTGGAGTGTTGTCCATGTTTGTGTTGGTGTATGTCGTGAGAGTGTTTTTGAAGCCTTCCCAGTCGGCCTGACTGTAACGTAACCGAGGCTCACTGGGGATAAGGATGGGTGAGGTGGAGATGCGAAGGATTAAGGGTATGTGGTCTGAGAGGGTGGGGGCACCGGGTGAGATAGTGGAGTTGAGGAAGAAAGCTCGGCTGTTGGAGAACACCAGGTCGGGCTTACCCTGCAATCCATGACCTATGAATGTGGGAAAGTCCGGACCTAGGAACTTCAGCCGGTGAAGTATAGTAAGAGAGTGTAGTTGCCGACTCACTGAGCTGCTGTTGTGCGTTCCAGGGCTCCAAGCAGCATGACTGCAGTTGAAATCGCCAATGAAGAAGGTTGGGATTTTGTATGACATCACCTTGGCAATGTCAACAAAGGGGAGGAAGGGGATACGGGGAGGGCGGTAGAGGGTACAGAGGAGGATGGGACCGCGAGTGGTGCTTAACTTGATCGCGAGCATCTGCTCATAATGAAATTGATCAAGTATAGTGTGCAGCAGCACACTTTATCGTAATGAATAATAAACACAGAGCCCCTGATCCAGACGGACGTTTCAGCCACGCGAACAACAGGAGGATACTTGGTCCACCCGCTGTGACAATCCGCCACACCGACAGATGAGGTCGAGTGGGGGACCAACCTGACACTTTGCCACGTTCCTTCTTTTGCCATATATATTGACCAACTCGACTTCAAACTATGTTCCTCTGAAGAAGCCACTCAGGCGAAACTAGTCAGGAATAAAAGTATTTCCCTCAGCCCGTGTTCCCTTACCTCCTATCCACATTCGTCACAATGTATACACATTATCATTAATATTATAATTATTATTATTATCATTATTATTATTATTATCATAATTATTATTATCATTATCATAAATATTATTATCATTATTACTATTTGCATCATGAAGCATGACTGCCCATCCCACACCCGGACAGGACGTCCTAGTGACGAAAGAAGCCCTCACTACCCCGAAGCATCACGTACTTTACTAAGCATAAACTGATGTAATACCATATGTGAGAGAGTCAGCGGATTTGGACGTTGCTATTTATGTGTTATATAACCATTATGACCCTTGAAATGGGATTAGGGCATGTGTGTCCACCATACGGATTTTCTGTCCTTTTTGTCAAACCAATTCACAGATTTTCTTGCACAGTTTCACTAAATCCGTTAAATTCCTGGTTCTGTTTTCCCTGATCTTCTTCAACCACAAGTTGGAGCACTGGTAGAGCGGCAACAGCGAGATCACATCCATGTTCAAACTCATAAATTTTATGAAACCTCTTTTCTAATACAACCATTCTTGAAACATCCCCTTCCAATCACTAATCTCAGTTACGGTACCGAGATCTTTATTAGTTTGACTACCCTGCCTCAGTGTTGTAATGTCCTTTGCTGATCTTCTGCATAAATTGCCTCTTGAAATACGTCGCCTTGCTCGCAGTATTGAACAAGTTAACAAGAAAATTGTGAGTTGTCATCATGCTATCATATACAACATATCTTGTCAGAGGGAGAACCACCTGCCTAAGTATACTCATATATATATTCGCATATACATATATAAAACCTCAATCTGTGGATTTAGAGTCCCATAACATACGTAGTACTTCCTTTACACAGGATTACAAAGAATTACAAAGGAGGAGCATGCCGACAGGAGACCTTTTGGTCCATAACTAGGTCGAATGCGAAAAAATTATAATAATAATAAATAGATAAAAGAAAAATAAATAAAAATTATAATAACATAAATAATAATCAATGAAATAGATAAATGCATAGGTATAGTTAAATAATAAACAAACAGGTAAATAGTAAATAATAACAAATTGACAGAGAACTAACAATAAATAAAAATAAAGCAAATGATAATATTCAAACAAATAATAACAAACAAATAATATAAAATAAATGACAGGCATTACATCTTGCTTAAATGTTTATCTAAACGAATCTTAAAGCTACGAACATAACTACATTGCACTGCCTCTGCAGGAAGTTTATTTCATTAACTACACGGTTAGCGAAGTTGTTTCTACCCATTTCCGAATTAAATTCATTTCCTTCCAAATTAAATCTATTTTCCTCAACTAATTAATGGTTACTCTGATTTCTTGCCACTCTTAGGTAAACGAAGGATTTTCTGCTGTTTGCTTGCTTGTTCCTATTTTCGCATCAGGAGCAGCAAAGATGAGTTAAGGTTTTCGCTGGACTTTAACACAAATCTCTGGAAAAAAAACACCACAAGTGGAGAAGGAGCCTGTATTGGTACGACCTTTCGCTTCGCTTGTTATTACAGTTTTTTTTTATGTACAGAGTCGTAATACACTTCACCCAGCCAATTGATCCATCTTATCTTTAACCTTTCCTGTTCCCAGACATTTGGTCCACCTTCTCCTTAACCTTTCCTATTATTCAGTGACCCCCTCTTCACTGCCTCCCTTCCTCTCTCCCTCCTCCTGTTCCCTCAGTTCTTCTTATTTAATTTCAGTCATGTGTATCACAACTATGTACTTGGAAATAAAAAAAAAACAGCTGTATCAAGCCAAACGTAATACAATAAGCGCTCCGTGATCACAAGAGGTTTATTTCGGAAGACTTATCAGCAACTGCCACTTTCATACTTTAACAGAAATGGAGGACAATTCGACTTGATTTGTCACCACTGGCTCTCAAATAACCACAGAGGTTTGAGTGAATAAAGGCTTGAGTCTTGTAAATCTTCAGTTTTTGTCTGAATAACGAAGAGAATGAGATTTCTTTTGTAGGAAGATCCAGAGAAATACAAGATAACGACAAAAGCTTGTTGTTTATGCAAAATTTACCTTCAGGACTAATTTTATACAAACAATGAAGAAACAAATTGAGTTAATTTATGTTTACGATATCAATGATAGCTTCACAACAATATGATATAGAATATACACACATAATGCGAATATGAAGAGTAACATCAGCATATATTTATAGAATGTGACACTATATCATATATTCATCTATATAATTAGTTACCCAGATATAGCAAAGTTAGAATTGTAGAAGTGGCAAGGAATAGGTACAAGGAAAAAGCATAAAAGAAGGAGACTGTAATACAAAAACCATCTCTTTTTATGAGATAATACATTCATATATATATATATATATATATATAAATATATTAAAAACCACATTGCACTATAATTCTAAGCCATCAAAGGCCGGCATGCAGAAATTGAAATGCGGTACTGCCAAGGACTCGGACCCAGCATCCTTATGACAAGTGCGGTAGTGAGTGTGTGTGTGTGTGTGTGTGTGTGTGTGTGTGTGTGTGTGTGTGTGTGTGTGTGTGTGTGTACGGATTTTCTGTCCTTTTGTCAAACAATTCACAGATTTCCTTGCACAGTTAAACGAAATCCACTAACTTCCTGGTTCTGTCTACCTGATCTTCTTCAACCACAAGCCGAAGCACTGGTAGCGCGGCGGCAGCGCGACCATCGGCGACAAGGCCGCGGAAGATGGGCGTGGTATGGCGGGGCGGGGGAGTCTGAGGCAGACGATGTATATAAGGACCCGCGTCTGGTCCGGAGTGCATCGTGTGTCATCCCGCCGAGTCTGACAACATGAAGTTCCTGGTGAGTTCACCCGGCGATGCCCGAGGACCGGTGTAAACAAACGCTCCACTGAGAGCATTTGCAGGACGCTGTGTTTGGGGGCCAAATGCCAACATTCTATTTGCCTCAAAGGGGATAGGGGGAGGGACAGTCAATTCTCAGAGTATGAAATGGATTTTGTGCTTGCATGACGCTGAAATGATCTCGTGCATGTTTCGTTGCTTCAGTCGTTTTGACCGATGGCCAGTATAAAGTTCGGTTCTTCCTTGTTCCCCCAACAGGTTCTGTTCGCCCTTGCCGCACTGGCAGCCGCCGAGGCCGAGCCCGAGGCTGACCCCCAGCTCCTCCTCAACCACGCCATCGCCCCCTGGTCCCCCATCGTCTCCGTCAAGAGCGAGGCAGCTGAGCCCATCACATACAGCTTCTCCTCCGCCCACCCCTTCGCCGCCCACCCATACGCCGCCCACCCATACGCTGCCTACCCTTACGCTGCCCACCCCTACGCCGCTGCCGCCTACCCCTATGCCGCCGGCGCCTACAGCACTCTGATGCCCAAGGTCCCCATCATCAGCACCCCAGGATCCATCAGGACCATCTCCACCACCGCCGAAGAAGGCGCCCGCAAGAAGCGCGAGGCTGAGGCCGAGCCCGAAGCCGACCCTCAGCTCCTCCTCAACCCCCTGGCCTACTCCTTCCCCGCCACCACCGGAGTCCACGCCATCAGCGGCTTCCCCGCCGTCAACCCCCTGACCTACAGTGCCGCTGCTTGGCCCGCTGCCTCCTGGTCCGGTGCCTGGCCCGCCACCTGGTCCGGCGCTGCCTGGCCCTACCATGGTCTCCCCATCGGCTACGCCCTGGCCAAGAAGACCGAGTAAGTCTTCCTCGCCAGGTCACTCTCTCGTCTCTTCGGACCATCGAAGACGGGGAGCTGAGTTCGGGCTCCTCTGGACAAGGCGAGAGGCTCATCCCTGTCCCACCTCCTCTCTCTCCCTCATCTTCATGTGGATGAAGTCCCGAGGGAGGGAGGGAGAGCTTCACGGGGATCTTGTACTCGTCTGAAACGACTTCATGCCTTCCCAAGGACGGAGTCCATAGGTACACCGCCATTAAGAAGGCAACACACACACACACACACACACACACACACACACACACACACACACACACACACACACACACACACACACACACACACACACACACACACACATTTTTCTTTATTAAAAATAAATTTGATACCTCACAAACTTCATTGTTTAATGAAATTCCTCTATATCATGTGTTGTGTGGAGAAGCTCGAGTAAGTCTTTTTCATCAACAATATATCTGTAATGTTTATTGACAAACATGTCTAGTAGCCATAGGAAGTCTTGTACACTAAAAGGTGGCGGCACCTAGCATGCTACTTGGTTTGAGTAGCAACGACTTCGGTTACAATATTCTAGACTTCCGTAAGAACATCTCAGCCATGCGTCTAACATTCGTATTTTAGATTTAACTTCTCTTAGTTCGTTATCTAACTTCTCACTCTATGACGTTAGCAAGAGTAGCTTGACAATTGGAAATTTGGAAAACAATTCGTAACCGAAGCCGTTTTTACTTAAAGCAGTAAAAGAAAGTAGTATGCTAGTGAGAAATGCCTACCGCCACCTTAAGCGTGACAGTTTCCCTCTGTGTCATCACGTCTTCTCAGCTCACGAAAGGACAAGCTTTGGTACCTTCACACCGTCAAGATACATCCAACATCCATTTACAACAAAACTCGTCTCAGTGTGCCGTTGTCGCGACACGGGATTCCTTTATGGCGGTTTTTTTCCCTCTGACAATGATGACTTCTTGCGGTGACATCAAACTTCGGTTAATAGTGTTTACAACAGTTCGGCATCGTGAACAAAGGAAGACGTTCTTCAGGGAGGCCTGGCTCTTCTTTGGGGCACTCTCCCCCATTCCCAGATCCCCCCACCCTGGGGGAAACCCTAGGAGGGGGAAAGGAACTCAGTAAGAAAAAATCTTCCCTGATTTTTCTATAACAAATCTAGCATCTCCTCCATTGTGTTTTTTTTTCTCGTTTCGCACAAAGACCAATGCCTCGAGACCTCGATTCTCATCACCGAAAAGTGTTTATTTCCGCATGCAAGACAACAACAACAACAACAACAACAACATTAACAACAATGATGTCAACAACAGCAATCATCATCTAAATAAAAGACAAGAACTCACTACTCCTTCTCTCCGTATCCCCATAGCCGTATATATACACCGAATTGGACTGCATTGGACTAACGTCGGATCACTCTGACGCATTGACCAGGCAGGTGTGTGCGTCAGGTCGCAGCGCGTCTTCTCTGATACATGCAACGCGGTTTGTATAAAACCCACCTCCATCACCAGCCTTTGGGACACAGATGTACATCATGCCATTGGACGAAGCCATTTAGGCGCAACTAAAGAAATCTCCGACGCCAGAATGGCTGTGCTGAAGACACGTCTTGGAAGACACTTGGCAAAAGGATGAATAGGTAGATAAACAAGTAAATATACATTCGAGTACATAACTATATACAGAAGATAAACAGACCATAAATAAATCAAATATGTAAATAGATAGGTAAATAATTAAAGATAAATAAAATAGATAAAAATAAAGTAATAAATATACACATGAATAAATGAAATAGATGAATTAGTAAATAAATAGATTTATAAATGAATTATTACATAAAAGTTGCAAGAAACACTTCGGATCAATACAAACCCATGAGTACTCAGAAGGAAACCCTTATGATCTCGGATTTTATTCGGTACATAAATTAACCAGTTTAACCCCCCAGCCCCTTCGAGTGAATGTAATCCCCCTAAACGCCCCAAAACAACTACAAAAATAACTAAATAATCTATAATAACTTAATTATGGTTCCATTTGAAAGACAACTAGTCAAGCCCGTCCGTGGGAATTCTATGAATATGATCATATGAGCGACATTGTGCATTCAGCATTGTGTACAAGTTGCTATCGTTAACATTACCGGACAATGTTTTCCTTCTAATAAATCGAAAATGGCGAACTTCTCAAGGTATTCTATTCATTCGAAGGAATCCCTAATACGTAGAAAAAGGTTAAACTCCGTCCCTGTCATTGATTTATTTGCCGCCAAACAATTGGATTAGAGTAGGGGCAAACCCCTATAACACCTCCCCATACCCCCCATAACACTTCCCCCCAATGCAGGAAAGGGATTAAACGCTTCTGATGAGGTTTTGGGCCGGGGACTTAATCCTGAATATAACGAGCCATCTCGTGGACATTTGTTAAAATATCTTTTATTTACCAATAAATTCAGACACCTAATGGTGTTCAGAATCAGTTTTGGGAGGAAATGATGACAGCAGCAACAACAATAACGATGATAACAATAACAACAAAGACAACACCAACAACATTAACAACAATAATAGCAACAACAACAATCGTCAACAATGATCATTATCGTCATTATTATCCTTATTATCATAATAATTATTCTTTGTGGGAATAATGATACTAATGACCCACTTTCGGAGAAGAATAGGCGAAAGTACAAAAGATCCGTATATTTCGATCACTATCTGTGATCCTCTTCAACAGATGTGATGTTTCGCCTATTCTTCTCCGAAAGTGGGTCATTGGTATTATTTTATCAATGTGCTACGACATTACTTTGTTGTGGGAATAAGTTTCATTCTCCACACATATCCCCTTTCTTCATGACCATAACTGTCAAGCCTGAACTAGATAAGGACTTGTTTTGCTCCCTGGTACACACCCCAACAAGGTCAGACTGAATCACATCAAGGTCGTTCCCTGACATCGCGTCAACATGATAACCGGTTTCCTTGCTTCCTAGTGCGTGTCTAGTATTATGCAGAAGCTTGAAGTGCATAGAATACATTTAGATTTATTTAGAGCCATCACGCCCTAGATATCTAGTGCGTGTGCAGACATGTCCTTGTATCTAGTTTTATGTAGAAGCTAGAGGTGCGTAGGATGCGTTCAGGTTGATCTAGAATCATCGCATACAGTAGCTCGGACTGGTAACACAAGGCAGCACTTGTTTCCATGAGCGTCCAGGGGGTGGGGGAAAAGGGGGGGGGGTAGTTGCACCCCTAGAAATCTAGGATTTGTCTGAAACTTTATCGGACGCCACGAGTAATTTCATTATCTTTATAAATTATAGAATATCAGTGTATGCTTGATGAAAGTCAAAATATAACTCATGTAGATAATGTAGATTTAAGCCTATGCGGCCATGTTGAAGTGTGTATCTTGATACAGCCCTACATCATTAACAATATATACATACATACATATACCAAGGGAGGTAGCCAAAAAGGGAAAGGTATAAAAACACTCCCACCCATTTCATCCCTAAATACACTCCACACCCCTCCCACCCTCCCTCTCATCTGAGCACCTCCTGGATGACGGGTCATCCCTGCACCCTGCCCACCGCCCTGGGTCAAAAGCAGTGTCGCAAGACACAGTACATCCACAGCAAGGCCGCTTCATTTAATCGGCGACCCCCCTCTCCGTCCCCCTTTGCATATAAGGCGAGGACGGGGAGAAATCCCTTCGGGCTGCGTCAAAATTTATCTTATTTTGCCTACCCCCAACACGAAAATTCCTGCGGACATCCCTGCTTGTCCCCAGTGCTACGCTGCCTCACGCCCGAATGAGTCCTCTTAACACAACATTGGTGGAACACAGACACGATCACAACATACACCGCAGGGAGTAGGAACTTTTGTCTCAAGTGCTCTACCAGTGACACCACGAGCGTAACACCTACTACTTTTACTACAACTACTATTACTGAGCGAGCAAATCACCTACTACTACTACTGCTCTCTCTCTCTCTCTCTATATATATATATATATATATATATATATATATATATATATATATACATATATATATATATACATATATATATATATACATACATATATATATATATATATATAAATATATATATATATATATATGTATAGACATACATAATATTTGTATATATATATATATATATATATATATATATATATATATATATGAGGGAGGTCAAAGGCACACGCCCATTCCCACCTATTCCACGCCCATCCACCACCTTTGTTTCCCTCTCATCTTAGCTCCTCTTGGATGAAAGGTCATCCCTTCTCCTGCCCACTGCCCGGATCGGAATCAACGCAGCAAGACACAGCACATCCACAGCATAGCCACTTTACTTACACCGCAACCTCTCCTTTCTACTACTAATATACCACCGCTATATCACCAGTATGTTGCTATCACACCACCATCATACTATTACTATACCACCATCACACCATTGTACTACTACTGCACTTACTACTACTAAGAGTAACGACATATTTGCAACAATTACAATGATTAATATTCGGTTTTAATTCATTGCGGTTGGAGAAAACGTTTGGGTTTATTTTTGCATTTTTATAATAGAACGTGTAGCGGGTTTAGGCTATGGAGGCAAGAAATATTACTGAGTCTTTTACTGAATAAACTAGAACTGCATTACATGCGGCCTAATGCCCGTATTTATACCGTAGGTAGGTGAGCCACCCGCGGTGGATATGTGTATTGGGATGGGTCAGGTCAGCCAGCGGCGATGGCATCGATGAGCTCCAAGGGAGGATGCGGGAGGTGGTGACGTTAGGTCACGCCGTCCACGTAGTGTGCAGTGAGGCGAGGTTGGAATCCGTACAGAAGATTTAGATAACATATTTCCCGTCTCCTCACTAGGTTCCTCATACCAAATGACGGAGACGACACAGGACTCGAGGTCTCATTAGTTCTTCCTTCGGTCGTTTTCTTAGAAATGAGGAAAAAAAAAAAAAACGCATTTTTTCCAAGATGACAGCGATGTCTTTGCATTGTATGATGAAATTACTCAGTTTTCTTGGCCAAAGCATGAGCAATGGGAAGATCATGATGAGGCCAAAGGCAGATCAACCTGCGGGACAGGCACCGGACCAGGCCGGGGCGCTGCAGATGATGGGGATGATGTTGGGCACTTCGACAGTGAGGAAGTTGTAGGTAAGAGAGAGGGGAGCGTCGTCAGCATTGAAGGAGACGAGAGGCTTCATGAAGAACTGAGGCCCGGCTTCGCGCTTGGTACGGGCTGTCTCCACGGGCTTGGCAGCCACGAGGAACATGTAGGGCTGGTTGATGTACGTGTAGGGCAAGCCAGCGGCGAAGGGGTAAGCAGAGGGGACCGTGTAGGTGATGGGCTTGACCTCCTCCCTCTCGACGGAGGTGATGCGACCTAACGGGGTGATGGAGAGGCCGGCGTTCAAGAAGAGCCTCGGGGGCAAAGAAGTTCTTAACCAGGGGGAGCTACGTCTTCTGTTCTGTCACAAAACGAAAAGGCACACGCCAGTGTGGACCCACACATTCGATTTATTCATGCATATATTCATTCATCAATTCATTCTTTCATGTGTTTACTCGTTCATTTATTTATTCATTTCTGCAGGAAGAAGCGTAGTGCCAACCTGACGAAAGGGGGACTCATTGTATATGGCCACTGTTTATCTCTGCGTACCGGCAACGCCCCGCCCGGCCCATATTCCCCAACCCTGATGACGTCATGAGGAACTGGTGGTCCTTCAGTTCCACATTCCTTCGGCTGAAGTAAGAAGAGTACCAAACACAATACCTTTTCTCCTCCTCCTCCTCTTTCTTCTTTTAATTTTAATATTCCTCTTCTTTCTTCTTTTTCTTTTTCTTTTGCAACACGCCAGATCCCTATCCGCCCTTAGAGGTGGCTTATCATGATAGCCTATGGCAGAGCTCAGGGGCAGTTTCACACTTTATGCCCATACTGTCGTCATGCGGCCTGTGCTATTCGACCACAACTCCCCCAATGTTATAGTTAACTCGTATGTGCAAAATTACTTGTTATCATATGATCAAAACTCACTCATTTCCTATACATAACATTCACTTACCACCGTAAGTCCTAAGGTAATGTGAAGATGGTACAAACCTTTGCTACAATACGGCAGTGGAAAGGTTTGAACTCGGGGCACTGAATTAGTCTTAACAGGAATTTAGAAAATACATGAACTGTTTTCACTGAGTTACAAAGGATTACAAAGGCGGAGTATGCCAACAGGAGACCTTTTGATCCATATCTAGGTCGGATGCGAATAAAAAAATTCATATTCATAATAAAATAATAGATAAAAACTATAATAATGTAAATAACAAATAAAATACATAAATAAATGCATAGGTATAGTTAAATAATAAACAAACAGGTAAATAGTAAATAATAATAAATTGACATATAACTAATAATAAATGAAAATCAGACAGACAAATGATAACAAAACAAAAACAAATAATATGAAATAAATTATAACCATTACAGCATCTTGCTTAGGTAATTATTTAAATGATTCTTAAAGCTTCGAACTGAACTACATTGCACTACCTGTGCAGGAAGTTTATTCCATTCATTAACTACACGGTTGGCAAAGTTGTTTCTACCTACTTCCAAATTGAATCTATTTCCGGACAGTTTGTAATAGTAATCAGAATCAACCAGTTTATCCTAAATTGCTGTAAAAATAAAACACATGAATACACAATATCTGGGGATCTCCGACCGTTGCTGAATAAATCTGCTTGGCTTCTGATCCTGAAGGATCTGTTGTGTTAAAAGGGTGAAGGATATAGCCGTAGAGTTCTCTCTCTCCCTCCTCCCCTCTCTCTCTTTCTCTCTACCTCTTGCTTTCTTCTTTTTCTTTATCGTTCTTCTAATTTTCCCACTTTACCTTTTTTTTCAACCACTGGATTTTAAGTCAAGATGGATAGGACATTTAGAAAGAATGGATGAAGAAAGAATTGCAAGGGAATGCTGGGAGTGGATGCCGGATGGAAGAAGGCCAAGAGGAGGACCGAGAAAGAGATGGAAAGAAAATGTTGAAGAAGCCCTCAGCAGACATGACTTGCCCAACATCGAAACTCTGAGGGAGGGAGGAAGGGGCCTTCCATGATAGAGCCGGATGGAGGAACATGCTGGGACCACAGACAGGCATAACGCCTACTACTGGGAGCTGAAGTAAGAAGTAAGAATCGTATAAAAAGTCAGTTTCAAAAGTTGGATTACATCAGACTCGGAAATTTACACACTTTCCTTGTCTTGTTTTTCTAAGTCTTCTATAATTTCAAAGTAAATATCTTGAGCTTAGGCTGCAAGTAGTACCGATGAAGTGACTCGCCGCGAGCAAGCAGCGCTTCTATACTTGACGACAAGACCGCACCGAACAGGTAGGATCATGGAGTTGGTAAGGGAACTTAAGAACATATGAATGGATGAGACTCCAATAGACCATAAGGCCTACATTAAGCAGTTCCATATCCATTACCACCTGCCATCCCCATCCATAAAGTTGTCTAACCTTTTCTTAAAACAACTGATAGTTTCAGCGCTCACTAAATGGTTAACAAGTCTATTCCATTCGTTAACCACGCGATAGGTAAACTAGTTCTTGTCTATTTCCTTCTTAAACCTAAATTTGTCCAATTTATTTACATTACTACGAATCCTGCTCTGTTGTCTTAATATGATGACCTTGTCTGCATCATCCTTGTTAAAGCCCTTGACCCATTTGAATACTTCTATTCAATCACACCGCACTCTACGTCTTCCCAGAGAGCGTAAGTTAAGGTGCCTAATTCTATCATCCTAAGGTAATTTTCTAAGCCCATGTATTAAGGACAGATTTAGGGCGGAAAACAGAATGAATGAATAGTAAAGATCCAAATTGTTCATCATTCTGGACTCGCTGCGACAACTCGTCACACTGGCAGATGACGTCTAGTGGGGGACCAACAAGACACATTGTCACGTTCCCTTTTTCTGCCATGTATATATTGTCCAGCTTGACTTCAAACACTATTCCTCTAAAGAAGCCAGGAATAAAAGTATTTCCCTCGGCCCGTGTTCCCTTTACCTCCTACCCATATTCGTCACAATGTTCACACAATTCCATTACTATTGATCTCCGAATCATCCTGAAGTTATCTTAAACGATATTTTCAAAGTCATTACCCTATGCATTAGCAATAGTGATATAAGTTATGGAACGTATCTCTAATTACAGTGAAAACTTTCAAATAATTTGTATGAAAAAATTCATTGCAGCTAATAATTTCTTTCATAACAATAGTTACAACGGCGAGGCGAATGATAGCTTCGTTCGAATGCCACTATGCCTCGCTGGTTGCGTTGGCAATCATAATATATGCGAACTGTAGATTCCAGTCGACCGCCCCCAACTCCCAGGATACAAGTTCATATTTGGTTTCGATTCTTTTAGACGTTCTGTGTGGTAAGATGGTAGCAGACAGGACTCGTGATCATAGGGTTCTGGGATCGAAGCTTCGCGAATGAAGGATTCGATTATTCAGTGTGACATAAACACCGAAGGAAAATGGAGAAAAATGCATTGCGCATCTGAGATAAGTTCTTTGAAGTTTTACTTCCACTTTCTAGATTAGTACATTAAAACAAAGCAGGGTTTGTTAACACGGACTTGTTTCAAAGGAATTTTGATTAACATAAAACTGAAGCGTCATCTAGAAACGGTCTTGATATAGGATAAAAAACAAGAGGGAGAGTTTTTTGATGCTTGATGATATACTGCACGACAGTTTTCAGAGGTTTTGTTACCAGTGCCAAAAATCTTGTTCTCTAATCTGAAATTTTTTTGAGTAAGCTGTGATCAAGTTATTTCCTAAAATGAACAAGTTATTATCATCATTTAACTCTAATACCACTCTACAATGTCTTATGATCTCTAACCAACAGTATGCATGATGTTAGTTTTCTTAAATACAATTGCACCTATTATATAATACATTTCAACTCGAAGAACACGTTCTAACATTCCTGAGGGTGAGCAGATTTTATCTTAACTCTATTTGGCTTGTTCTCTTTTATTTTGTATTTGATTATGAACTTGTCCATTTATTTTTCAGTGCAAATGGGGTAGAAGGCTTACAAAATATTTCTTGTTTTTTAGGATAAAGGAGGAAGAAGGTGCGAGGGGTAGAAGAGGAAAACAAAAACGTAGGATAGGATAATTACCTTGATTTTGGGATTTATTCTACATTAAAACTGGCATTATACCCTCAAATGCTATAGCAGTGGTTATCAACCTGTTTTTTTTTTTCTCCCATACAATTTTGTACTACGGGTCTTTAGCCTTTTAGCGAGCACTCTCCAATAACGAATTTCATCGTTAAAAATCCACTACTTCCCACTAGTTTTCGGTTTGTGGCACCATTAATAGACTGTGCTCCTGTTAGGTGTCCGTGGGTTATGGACTGTACTTTATCAGCGCTTCTATCCTTAAGGACAATTTATTAAATAATTTGTAGTTTACGATAAAACGTTAGATAATATGACTTATCTTAATCCCACCAGCGCAGACACAAGTGATCTCTGTTGTGAAGTCTCAAATTAGAATACAGAGTATTTTCAAACAAATAGGGTTTCTTGATATTGTGCCTCCAGTTGAGTCAGAAGAAAACACAATGGAAGTGATTTGTTCTTTATTAAACGAAAAGAAGAGAGAAAGTCGTCTGAGCAATAAATTGCCTGTGCTTCAATCGGAGGAGTTCGATGACGTAGGTTCTGCAAATATAATATGGTATATCCAAAGAACGTCCTTCAGTTCCTCCCATAGATCCTTACTGACGAAGGAGAGGACCTTCGAGGAGATGTAAGGCCTCGAGTCCTTAGTGTTGCGAGAGATGGTGTGTTGGTTGGACCCCTTAACGTATCTACGTCCCAGAGTGTCCATGGTGACGATGGTATTTAGCATCAGGGATTCTATTCGGTCTTCTTGGCCAGGGAGTAGGCAACGGGGAATCCGTGGTAGGGCCAGGCACCAGACCAGGCAGCGGGCCAGGCACCAGCAGTGTAGGCGATGGGGCTGATGGCGGGCACTTCGACGGTGGGGAAGTTGTAGGTGAGGGGGAGGGGATGGTCGTCAGCGTTGAAGGAGACGAGGGGGTTGATGAACTGAGGATCGGCCTCGCGCTTGGCACGGGCACTCTCTGCAGGCTTGCCGGCCTCGGCCAGGAGTGAGGGCCAGGTGTTGAAGTGGCTGTGGGTGTAGGGGTAGGCGGAGTAGGGGAAGGCGGAGTAGGGCATGGCAGAGTAGGGGTAGGCGGCGAAGGGGTAGGCGGAGGCACTGGCGTAGTTGAGAGGTGCGAAGGGAGCATAAGAGAATCCGGCGTTGAGTGGGAACTGAGGGTCGGCCTCAGCCTCGGGCTCGGCCTCAGCAGCCACAAAGGCGACGAGAGCGAAGAAGATCTGTCGAAGAGGAAAAATAGTTAAACTACAGTGATTGAAGAAAACACGAGAGTAATATCTCGATATGATTAACCTGAACCCACGTGGTCATTCATATGATAAATTCCGTATTACGAAGTAACACACCAAGCAAGTGCTGCATATCTTGGGCGCTATGGTCTACTTACCAGGAACTTCATGTTGTAGTCTCGGCAGGACGACACTGAATGAAAACTGGGTTAAACGTGGCTCCTTTTATACCCTGGACCGCCTCTCGTGTTGTTTGGTCTCCGTCCCATACAACATGACCTTGACTACTTTTTATCCGTCAGTCCCAAGACGAATTCCTTGGAAAACAAAGTGATCATACTTCGTGATAATGGGAGGATTGAGTGTCGGGTGTATACTCCATTTGATTTTTCACTCTTCAGGAGTGAAATCAGCTACTTAGAGACCCAGTTTTTTTTTTTTTTTTTTTTTTTTTTTTAGAGGTGTGATCATAACAATTATGTTTTCAGTATGCGCGCGTGTGTGAGCATGTACTCGTTTGCATACGATCTTTTTTTATTTAGGTGCCATGTTTGCGCTTAATGTGTGCTCAGTGTGCGTTTAGTGCTTAGTGTGTTTAGTGTGTATGTGTGCTTAGTGTGGGTGTTTGTTTGCTGTATTTGTGTGCTGTGTTTAGTGTGTGTGTGTGTGTGTGTGTGTGTGTGTGTGTGTGTGTGTGTGTGTGTGTGTGTGTGTGTGTTTGTGGGTGACCTTATGTGCGAGGGTACATGACGGGATGCAAGTGTAATTTTTTGTGTCCTTAATAATGATAATAATGATAAGTTTATTTAGCATTGAATCAATATACATGAAATGCAGATAATGGAAAGAACACATAGTTTGAAATAACAATTACATTTGCCGAGGATAACTCAAAAAAATCATGTAAGTTTTTTGTCCATTGTTGGCCTCGATCCCATAGAGGGGGTTCATACGGTCTAACGGTTCGTCGAACGCGGTTCGACAGACACGTGTGAACGGGGTATTTGGTTGTCGAACACGTTGGTTAAACCACAAATACCCTGTTCACACGTTCACACATCACTTTAAACACGTGTCTGTCGAACCTCATAGGGTTGTTATTTCCTATTGATGCTTATGCCACGTAGTCATTCTATCTTTGTAGTCTATATATCCTATAATTTTCTCATTGTCTCAGTTCATACAACTATTTCTGATTATCTATTCAAATCGGTTTCTCTGTTTGGAGGACTAAAGTTTTGTTTATTCTAAAGTAAATAATTGAAAAAGCGTGATTGACATATTTTCGGAAAAACAGCTGTGGAATAAAATTATGGAAACCCAAGCGTTTTCGTCCATTAAAGTGTCTTCAGGGCACAAAATTAGATAAAAGGTGGCAATACAGATGCAGACGCTAGAACGCTAGACAAGTTATTATAAAAAGGTCCCACAATGACCGCCTTAACCAAAATCTTTGTACCAGAGGCTATTTGAATATTGTTCAATAATTCGATTCATCATAAAAATATCCATTTTGTACAAATTCATACACTAGTTTAAGTTCTACGGAGACAATTGAATTCTTTTTTACAACATCCCACGTAAATGTTGTCAATATTATTATATCGGCCAAAGAAGGTAAACATGAAAGACTAGGATAAATCATCAATATGCATTATTTATACTGTCCAGGTATCTAATGGTGTTACCGATTGAATTGATTTGGTTTAACGTCACAAACTTCCTCCCTATCAGGAGGCTAGAACGGTGCTCCTCACAGAGGATTTTGTAGCGTGGAATCTAATGAACCACGCCCTGGGCCCAAATCGCTAGTGGCAGGATTCGAACCGCCCTCACCTCGACCTACGCCGCAAGTAGCGACGCCCTAAGCCACTCTGCCAGCGAGCGCATCCTATACACTGAGAAAATGCTAAAATAATTTTTACTCGTAGCTAACAAATCTACGTTAGACAGGAGTGTCACTGCATCCAGTCATATCAAACATACTTTTGATCATAACTTAGAGTTGGGTACGGTTTTGTACAAATTGGATTACTTGATAAAAGTTTTTAACAAATTTAAGAGTCTCAAAAGCATCGTCATGATGAAACAACCTTTAGTTGACTTAGTCTTTGTGTTCTCTCTGTTCGTTACTCGCCTTGTTTAATTGCTGCATTGATACTATTACCTTTCATTTGTTCTTTTTACTCTGTAGATGTCTTAATAGAGGAAAAAATGGTCACTCCCTTATTCTAATTCCTATTTTTTCAGTTTCTTCCTTTTGAAGTCTGAGCATGCGTCCACTCGTCCCAACTGCTGAGAGCTTTGTATTGTTACTTTTCATTTGTTCTTTTTACTCTGTAGATGCCTTGATAGAGGAAAAAAGGTCACTCCGTTGATCTAATTCCTATGTTGTTGTTTTTTTCTTCCTTTTGAAGTCTGAGCATGCGTCCACTCGTCCCAACTGCTGAGAGCTTTGTATTGTTACCTTTCATTTGTTCTTTTTACTCTGTAGATGCCTTGATAGAGGAAAAAATGGTCACTCCGTTATTCTAATTCCTATGTTTTTTTTTTCTTCCTTTTGAAGTCTTAGCATGCGTCCGCTCATCCCAACTGCTGAGAGCTTTGTATGCCATTCCCTGGCAGGGGATTGCTTTCCACTGATGCACTTCTTGACGATGGTTATGCGGTCTACATTGTTCGTTTTCTCAAGAGTGTCAACTCTAGCACTTCTTTCTTTTAAGGTTTCCCAACATCCACATACTTTGAATTTTTATGAGCGTCCTCTTGTACGTTTCAGGCCTAGGCTCCCTTCCATGTTAAGAGCCATTTACACGGTCAAACAGTTTGACAAACCCGGTTTGTCAGACAAGTGTTTGAAGTGATGTTTGACCGTGTGAATGGTGTATTTGGTCGTCAAACACGTTTGTCAAACGTGTTTGACAACCAAATACCCTATTCACACGTTCAAACATCACTTCAAACACTTGTTTGACGAACCGGGTTTGTCCAACCGTTTGGCCGTCTAAATCCCCCTTCACACACTTGATACATACAACACAATTCACTAAAACGCGTGAATGTAAGATTTCGTAGAAAACCACTCGGAAAATAAGACACTATTATACGAACGTTTTCGTCTATTCAGACATTTTCAAGGAATACAGAAAATGTCTGAATAGACGAAAACGTTCTGATCATAGTGTCTTATTTCCCGAGTTTGTTTTCTACGGAATACTTAATACATATGATGAGTGTCGATCTTTGCAACGCTCTTATCTCTCCTACAATATTTCCCTTTGTTAACATGGCTAGTCTATGTTATCAATTGTCGTTCGTCATCTTTTTGTAAGGAACCCCGTTCTCTTCCCTAACGGAAACTCTCAAACCAACTCGGTCAGAGAAAAACTGGCGCAGCCGAAGATCGGTCGATTACCTGTGGCTCATGACAACAAGGACGCCGCTTGGAGAGTGTGTTGGGCGGGTAAGGAGGCACGCAGGATGTGTATATAAGGAGTCACGCGTCGCCGTTTCCCATCGTAAGATTCCCTACGAGTCCCGACAACATGAAGTTCCTGGTGAGTACCTCTCGAAATGCTCTGATATACTCTTCGACTTCATCTACTTTGTGAAATGTGTATATTCCTATGCATGAAGGATCAGCGCTGTTTTCCCAAGGGACATAGAGGGAAATGCTTGTCGGTCGTGGTCTTCCTGCAGGTAAACACACTCGCTAGGTTCCTTAGTAAGTTTTGATTTTATAACCTAGGATGGTCTCTCCCGTTCCTCGGCAGATCCTCTTCGCTCTTGTTGCCTTCGCAGCCGCTGAGGCTGAGCCCGAACCTGAGGCCGACCCTCAGTTCCTCCTCAACGCCGGATTCTCCATGGCGCCCATCATGTCCATCAAGTCTGAGGATGCCAAGCCCATCACCTACACCATCCCCTCCTTCGGAGCCTTCCCCTACTCCGCCTACCCCTACACCCACAGCCACTTCAACACCTGGCCCTACCTTATGCCCCAGGTCGCCAAGCCCGCCGAGAGTGCCCGTGCCAAGCGTGAGGCCGAAGCCGAGGCTGACCCTCAGTTCTTGTTCAACCCTATGACATACTCCTTCGGAGGCGCAACCCCCCTCACCTACAGCGCCGGTGCTTGGCCCGCCGCTGCTTGGTCCGGTGCCTGGCCCGCCACCTGGTCCGGTGCTGCTTGGCCCTACAATGGTCTCCCCATCGGCTACGCCCTGGCCAAGAAGACCGAGTAAGCCAATCCATTCTGTCGAAGCTGCCGACCACTTGACGCGATCCACGGAATCGGAAGGACTTCTCGAGTTGAAATAGATGACAGTTCGCTAATCCTCCCCCGGGCCTTCCCCTTGAGGTTGAAGGTCCAATAGGAGATTTATGGGCGACCTTGGGACTTCGTAGGACACCTACGCTGTCGAGCATTGCCATCGCCAGGGTTCTAAGACGTGGACAGCCCACATGTGCAATTGTTAGTATTTCTTCTTCATAAATAAATTAAAAATCTTCAATCAAATTTCCTTGTCAGTCAGAAAAAATCCTTGCCTGTATTAACTGTTATTATTATACAAAAACTGATGAGAACAAAATTTGTTGAGCTGTTATGCAATATTCAGTCAAAATACACACGCATCAAGTAAACATGTCTACATGGAGAAATATATTGGTACTCTCCATGATTCTTGAATAAAAACTTCTCGGGTAAATCTGTAAGGTGTCATCGATAATGAAGGAAATGCACATGATCTTTCCCTTTGACTCCATACTCACATATTTGTGTACGCACATGTGGATAAATATCCAATATTGAGCAGGTATGAAATGTCCCTCAAGAGCACATGTGAGGATATCTGAAATTGTCGTGGTGAGTTGCTGACACTCGACGTGAACAACTAGAAGATGATCAAGGTAGGGTGTGGATATACGAGAAGAACGTGCGGTGTGGATAAGAATTTGAAAGAAAAGAAGGGAGACGTTGGGAAAAGAGTAGAGTGTGAGAGGAAAGATTAACAGAACTGTGAGAAGATGGGAAGGACATGCATGACGGATGAAAAGGGACGTCATGTTCGAGAGAGTGTTCGAGTCTAAAGTCCCATCCACACAAGCCTCATACAGCGTCTGCGGACTCGAGCGAGAAATTAGTTTGATAACAGGAGGGGTTCTCTGCCTTTGTCTGCAGACAGAGACGCACGCTCTGCAGATAAAGGCGGCGAGTCCATCACCGAGAATAATATTCTCGCTTATGTCTGCAGACACTGTACGGTACTGATGTGGAAGGGGCTTGGAGCTGATGAGAGAGGAGGAATTGGTGAGTCGAAATCAAGGTGATGATAAAATGTAAGGAACGCAAGGAAGGGAAGAGAATGACCAAGGGATTTTTTTCTTTTCTTTTAACAGCAATGTCTCTGTGAGTGGATGGAATTTGAATACACTCACCAATAGACTAATGGGGGTTGAAGGAAATACTAAGATAAATAGACGAGAATGGGTCTTGTGATTTGGTGATGTAGGAAATAAAGGATGAGAGGGTGAAGAACTATAGAATGGTAGTAAGAACAAACTAAGGAGTTGAGCGGTGAAGTTTGGATTTTGTTCCTCTGTCAACCTCGCCGCTTTCCTTTATCAACTCCTTTTGGGCTCATTTTAAGGTTATTCGTTGATACTAATAGATCGTGGTGTCCAGATCTTGCGCTGTAGATTGGCTACCCTGTGTTTATGCAGTGTTGGAATCGGTCGTTGTTGTTTCTAGATAAACGAAATAGTGTCTTCACGAGTCTTTAAGAAGAATGGGTAGTGTCGCATTACCCCACTGTTTATATGATAACATCAATAGTCAGCATCGAATATCTTCCTTTGGCTGATCCAGTTAGACGTGGTCAGAGTGGATCATCTTTCTACGACTTACACTTGTCCTCTGCTGCACCTCTGACCCGCATGTCCTAATTTTACATCCAGGTAGAAATCATCTCGGGCCTTTGCGCCGGATGCCTTTCCGTGACGCAACCCTTACAATTCATTCGAGCTTGAAACCGACACCTGAGATGCAATGTCTCGTGCCCTCAGTGGCTCGGTTTCGAGTCAGCAAAGAATATAAAGATCAATGTAGCCCATTGCTGTTATTGCTGTTAGAAATACAAGGTATCTTGAAAGAACTCTTTGAGCAGAGTTAGAGAAAATACGATAGAAGATTTTTTCTTTTTAATGTGAAAGTGGAAAGAAGAGAAATGATTGTCTATGCACTAAGTTGCCTGTGCTTCCTCCAGGAACCGGCGACAGCGCTGGTTCCTCGGAGGTGATCTAGAACGTCGAGAGAACGTCTTCCAGCTCCTCTCATGGTCCTCCCCTGACGACGGAGAGGACCTGTGAGGAGACCGAAGACCTCTTGAGCCCTTTCAGTGTTGCGAGAGTTTCTTTGTCTGTCTGCTGGATCACAGTGCATGACCCCTCAGCCTTGCGAGTTTCCGTGTCCACATCTCGAGGTGTCCGTAGTAAAGACGACGGCGTTTAGCGTCGGGGATTCTACTCGGCCTTCTTGGCCATGGTGTAGGCGATGGGGAATCCGTGGTAGGGCCAGGCACCAGACCAGGCAGCGGGCCAGGCACCAGCGCTGTAGGTGATGGGGCTGATGGCGGGCACTTCGACAGTGGGGAAGTTGTAGGTGAGGGGGAGGGGATGGTCGTCAGCGTTGAAGGAGACGAGAGGGTTGATGAACTGAGGGTCGGCCTCACGCTTGGCACGGGTGGCTTCAGCGGGTTTGGCAGCCAAGGGGAAGGTGTAGGGCCAGCTGTTGTACATGTAGGGCATGCCAGCGAAGGGGTAGGCAGAGGGGATCGTGTAGGTGATGGGCTTGACCTCCTCAGTCTCGACAGAGGTGATGCGAGCGAATGGGGAGATGGGGAGACCGGCGTTCAGGAGAAACTGAGGGTCGGCCTCGGGCTCGGCCTCGGCGGCAGCCAGGGCGGCGAGGGCAAGGAAGATCTGTAGGTGGAGGAGAAATGCTTAGACCAAGAGAGACACTGAGAGAATAAAGTCGCTCGACGATATCATTATGAGCCCATGATGTCATTTATAAAATAGAAAATTAGATTTCCTCATGATAAAGACAGCTCGAGTGACTGGGTGGCTTTACTCACCAGGAACTTCATGTTGTAGTCTCGGCAGGACGACGCTGAGTGGAAACTGGGTGAATCGCGGCGCTTTTTATACGCGGGATCTTCTTCTCTCGCGTTGCTCAGTCGCCCCACCCATACAACCCGACCTTGATGTCGAGCGTTACTAGAGCTCTTGAACCTTTTTTTTTAAGCTTCGATTATCTTAACGAATCTTATGAAGACGATTTTAAGTAAGTATGTCTCAGGATATTTGAAGGACATCAAGTGTTTTTGTTTGTGTGTGTGTGTGTGTGTGTGTGTGTGTGTGTGTGTGTGTGTGTGTGTGTGTGTGTGTGTGTGTGTGTGTGTGTGTGTGTGTGTGTGTGTGTTATTCGACACTGTCTTAGATCACGTGCTGGACACATGCGCGCAACC
This sequence comes from Oratosquilla oratoria, assembly GCF_046742065.1. Classification (NCBI taxonomy): domain Eukaryota; kingdom Metazoa; phylum Arthropoda; class Malacostraca; order Stomatopoda; family Squillidae; genus Oratosquilla; species Oratosquilla oratoria. The sequence continues at coordinate 40,581,611 of NC_134816.1, forward strand.
AACTTCTTGCCCACCAGAGTTGGAGTGTAGGCTCGCATTGCTTGACGCTGAAATTTTCAGTTATAGGCGGGACTCGAACTCGGATCGTTGAATTAGTGGTCGACCGCGGTAGCACCACAGCATCGATCCATTTGTGTGTGTGATTCACCATAGTGTTGGATCACGTGTTGGACTCGTGATCGACAGCTAATTTCCTCCCGGAAGAGAGCTCAGAGCTGATATATGACCGATCTATGGGTAAAGCTGTGACCTTACATGGAGACACACACACACCCAACTCTCCTCCCACGAGAGTTAGTGTAACGACTCGCAGCGCAGCGATACTGAAATTTGTTCAGCCCTGGGCGGGATTCGAACCCGGATAGCCATAGTGGCGGCCGGTAACTCCTCTACCAACTGCGCCATCGAGTCGTGTGTGTGTGTGTGTGTGTGTGTGTGTGTGTGTGTGTGTGTGTGTGTGTGTGTGTGTGTGTGTGTGTGTGTGTGTGTGTGTGTGTGTGTGAGAGTACCTGTGTACTTGCGTGCATGAGTGTGTTGTACATCGATATGTTAACTACACGAGAACTGAATGCAGAAGGTTTTCAGAACCAAAACTTAAGATAAGAAAAAGTGATTACGAAAATGTTTTCATAAAAATGGGAAATTACCAAGAGGAACTTTGCCCTCTGCCCACTGACTACCCGGATAAGGAGGTATTTTTCAGTGGGCGTTGGGGATCGAACACGAGTCTCCATACTCACGAGGCAGGGTAGGAATCCACACGTGTTGCCTCGGTGGCGTAAGGCCGCGGTGACCATTTGATTTGCATCTGGGCAACGAAGCTGTGAGGTAAACAACTGCTCACCACCCCGTGTGTGGACGCTTAAACGCGATTTAAATTGTAAATGGATAATTATTGCTTGGAGGGAGGAAAACTATGTAAACAAATTGCTCATTTGTTTACGACTAAGATAATATTGTTTTCTTCGTTGCCAAATATGAATAGAGAAATAAAGAGATAAATAAGAAATAAATCAATAAATGAATGAACGAATGAATAAGTGAATGAATAGATGAATAGAATAATGAATTGATTAATAAATGAATGAATAGATAACGAACGCATGAATAAGTAAAAAAACGAATGGATAAAATAATAGATGGCTAAGTAAATACAACACGGCCGAATGCAACATGGCCAAATGTATCATTGCCAAAAAGCATCTTGGCCAAAAAGCAACTTGGCCAAATGCAACTTGGTCATTATGTGACTTGGACAAATGCGACTTGGACAAATGCAACTTGGACAAATGCAACTTGGACAAATACAACTTGGACAAATAAAAATTGGTCAAATGTTTATTGGCCAAATGCTACACTGAATATAATTTAGCCAAACGCAACCTGACCACATATAATTTGGCCAAATACAACTTATCCAAATGTAGTTAGGACAACAGCAACTTGTCTAAATACAACTTGGCCAAATAAAACTTGGCCAACCATATGGCGAAAAAGAACTTGAAAAAATGGCGAAATACAAGTTGACCACATATTTGGCGAACTGCAATTTGGCCAAATATTTGTCGAAATAAATTGGCTAAATTTTGGCGAAAAAAAAAGACCAGATATTTGATGAAAATCAACTTGCCCAAATGAGACCGATTCCAGACTGCAAGTTCTTGCCCGACACATTCCCAGAGTCGAAAAGGCGAAAGCTGACTTCACACTGCTCAAGTTTTTCCCGAACAAAGACAAGGAATCTACGCCAGGAGGAGCCTAGCGGCGACCGTAGCCAATAAGAGATGAGAGTGGGAGGGGGGAGGGGGGGGGGAGTTACTGGACTCGAACGCAGGAGCGCGCTGAAGAGGACGCGATAAGAGTCCAACCGCCAACGGGCACCTATGATTTGATGTCGAGGGCAATATATCATAAGTGATTTATTATTCAACAGATGTGCTTTTGGGCTCGGGACCGTAGGGGTGCTGTAGGAGAGCCGCACGGGCGACGCCCTCCATGGGCAAACCATTCTTGTCCTCCCTCAGATCCATTTCCATTTTTCGTCAATTCTATATTATCATTCCTAAGCCCTATCACATTTGTTTATAAACTCGATCTTCCTTTTTCTCATCTTTTCGTTGATTGAGTCATTGCTCTTAGTTTCAAGAGAAGTTGAATCCTCGTATCTTCTCTTTTTTCAAGACTTTTAAGACTCTTGTTATATTAATATTTGTTCAACTTATTGGCTATTCACTTCCCAAACTTTATACCATTTGTACCTTAGCAAATTATGCTGTTTTTCTATGGGTAATGCTATTCATTCACTACTGTAACGAGAAGGTCTTTCTGTCTTGTAAGAGAACCTCATTTTCTTTGGGAAAAAGATACAAAAGGAACGCTTTTTTCTATAGCTCGTTTTATTTCCTTAAAAAACGGCCATTTCTTCCTTTAAAAAAACTGAAAGGTTAGTGTCTTCCCTTAAAGGAGCGCTCATTTCGTTCCCGAACGAAACGCCCTCACCCCAAAAAAAAATAAAAAATAAAATAAAATAAAAAGGTATCGTAGAGAAAAACTAGATCGACCGAAGATCCACCGACTCCCAAAGGCTCCTAACAACAAGCTCACTGCGCCACCTACGGAGTGTGTTGGGGCGGGGAAGGAGGCGCGCAGGACGCCGTATATAAGGACCTAAACATCGCCATTATCCATCGTGAGTCGTCCTGCAGAGTCCCGACATCATGAAGGTCCTGGTAAGTAAAGACCTTTATTGTATACGTATCTATAAACATTCAACTCTTATGCTTCTTCATCAAGTGTGTATCTCAAATTAAGCAAACAAGTTCAGTGGAGTTTCCTCAACAGACATCGATGGAAACTTGGGTCGCTCAAGGATTTCTTTGCACATCTATACTGTCGATATGTCCTCAGTAAAATCTAGACCCTTCATAATCAAGGATGGTCTCTTCCGTTCCTCGGCAGATCCTCTTCGCTCTTGTTGCCTTCGCAGCCGCTGAGGCTGAGCCCGAACCTGAGGCCGACCCTCAGTTCCTCTTCAACGCCGGATTCCCCATGGCGCCCATCATGTCCATCAAGTCTGAGGATGCCAAGCCCATCACCTACACCATCCCCTCCTTCGGCGCCTTCCCCTACTCCGCCTACCCCTACTCCGCCTACCCCTACACCCACAGCCACTTCAACACCTGGCCCTACCTTATGCCCCAGGTCGCCAAGCCCGCCGAGAGCGCCCGTGCCAAGCGTGAGGCCGAGGCCGAGGCTGACCCTCAGTTCTTGATCAACCCTATGACTTACTCCTTCCCCGCCGCCACTCCCCTGACCTACAGCGCCGCTGCTTGGCCCGCTGCCTCCTGGTCTGGTGCCTGGCCCGCCACCTGGTCCGGTGCCTGGCCCTACCATGGTCTCCCCATCGGCTATGCCCTGGCCAAGAAGGCCGAGTAAGTCTCTCCCTCCTGACGAAGCTGCCGACCTCTTGACGCGATCAACGGAACCGGAAGGACTTCTTGAGTTGAAATGGACGACAGTCCGCTAATCCTTCCCCGGGTCTTCCCCTTGAGGTTGAAGATCCAGTAGAAGAGGTGCAGAGCGACCTTGGGACTCCGAGGGACATGTCGTTCCTCGTGCATCGCCATCACCTGGGTCCCAAGACGTGGGTAGCCCACATGTATGTGCAATCATTCTTCTTCTTTTGGCAATAAATACAAAAAACATATATTTCATCGTGTTTCTTTGAAATCTGCGGTGGTGAAATTAAAAAAAAAAATCTAGATACAATAACCTAGCCATGATTCCTTTGATAAAAAGACGGGTGTAGATCGCCTTAAATCCAGTGTTACGATGATATTCTTCAATAGTTTTGTTCTCCCTAACGCCAAACTTACTTCTAGCCGATGACAAGATCTTGTACCTGTGTTGTGCTACATAGTACCAGGATGTTTAATGGGATGAATCAAAGTCTGATATACAATACTTATTCTATTATACATTTGTACAAGGCGCGGGAGACACACACGCCTGACTCCTACGAAGGGTTTTGATACTTATACAGATAAGATCCTGTGTGGAGCAGTGGATAACGTTCCTGCTTCTGAACATGGAAGGATCGGGTTCGATCCCTGGTAAATGCAAATCACTTCCATGGCTTTCCAGCCACTCTGCACAACGGCGGGCGTTAGAGGTGCATTGGGTCAGTGTCGCATATATATGCTATCATCTAATCAATATGGTTGAATTGATTCAGACTCTACTCACCACCACAATCATTCCAACATACTAAGTGCATTCACATGCACTTCTCACCATATCTACAACCTTACAAAGCCGGATTAAGATACCATGGGGAGGTACAGGGGGGTCGGCCGGTCCTGCAGTGTATAATTAAGACTAAACTACACATTATATATATAGCAAGTGCCCAACTCCTCATTCTCAATAATAATCAAGTATTGCGTCAGCCTATGTTTACCAAGCACTTGGTCAGGCGATGCTTGGGGTAGTGAGTGAGGCTCTTTCGAAATTGGATTGTCCTGTCCTAGTGTAGAGAAAGTATCTTCACTTGAACAGAATGTTTGCTGAACATCCTCGAGATGAAGACTTCAAGAGACTCAAGGAATGTTCAAAGTGAACAAATGAACGAAATGAAAATGTTTAAAATGAACAAAAACATCTCTCTCTCTCTCCATCTCTCTCTCTCTACTCTCTTAATTATCAACGAGTCGAAAAGAGGAGTACCGAAGAATGTTCAAAATGAACAAATATAAAGTAACCACACTAAGAATTAGCGAACCGAAAAGATACATTTAGTTGTATACCTGCAAAGCATTCTCGGCAATAACCAGAACAAACAATAATTACGTTTAATGAAAATCATTATCAGGAACATCTGGAAACACACAGTATAAGAGCTATACTCGTGGGGCCCCGTACCTATATTTCCATTAGTCAAAAGTAATTTTGAAATTGTTTGAGTTGTTTGGCTGTATCGTTTTTCTTCGTACTCATTGTGTTCCAGGTGTCAAACCTGTTTTTGCTATTATACATGTCTGTGTATGTGCGTTTGTGCATGCACACTTCTGCGTGTGTTTGCGCGTGTGTTTGTGTATGCATGCGCATGTAAGTGTGTGTGTGTGCATATGCAAGCGCATTTTTTCATATACTTGTTCATTTTCTATATTATACGTTTCTATTTCACTTATATATTTTTCATTCTCTTATATATTTACCTATTTGCTTGTTTAGTTATTCATTTAATATTCATTATATTTCATTTATCATTTACTTACTGTTTACTATTTGCTTATTTACCTATCATTCATTATACATTATTCATTTCTTTATCATCTATTATTTTTTATCTCTTCATTCATTTGTCTATCTAAACACTCATTTTTGTCCTTTTTCTTCATAGCGCCTCATTCAGGAAAGTCACAGTAAGATCATTCATACTATTCTTTTCTTTTCAAAAGAACTTCTTAGAAGACTGACATCATTCTTGATTGATTTCCCCACGGATAATGCATCAATACATATATACATACATACACACATACATATATACATACATACAACCTTCGACCTTATCATTACTGATATGGCCCCAACCTCCTAACACTATCGGTTACAGCAAACACACCATCATCTGTGGACACCGGCACCTAGACCACCTGCACATTATGTGCTCAAATTAGACTAGTTCTAAAATTAACACAAATTGTACATTGTCAGTGTATCTGTATCGCTGTTAACTCAATAAGCCGATTATTATTATTATTGTTATTATTATTATTATTATTATTATTATTATTATTATTATTATTATTATTATTATTATTATTATTATTGTTATTATTGTTATTATTATTATTATTATTATCATTATTATTATTATTATTATTATTATTATTATTATTATTATTATTATTATTATCATTACTGCTATTATTACAGATACATTCTTGATAGCCCTGAACCCTGTCGATGATCTCCTGTTCTTCAATCCAGTTCCTTGTTCACAAAGAGCGTAAACACAAAGAGTGACCAGCTGACCAGTCTCTCGGGGAGCTCTTTAGGATCTTTGTAATTCCTCTTTATCTCCTCATGGTGTCCAGGTTCTCTTTGTAGATGGCTCTCTTGCCGCTACAAAAAGAGACATGTGTTCCTTTTCTCAAAGGGTACAGCCAAAGGCCTTATCGTTTACAAGTTCTTAACTTTCACAACAAGTTCTCAAGTTTACAACAAGTTCTCAACATTCACAATAAGTTCTCTCAACATTTACAACAAGTTCCCTCAACGTTCAAAACAAAACCCTCAACATTCACAACAAATTCTCAACGATTACAGCCAAAATTTAAACGTTTACAACAAGTTCTCAACATTTACAGCTAGTTCTCTCAACGTTCAAAACAGCTTTCAACATTCACAACGAATTCTCAACGATTGGAGGCAAGTTTTTAACGTTTGCAACAAAGTTTCAACATTTACAGTCAAGTTCTCAACGTTTACAACAAGTTCTCTCAAGGTTCAAAATAAGCTCTAGACATTCACAACGAATTCTCAACGATTGCAGCCAAGTTTTTAACGTTTACAACAAAGTTTCAACATCTACAGTCAAGTTACCGACGTTCACAGCAAGTTCTAGAGTATTACAGCCAAGTCCTCAACACTCAAAACAAGTTCTTAGCGTTCAGGTTCCCAAATGCCTTCACAGGGCTCACAGCAACATGCTTAACTCTCTTAGCCAATCCTCGTGGATCACTGTTGCTAATACCAAAGGTCAAAGGACTTCGAGTCTAACTTCTTCCACAAGGAAAAGGAATTCGCGCATCCCAACCCTTTTGTGCCCGTCGGCAGGAGTTGAATTCTACCCCCCCTCACCCCCAGCCTCCGCTCGCCCTCACCCCCCAAAAAAAAGATAATGATAATTGAAGACGTCACTGTCGTAACTCAAAATATTTGGACCTGTTCGCAACTCAAAATATTTCTACTTAGTCGCAGCTTGAAAAGGGGGAATAGCATTAGAATTCAATTAGAATGCCCCTCAAAGTCTGAATTTATTTTTCTTGGCAACTAAGATTACACTGAAATTCGACTTTACTATTTTATGTATTAAAATATATACATACTCTGGAATACGTATTCAACCAAGCTCATGTACACACACACACACACACACACACACACACACACACACACACACACACACACACACACACACACACACACACACACACACACACACACACACACACACACACACACACACACACACACACAGACGCACGCATACACGCACACACACGCCTAGACGGTCATATACGAGCTCTGAACTCTCATCCGGGAGTGTAATAGCTGTCAATCACGAGTCCAACACGTGATCCAAGACCATGTTGAATCACACAGATTTCAGTCTTGTAGAAAAGAAAAAGATGTGATAAACCCACATCAAACGCCAAATTCCTCAATGTATCACCAGACCTGTTCTACCCCATTTACCAAGAAAGTCGTTCAGAGACTGCAGTATAAAAAAGTCGTCAAGGTCGGGTTGTATGGGTGGGGCGACTGAGCAACGCGAGAGAAGAAGATCCCGCGTATAAAAAGCGCCGCGATTCACCCAGTTTCCACTCAGCGTCGTCCTGCCGAGACTACAACATGAAGTTCCTGGTGAGTAGAGCCACCCAGTCACTCGAGCTGTCTTCTTCATGAGGAAATCTATTTTCTTTTTTTATAAATGGCAACATGGGTTCATAATGATATGGTCGAGCGACTGTATTCTCTCAGTGTCTCTCTTGGTCTAAGCATTTCTCCTCCACCTACAGATCTTCCTTGCCCTCGCCGCCCTGGCTGCCGCCGAGGCCGAGCCCGAGGCCGACCCTCAGTTTCTCCTGAACGCCGGTCTCCCCATCTCCCCATTCGCTCGCATCACCTCTGTCGAGACTGAGGAGGTCAAGCCCATCACCTACACGATCCCCTCTGCCTACCCCTTCGCTGGCATGCCCTACATGTACAACAGCTGGCCCTACACCTTCCCCTTGGCTGCCAAACCCGCTGAAGCCACCCGTGCCAAGCGTGAGGCTGACCCTCAGTTCATCAACCCCCTCGTCTCCTTCAACGCTGACGACCATCCCCTCCCCCTCACCTACAACTTCCCCACTGTCGAAGTGCCCGCCATCAGCCCCATCACCTACAGCGCTGGTGCCTGGCCCGCTGCCTGGTCTGGTGCCTGGCCCTACCACGGATTCCCCATCGCCTACACCATGGCCAAGAAGGCCGAGTAGAATCCCCGACGCTAAACGCCGTCGTCTTTACTACGGACACCTCGAGATGTGGACACGGAAACTCGCAAGGCTGAGGGGTCATGCACTTTGATCCAGCAGACAGACAAAGAAACTCTCGCAACACTGAAAGGGCTCAAGAGGCCTTCGGTCTCCTCACAGGTCCTCTTCGTCGTCACGGGAGGACCATGAGAGGAGCTGGAAGACGTTCTCTCGACGTTCCAGATCACCTCCGAGGAACCTACGTCGTTAACAGTTCCTGGAGGAAGCACAGGCAACTTGGTGTACCGAAAGCTATTTTTCTTCTCTCCGCTCTCACAATAAACAATAAAAAAAAATCCATCGTGTTTTCTCTAACTCTGCTCAAAGAGCTCTTTCAAGAAATTTTATATTTCCAACAGCAAGGGTCTGCACTGATCTTTATATTCTACGCTGACTCGAAACCGAGCCACTGAGGGCACGAAACATTGCAATTCCTGTGTCTTCGGCTCCAAGCCCGGATGAATTGTGAAGGTTGTATCACGGAAAACCATCCAGCGCAAAAGCCCTTGTCAAACCGAGTGCAGATCACAAGAGAAGCTTTACCCGCGTGGACGTAAAAGAGAAGGACATGATCGCCATAGGTGTAAAAAAAGATGCAGAAAACAAGAGTAAGTTGTAGAAGGGTGATCCACTTTGGTCACACCTAAATGGAGCAGCTGAAAAAAGGGGTATCACTATGCTGACTATTACATACATACATATACCAAAGGCTTTTCCCCCCTTACAAGGGAGGTAGCCAAAAAACAAAGGCATAAAAACCACTCCCACCCATTCCATCCCTAACATACTCCACTCCCCTCCACCCTCTTCCCTCCCTCTTATCTTGGCACCTCCTGGATGACGGGTCATCCCTGCATCTCGCCCACTGCCCTGGGTCAGAAGCAGTGTCATAACACAAGACACACCACATCCACAGCAAGGCCGCTTCATTAATTCGGCGACCCCAATCCTCTCCGTCCCCTCATGCAGAAAAGAAGACGGGGTGAAATCCCTTCGGGCTGCGTCAATTTATTTCTCATACATACTCCCTCACCCCCCATCCCCCACCCACTCCTTTTCATGCATCACAGCATCATCCATACACAACCATTCTCCATTCACCCCTATCTTCTGTCCTCTCCCGTCCTTCCTCAACAGACATTCTTCTCTTTCGTAATGCCCCTTTTACCCCATCCATCCATCTCATCCTAGGACGTCCCCTCATATTCACTCCTTCCACCCCTGCCTTCCACACCTCTTTTACTAATCTTTCTCCACTCATTCTTTCCATGTGTCCAAACCGTCCCAATACTCTTTCATCAACCCTATCTCCCAACTCCCTTTCCACCCCTGTTCTCCTCCTCCCCTCCTCATTTCTCACTCTATCTAGCCTAGTAACCCCTATTAAAGGCATTATCATATAATACAATACCCATTCACCATACTGACCCATGATGACACAGTGCCTCATCAATGTAGAAATGCTACGAAAAACTTCACCACTGCGTGAACGTTGGGTGGCCAAGATGATCACCAGCCAATTTACTGTGCAAGAACTGGACATCACGACCTACGAATATCAATAAACAACCTTAATTTGGGCCCAAAGGGTGATGATGCAGAAACATGGCGAGTTTGGCAATCGAACAAAATCCAAATTTCACCTCAGGTTGTTCTTTCTTCCCACCTTCGTTTTCCCCTCAAATCACTTACCAACCTTTCCATAGATATTCAACCATAGATCTTACCTATCCTATACTCCACTACCATATCCTATGATCCATTGTCGTCCACGCATCTTAGTATTTCTTTCAACGCCCATTAGTCTTCCGGTGGATCTACTCAAGTTCCACTCACTCACAGGTACAAAGGTACTTAAAAAAAAAAAAAAAAAAAAAAAAAAAAAAAAAAATCCAGGATAATTCCCTTCCCTCTCTTTCGCTCTTTACATAACACCATCTCCTTGTTTTCGACCCACCATTCCTCCTCTTCCATCAGCCCCAAACCCCGTCCACACAAACATCATACGGTGTCTGCAGATACAAAACAAGAATATTGTTCCCGGTGACGGACTCGCTGCCTCTGTCTGCAAAGTGTGCGTCTCTGCCTGCAGACAAAGGCGGAGAGTGTACCGGGCTGTCTTTATGCTAAAGCCCGGGCAGGAACATTATCTCCAGCAACCCCCCCCCTCCCCCCCCAAAAAAAAAAAAAAATGCGAAGTCCGAGCCCCGTCACCAAATTAACTTCTCGCTCGTGTCTCCATACGTTGTACGAAATTCATGTGGACAGGACTTCAGATTAGAGCACTCTCGAACATGCCGCCGTTCTCATTTCGTCCGTCACACATGTCCGTTCCATCCTCGCATATTTCTGTTCATCTTTCTTCTCACAATCTACTCTTTCAAAGGATTACAAAGGAGGAGCATGCCGACAGGAGACCTTTTGGTCCATAACTAGATCGGATGCGAAAAAAATCATAATAATAAGTAAATAAAAAAAATGTATTATAATTAATCAATCAAATAAATGGGTAAAATTAAATAATAAACAAACAGGTAAATAGTAAATAATAATAAATTGACATATAAATAATAACAAATGATCACCCATCAAATAATAATAAACAGACAGACAAATAATAACAAACAAATAATATAAAACAAATGTCAGGCATTACAGCATCTTGCTGTAATGCTGGTGTTTATCTAAACGAATCTTAAAAGCTTCGAATTGAACTATATTGCACTGCCTCTGCAGGAAGTTTATTCCATTCATTAACTACACTTACAAATCAAATTTATTTCCTGACAGTTTGAGACCATCCTTTCTTGTCGGATTCCCATTCAATGTGAAAATTTTAATACTTTTGATGTTGTCCATTGCCTTTAGAACCTTAAAGACCTGTATCAAGTCACCTCTGAGTCTACGCTTGTTTTCTTTAAATTTACTATTTACCGCACGTGCTTCTCGTATAATCAGACTCTACCTTGGTCACCTAGTTGTCCACGCCGAGTGTTCTCAACACCCCACGACGATTTCAGATCCCACATATCCTCTAAGTGACATTTCCTGATTGCTAATTATTGGAAAATTATCCAAATGTGCATGTATGGAGTGAGAGGGGAAGATAGAGTGCATTAACTTTTCCATTCACATATTTTGTTTTGAACAGATTCAGAACGAAACTGTCTCGTACACCCGCACAATTTTCCCCTTCACTGTCGATGACACCTTACAGCTATATCTGAGAAATTTCTGTTTAAGAATCATAGATGGTACCGACATATTTCCCCATACATACATATATATAAATATATATGTATATATATATATATATATATATATATATATACATATATATATATATATATATATATATATATATATATATATATATATATATATGGGTGTGTGTGTGTGTGTGTGTGTGTGTGTGTGTGTGTGTGTGTGTGTGTGTGTGTGTGTGTGTGTGTGTGTGTGTGTGTATGCTTACTTGATGCGTGTGCACGTTAAATGAACGTTGGATATCCCACTAAACATATTCTATCTCCACTAGTTCCTGGATAGGAATATCATTTCACACAGGCAAGGCTTTTTCCCAACTGACAAGGAAAATCGATTGAAGATTTTAAATCTATTTATGAAGAAGGAATACAAATGACTGCACGTACAGGTGGACTATCCACGCCTTGGAACCTTGGCGATGACGATGCTCGAGAACGAAGTTGTCCCTCGGAGTCCCAAGGTCACTCTGCACCTCTTCTACTGGATCTTCAAACTCAAGGGGAAGGCCCGGGGAAGGATTAACGGACTGTCTTTCCTTTCAACTCAAGAAGTCCTTCCGATTCCGTGGATCGTGTCAAGTGGTCGGCAGCTTCGTCAGGAGGGAGAGACTTACTCGGTCTTCTTGGCCAGGGCGTAGCTGAGTGGGAGACCATGGTAGGGCCAAGCAGCACCGGACCAGGTGGCGGGCCAAGCACCAGACCAGGAGGCAGCGGGCTAAGCAGCGGCGCTGTAGGTCAGGGGAGTGGCGGCGGGGAAGGAGTAAGTCATAGGGTTAATCAAGAACTGAGGGTCAGCCTCGGCCTCGGCCTCACGCTTGGCACGGGCGCTCTCGGCGGGCTTGGCGACCTGGGGGAGGAGGTAGGGCCAGGTGTTGAAGTGACTGTGGGTGTAGGGGTAGGCGGAGTAGGGGAAGGCGCCGAAGGAGGGGATGGTGTAGGTGATGGGCTTGGCATCCTCAGACTTGATGGACATGATGGGCGCTATGGGGTATCCAGCGTTGAGGAGGAGCTGAGGGTCGGCCTCAGGTTCGGACTCAGCCTCAGCGGCTGCGAAGGCAACAAGAGCGAAGAGGATCTGCCGAGGAACGGTAGAGACCATCCTTAATTACAAGAATCAAATTCCTACAAAGGAATTTATTGATAGTGTTTACCTGCAGGAAGACCACGCCCGACAAATATTTCCCTCTATGCCCCTTGGAAAAACAGCGCTGATCCTTCATGCATACAAGATATAAGATTTTCACAAAGTAGATGAGGTCGAAGAGGATGTCAGAGCATTTCTGTAGGTCTTTACTCACCAGAACCTTCATGTTGTTGGGAATCGTAGGGAATCTTACGATGGGAAACGGCGACGCGTGGCTTCTTATGTATTCATCCTGCGCACCTTGCCCGCCCAACCCATTCCCCAAACGGTGTCCTTTTTTGTCATGAGCCACAGGTAATCGACCGATCTTTCGCTGCTCTAGTTTTTCTCTGAGCAAGTGGGCTTGACAGTTTCCGTTAGGGATGAGAACGGGGTTCCTTACAAAAAATTTACAAACAAGTTATAGCAGAGAATAGCCATGTTAAGGAAAATACTGTAGGGAAGATAAAAACGTTACAGAGATCGACACCGTATGTAAAATAAAAAGAGCATAAGGCTAGGAAGACGTACAAGAGGGCACTCATAAAAGTTCGAAGTATGTGGATGTTGGCAGACGTTGAAAAGAGGAAGTGATAGACTTGAGACTCTTGAGAAAACGAACAACGTGGATCATATAACCAACGTCAAGAAGTGTAACAGTGGAAAGCAATCCATAGACAAGGAATGGCATACAAAGCTTTCAGCAGTTGGGACGAAAGGATACTTGCTAAGAATTTAAAAGGAAGAAGCAGAAAAATATGAAACCTAATAATAGAATAGCAAATGTCTTAATCTATTAAGACATCTTAAGGGTAAAGAGAACCAGTAAAAGGTGACAATATAAATGCAACAAGTAAATCAGGAAAGGAGCAAAGGGAGGCCACACAATGACAAAAATCAACCAAAGGCTGTGCCATCATCACGACGCTTTTAAGACTCTTAAATTTGTTCAATTTTCTCTATAAATTTATCTAATTTGTACAAAACCGTACTCACATCTAAATTACGATCAAAATTATGTTTGATATGACTGGATGTAATGACACTCCTGTCTAACACAGACCTGTTAGTTACAAATGTTTTTGCCATTTTCCCAGTATATTTCATAGTAAAACTCTCACAACCACAGAAAGAGTATTGCATAACTGGATATTATAAATACTTCAGTAAATTGATCTTTGTCTTTATATGTTTATATTTTTGGCCGATATAGTATATTTCACATTTACATGGAATGATGTATAAAACAACCTCAATTTTCACTATGGAACTTAAGTTTGAGTATTAATTTGTACAATTTATGGGAGCGAAAGACACACACACACACACACACACACACACAAACACACACACACACACAAACACACACACACACACACACACACACACACACACACACACAAACACACACACACACACACACACACACACACACACACACACACACACACACACACACACACAGACAGACACACACACACACACACACATTAAACACACACACACACACACATTAAACACACACACACACATTCAACACAAACATAACACCTAGATCAAAAAAATTGTATGTAAATGAGTACATGTTCAAACACGGGAGTGTACTAAAAACATTTTTGCGTTGATCAAGCACCCACTAGATCTAAAATATGTTGGGTATCTAAGCAACTGATTTTAGTCCTGTAGAGTACAAAGCCAACTGGAATACACACACTACACACTCAATCCTCCCATTTTCATCAAGTATGGTCACTTCGTTTAGAGAGTGAACGACAAAAAAAGTAGTCAAGGTCACTTTGTATGGGACGGAGGCTAAACAACACGAGAAGCCATCGTATAAAAGGAGCCAGTCTTCACCCAGTTTTCATTCAGTGTCATCCAGCCGAGACTACAACATGAAGTTCCTGGTGAGTAGACCAAGGCACTCATTATATGCAGCATGATTAGTTACATCGTAATGGGGAATTCGTCATATGAATGACCACGTGGGTTCAGATCAATTATGGCGCTACATTACTCTCGTGTTTTCTTCATTCACTGCAGATTTTATACGGTTTTTCCTCTTCGACAGATCTTCTTCGCTCTCGTCGCCTTTGTGTCCGCTGAGGCCGAGCCCGAGGCTGAGGCCGACCCTCAGTTCCCACTCAACGCCGGATTCTCTTATGCTCCCTTCGCACCTCTCAACTACGCCTCCGCCTCCGCTTACCCCTTCGCCGCCTACCCCTACTCTGCCATGCCCTACTCCGCCATGCCCTACTCCGCCATGCCCTACTCTGCCTTCCCCTACTCCGCCTACCCCTACACCCACAGCCACTTCAACACCTGGCCCTCACTCCTGGCCGAGGCCGGCAAGCCCGCAGAGAGCGCCCGTGCCAAGCGCGAGGCCGACCCTCAGTTCATCAACCCCCTCGTCTCCTTCAACGCTGACGACCATCCCCTCCCCCTCACCTACAACTTCCCCACCGTCGAAGTTCCCGCCATCAGCCCCATCGCCTACACTGCTGGTGCCTGGCCCGCTGCCTGGTCTGGTGCCTGGCCCCACCACGGATTCCCCATCGCCTACTCCCTGGCCAAGAAGACCGAGTAGAATACCTGACGCTAAACTCCATCCGAACTATGGACATCTCCGGACATGGATACACTCAGGAGCTTAACCGGCACACCATCTCTCGCAACATTCAAAGGACATCAGGTCTTCCATCTCCTCGAAGGTCCTCTCCTTCGTCAGGAAGGATCCATGTATGAGCTGGAGGACATTCTCTGGATGTACCATGTCATATTCGCAGAACGATTGAAGCACAGGCAATTTAGTGCTCAGACGACTCTCTCTTTTCTTTTCGTTTAATAAAGAACAAATCACTTCCATTTCCTTTTCTTCTGACTCAACCGAAGGCACAGACTCAAGAAACCAAATTAGTTTTTAAAGTAATCTGTATTCTAACTTGAGACTTTACAATAGAGACCTCACCTTTGTCAGTATTGCCTATGCGCTAGGAGATTAAAATAAGTCATATTTTCTAATGTTTTATATTCATAAACTACAAAATATTTGATTAGTTGTTCAAAAGGGAAGAACCGCTTATAAACCACAGTCCATAACCAACGGGCCCATAACGGGGCACACTCTATCAGTGGTGCCACAAACCGAAAACTAATGGGAAGTAGTGGATTTATAACGATGAAATTCGTTATTGAAAAGTGCTCGCCAGGTAGCTAAAGAACAGGAGAACATGAGTGTATGGAAGACAAAAGAAAATAGGTTGATAACACCTGCTATAGCATTTAAGGGTAAAGTACCAACTTTGATGTAAAATGAAATACAAGACCTAGCTAATTAACCTATCCTACGTTTTAGTTTTCCTTTTCTACTCCTCACATCCCTTTCCTCCCCTTCTCCTTGAAATTATGCAGCATTCTGCCATCCTTCAACCTTCTCTACAGTGAAAAATAGATAAACACATAATCAAATATAAGAAATAAAATAAAAGAGAACAAGTCAAATAGAATAAGATCAAATCTACTCACCCTCAGGAATATTAGAACGTTCTCCATTTGTTGAAATGTATTATACAATGTGCGTAGTTGTTCCAATGAAGGAAACTACATAACAAACATCAAATAAACTGCTGATTAGAGGATCATAAGACATTGCACAGTGGTAGTAGAGTAAAATGATGTTAATCATTTGTTTATTTAAGGAAATATCTAGTTCAGAACCAGTTTAGAGCTTGTTTAGCTTAGGGAACAAGCTTCTTGGCACTGTTAACAAAGCCTCACAAGACTGTCGTGCAGTATTCATCAAGTATTAGTAAGGACGGATCCTTACAGAACCTGTTTTGTTTTAATGTTTTATTAAACTAAGAAATGCAAGTCAAACTTCAAAGATTTTATCTCATATACGCATGCATTTAATACTCTACTTTGCTTCGGTCCCACGAGCCCCGTCTGCTACCATCTTGCCACACAGAACGTCTAAATGGATCGAAATCACATATAAACATACATCCTGGGGATTGGGAGCGATGAACTGAAATCTACAGCCCGCATACATATTCTATGACTGCCAACGCAACCACCTAAGTATAGTAACATTCGAACAAGGCTATCATTCGCTTTGGTTGTTGTGAATATGTATTAGGCAGTGAAGTCCTTCATATAATCAAATCCGGCATTTGATTATTTGAAAGACTCCCTTGTGATTTATGATTCGTTTCATAACTTATGTCACTATTGCTTATCCATACGGCAATGGTTTTGAAAATATTTTTTAAGATAACTTCAGGATAATATGTTGGTGACAGGAGACTGTAACGTAAACATACGTAGGAAGACGAGTTGATTACTTATCAAAAGAAAAACTTATTTTTATACTAAGAGAGTAGTATCCCATTTCTTATTCCCCAAAACCATTTTAGGAACTTTAGTGACACCCCCTATGAACACCCCTACGGGTCAGAGGCACGCGTCATTTGAGGGTAATCTCCATCTAGAAAGAATAATGAACACTTTGGATTTCTACAATCATTCCCTTATGCTTTCCGCCCTTACCAACTCTAAGGTCCCGTCTCTTCGGTCCGATCTTCTTGTGGTGATAATTACCACCAGGCTGTCTGGACCATGCAGCTACTAGTCTACATGATTTAGCAGTATTAGTTAGCCAATGTTGCCAAACTTCTCTTCATCTAGTAACACTGTTGGTAGTAAGTGACGTGAAGTCACTTGCACGGCGTGTATGAATGTCCCTTCTTGTTATCCAGTCGGCCATGCTGGTTGTGCCCAAAGTCTAGGTTGGTGGTGTTACTTGTTGTTTTTTTTCGTGTATTTGTTAATTATCATTCATACGTATTTGCTTTTGTATATATCGCATTATTCTGGTTTCGTATATTTCACATTTAATTTTTTATCCTTACATTATTCTACGTTGAATTTTGTATTGGGGAAAACCTGAAAAATGGTTCCATGTGTTTAACGTAATATATTAGTTGTCCGTAAGGACAGAAGCGCTGGTTATTCCCGGTGAAGTACTAGTTGCCAGTATCAATTGTAGCCTCAGCTCAAGGTATTTACTTTCAAATTATAGAAGATTTAGACAATCAGACAATGAAATTATGTAAATATCTACTTCTAATGTACTCCAAGTCTTGTGGCAGACGTTTTATGATTATTGATCCGAATTCCAAAGGTTGAAAAAAGATCCTGTACAGTGCAGAGCAGAATAAAATACACACACGACACTCAACCCTCCCCTTATCACCAAGTATGATCACTTTGTTTTTCAAGGAATTCGCCAAGAGATTGACGGATAAAAAAGTAGTCAAGGTCACGTTGTATGGGACGGAGACCAAACAACACGAGAAGCGGTCCAGCGTATAAAAGGAGCCAGGCTTCACCCAGTTTTCATTCAGTGTCGTCCTGCCGAGACTACAACATGAAGTTCCTGGTAAGTAGACCAAGGCGCTCAAGATATGCAGTACTTGTATAGTGCGTCAATTCGTAATAGGAAATTCGTCATATGAATGACCACGTGAATTCAGATCAATCATGGCGAGACATTATTCTCGTGTTTTCTTCATTCACTGCAGATTTTATGAACAATTTCCTTTTCGACAGATCTTCTTTGCTCTCGTCGCCTTTGTGGCCGCTGAGGCCGAGCCCGAGGCTGAGGCCGACCCTCAGTTCCCACTCAACGCCGGATTCACTTATGCTCCCTTCGCACCTCTCAACTACGCCTCCGCCTCCGCCTACCCCTTCGCCGCCTACCCCTACTCTGCCATGCCCTACTCCGCCATGCCCTACTCCGCCATGCCCTACTCCGCCTTCCCCTACTCCGCCTACCCCTACACCCACAGCCACTTCAACACCTGGCCCTCACTCTTGGCCGAGGCCGGCAAGCCCGCAGAGAGCGCCCGTGCCAAGCGCGAGGCCGACCCTCAGTTCATCAACCCCCTCGTCTCCTTCAACGCTGACGACCATCCCCTCCCCCTCACCTACAACTTCCCCACCGTCGAAGTGCCCGCCATCAGCCCCATCGCCTACACTGCTGGTGCCTGGCCCGCTGCCTGGTCTGGTGCCGGGCCCCACCACGGATTCCCCATCGCCTACTCCCTGGCTAAGAAGACCGAGTAGAATACCTGACGCTAAACTCCAACCTTACTCTGGACATCTCCGGATATGGATACACTGAGGGGCCTAACCGGCACACCATCCCTCGCAACATTCAAAGGACATCAGGTCTTCCATGTCCTCATAGGTCCTCTCCTTCGTCAGGAAGGATCCATGTACGAGCTGGAGGACATTTTCTGGATGTACCATGTCATATTCGCAGAACCATTGAAGCACATGCAATTTTTGTGCTCAGACGACTCTTTCACTTTTCTTTTCGTATAATAAAGAACAAATCACTTCCATTGCCTTTTCTTCTGACTCAAGAAACCCTTTATGTTTTAAAAGTACTTTCTATTCTAACTTGAAACTTCACAACAGAGAGAGAGATTAAGATAAGTCACATTTTCCAGTATTTTATATTCATAAACTACAAATTACTTAATAAATTGTCTATAACATTTAAAGCGCTAGTAAACTATAATCCATGGACCCCTAGCGGCGGCAAAACTATCAATGGTACTACAAACCAATAACTAATGGGAAGTAGTGGAGTTATTACGATAAAATTCAGTATTGAAAAGTTCTTGCCAGGAGGCTAAAGAACAGCAGTACATAAGGTTATGGGAGACCAAAGAATACGGGTTGATAACCACTGCTATAGTATTTGAGGGTATAGTACCAGCTTTAATGTAGAATAAATCTCAAAGTCATGCTAAATAACCTAGCCTACATTTTTGTTTTCCTCTTCTACCCCTCGCACCCCCTTACTCCTTTATCTCCTTGAAATCATGTAGCATTCTGAAAGCCTTCGACCCCCTCTACACTGAAAAATAAATGGACAGTCTCATAATCAAATTCAAAATAAAAGAGAACAAGTCAAATAGATTTAAGATGTAATCTGCTGACCTCGGGAATGGTAGAACATGTTCTTACAGTTGAAATGTATTGTATGATAGCCGTATTTACACTGAAGGAAACTAGATAACTAATAGCATGTAAACTGATGGTTAGAGACCATAAGATATTGCGAAGTGATAGTAGAATTAATTGATGTTTATAACTTCTTCATTTTAGGAAATAACTTGATCATAACTTACTTAAAACTTGTTTTAATGTTCTACTATTGTAATAAGTGCAAGGAAAACTTCAAAGAACTTATTTCAGCTGCTCATGCATTTTAAAATACTCTGCTTCAGTGTCTATGTCACACTGAATAATCGAATCGTTCATTTGCGAAGCTTCGATCCCAGGACCCTATGATCACGAGTCCCATCTGCTACCATCTTGCCACACAGAGCGTAGAAAAGGATCGGTACCAGATATGAACTTATATCCTGGGGGCTGAGGGGCGCTCGACAAAAACCTATAGTCTGCACATGATTTATGATTACCAACGCAACCAACTAGGCATAGTAGCATTTGAACATGGCAATCATTTCCTTCACCGTTGTAACTATGTATTATGCAGTGAAGTCTTTCACATAATCAAATCCGGCATTTGATTACTTGAAAGATTTTATTGTAACTAATGATTCGTTTCATACCTTATATTAGTACTGCTAATTCATACGGCAATGAATCTGAAAATATCACAAGATAAATTCTGGATATTATGCCACTGACAGGTAATTGCAACGCAAGGATATAGTAGGTAGGAAGAGGAGTTGATTACTGGTCAACATAAAGACACTTACTTTATACTGGGAGAGCAATATCTCTCTTCTTATTCCCCAGGATCATTTTAGGAACTTTAGTGACACCTCTATGGTTTAGAGTCACGCAGCATTTGAGGGTAATCTCCACTCAAAAAAAGAATAATGAACTCTGGATATCTACTACCCTTCCCTTCTTCTTTCCGCCCTAAATCTCTCCCTTACCACCTGTAAGACCCCGCCTCTTCGGTGAGATCTTGTTGAGGTGATAATTACCCCCCAGGCTGTCTGGACCACGCCGTTACTCGTCTAGATGATTTAGTAGTATTAATTGCCCTATGTTGCCAAACATCTCTTCATTTGGCAACACTATTGGTAATAAGTGACATGAGGTTACTTGTACGGCGTGAATGTCACTCCTCGTTATCCAGTCGGCCATGCCGGTTGTGTCTAATGTCTAGGTTGGTGGTGTTCCCCGTGTTTCTTTCTTTCTTTCTTTCTTTCTTTCCTTTTCGTGTACTTATTGATCATCATTCATACGTATTTGCTTTTATATATATCATATTATTCTGGCTTCGTATATGTCACATTTTGTTCTGGGTGCTCCATCTCTTCTAGATCATGGGGCAATAGACTGGGATAGGATTCTGAAGTTTGTTCCTGGTGAATACAGGTCATTCTACAACGACCTCTTCGAGTCCCAGGAAAGAAGGGCGAGTGAGGTAGACGTTCATGAGGTGACGGACTACATCCTCGATTAATAATCCCCCCCCACTTATTCAAGTTACGTGGGCACAACATCTTCCCTGGAATGGTGAGTGTGACTAATATTGTGTGAATTTCATGTATTTATTGCGATTTGTCTCTGTCTGGTAAAAAAAAAAAGGAAAAAAAAAAAAGCAAAAAAAAAAAGTAATCTAAAAAAATCATTAAAAATAATTACAATGGATATTGAAATTCATACTATATTACATATTTTATACATGTATTTACCTTCCATTTTGAATGTTTATTTACATGCCACACATATTGGGAATATTGGGAATCGTACATAAGTGTGCATAAATTTGCATATTTCAATAATAATATGCAACAAAAGAATAATGAAAAACACATAACAAAAAAGATCTGTTCAAAAGCTTTCAAATGATATATTACAGTTTGATTTTTACGCGAAAATAATGTCCGTAATATGTACCCATACTCTAACGCTTAATTACTCGGAATTCCTAATTTGGCGCTTGAGCCCCTACAGCACGCGGCTCCTCATATGTCACATTTAGTTTTTTATCCTTACATTATTCTTTGTTGAATTTTGTATTGAAGAAGGACTGAAAAATTATTTGATGTGTTTGATGCAAATTACAATGGTTGGAAAAAAAAAAAAAATGTCCTGTAGAGTGCAGACCAGAATGTAAAGCACATATTACACACTCAATCCTCCCATCATCATCAAGTATGTTCACTTTCTTTTTCAAGGAAGTCGTTTAGAGACCGACGGATTAAAAAGTAGTCAAGGTCACGTTGTATGGGACGGACACTAATGAACGCGAGAGGTGATCCTGCGTATAAAAGGAGCCACGTTTAACCCAGTTTTCATTCAGTGTCGTCCAGCCAAGACTACAACATGAAATTCCTGGTAAGTAGACCAAGGCACTCATGATGTGCAGCACTTGCCTGGTGCGTTACTTCGTAATAGGGAATTCGTCATATGAATGAGCACGTGGGTTCAGATCAATCATGATCAGATATTACTCTCTTGTTTTCTTCATTCACTGCAGATTTTAAACGATTTTTCCTCTTCGACAGATCTTCTTCGCTCTCGTCGCCTTTGTGGCCGCTGAGGCCGAGCCCGAGGCTGAGGCCGACCCTCAGTTCCCACTCAACGCCGGATTCTCTTATGCTCCCTTCGCACCTCTCAACTACGCCAGTGCCTCCGCCTACCCCTTCGCCGCCTACCCTTACTCTGCCATGCCCTACTCCGCCATGCCCTACTCCGCCATGCCCTACTCTGCCTTCCCCTACTCCGCCTACCCCTACACCCACAGCCACTTCAACACCTGGCCCTCACTCCTGGCCGAGGCCGGCAAGCCCGCAGAGAGCGCCCGTGCCAAGCGCGAGGCCGACCCTCAGTTCATCAACCCCCTCGTCTCCTTCAACGCTGACGACCATCCCCTCCCCCTCACCTACAACTTCCCCACCGTCGAAGTTCCCGCTATCAGCCCCATCGCCTACACTGCTGGTGCCTGGCCCGCTGCCTGGTCTGGTGCCTGGCCCCACCACGGATTCCCCATCGCCTACTCCCTGGCTAAGAAGACCGAGTAGAATCCCTGACGCTAAACTCCATCCTTACTATGGACATCTCCGGACATGGATACACTGAGAGGCCCAACCGGCTCACCATCTCTCGCAACATTCAAAGGACATCAGGTCTTCCATCTCCTCGAAGGTCCTCTCCTTCGTCAGGAAGGATCCAAGTACGAGCTGGAGGACGTTCTCTGGATGTACCATGTCATATTCACAGAACGATTGAAGCACATGCATTTTAGTGCTCAGACGACTCTTTTCTTTTCGTTTAATAAAGAACAAATCACTTTCATTGTCTTTTCTTCTAACTCAAATGGAGGCACAGTATCAAGAAACCCAATTAGTTTTGAAAGTAGTCTGTATTCTAACTTGAGACTTCACAATAGAGAGCTCACTTGTGTCAGTATTGCCTATGCGCTGGGAGATTAAAATAACAGTCATCTTTTCTAATGTTTTATATTCATAAACTACAAAATATTTGATTAATTGTTCAAAAGGGAAGAACCGCTTATAAACTACAGTCCATAACCAACGGGCCCATAACGGGGCCACACTCTATCAATGGTGCCACAAACCGAAAACTAGTGGGAAGTAGTGGATTTATAACGATGAAATTCGTTATTGAAAAGTGCTCGCCAGGAAGCTAAAGAACAGGAGAACAGGAGCGTATGGAAGACAAAAGAAAATAGGTTGATAACACCTGCTATAGCATTTAAGGGTAAAGTACCAACTTTGATGTAAAATGAAATACAAGACCTAGCTAATTAACCTATCCTACGTTTTAGTTTTCCTTTTCTACTCCTCACATCCCTTTCCTCCCCTTCTCCTTGAATTTATGCAGCATTATGCCATCCTTCAACCTTCTCTACAGTGAAAAATAGATAAACACATAATCAAATATAAGAAATAAAATAAAAGAGAACAAGTCAAATAGAATAAGATCAAATCTACTCACCCTTAGGAATATTAGAACGTTCTCCAATAGTTGAAATGTATTATACAATGTGCGTAGTTGTTCCAATGAAAGAAACTACATAACAAACATCAATTAAACTGCTGATTAGAGAATCATAAGACATTGCACAGTGGTAGTAGATTAAAATTACGTTACTAATTTGTTCATTGAAGGAAATAACTAGTTCAGAACTTGTTTACAGTTTGTTTAGCTTAGGGAACAAGCTTCTTGGCACTGGTTACAAAGCCTCACAAAACTGTTGTGCAGTATTCATCAAGCATTAGTAAGGACGGATCCTTACAGAACCTGTTTTGTTTTAATGTTTTATTAAACTAAGAAATGCAAGTCAAACTTTAAAGATTCTATCTCAGATACGCATGCATTTAATACTCTACTTTGCTTCGGTTCCACGAGCCCCATCTGCTACCATCTTGCCACACAGAACGTCTAAAAGGATCGAAATCACATATAAACATACATCCTGGGGATTGGGAGCGATGAACTGAAATCTACAGCCCGCATATATGTTTTATGACTGCCAACGCAACCACCTAAGTATACTAACATTCGAACAAGGCTATCATTTGCTTTGCCTGTTGTGAATATGTATTAGGCAGTGAAGTCCTTCATATAATCAAATCCGGCATTTGATTATTTGAAAGACTCCATTTTGATTAATTATTCGTTTCATAACTTACGTCACTATTGCTTTTCCAAACGGCAATGGTTTTGAAAATATAATTCAAGATGACTTAAGGATAATATGTTGGTGACAGGAGACTATAACGCAAACATACGTAGGAAGACGAGTTGATTACTTGTCAAAAGAAAAACTTATTTCTATGCTAGGAGAGTAATAGCCCATTTCTTATTCCCCAAGATTATTTTAGGAACTTTAGTGACACCCCCTATGACACCCCTACGGGTCAGAGGCACACGTCATTTGAGGATATTCCATCTGAAAAGAATAATGAACACTTTGGATTTCTACAATCCCTCCCTTCTGCTTTCCGCCCTAAATCTATCCCTTACCGTCTCTTCGGTACGATCTTGTGGTGATAATTACCACCAGGCCCTCTGGACCATGCCGCTACTAGTCTAGATGATTTAGCAGTATTAATTAGCCAATGTTGCCAAACTTCTCTTCATCTAGTAACACTGTTGGTAGTAAGTGACGTGAAGTCACTTGCACGGCGTGTATGAATGTCACTCCTTGTTATCCAGTCGGCCATGCTGGTTGTGCCCAATGTCTAGGTTGGTGGTGTTACTTGTTTGTTTTTTTCGTGTATTTGTTAATTATCATTCATACGTATTTGCTTTTGTATATATCGCATTATTCTGGTTTCGTATATTTCACATTTAATTTTTTATCCTTACATTATTCTACGTTGAATTTTGTATTGGGGAAAACCTGAAAATGGTTCCATGTGTTTAACGTAATATATTAGTTGTCCGTAAGGACAGAAGCGCTGGTTATTCCCGGTGAAGTACTAGTTGCCAGTATCAATTGTATCCTCAGCTCAAGGTATTTACTTTCAAATTATAGAAGATTTAGACAATCAGACAATGAAATTATGTAAATATCTACTTCTGATGTACTCCAAGTCTTGTGGCTGACGTTTTATGATTATTGATCCGAATTCCAAAGGTTGAAAAAAGGTCCTGTACAGTGCAGAGCAGAATGAAATACACACACGACACTCAATCCTCCCATTATCACCAAGTATGATCACTTTGTTTTTCAAGGAATTCGCCAAGAGATTGACGGATAAAAAAGTAGTCAAGGTCGAGTTGTATGGGACGGAGACCAAACAACACGAGAAGCGGTCCAGCGTATAAAAGGAGCCAGGCTTCACCCAGTTTTCATTCAGTGTCGTCCTGCCGAGACTACAACATGAAGTTCCTGGTAAGTAGACCAAGGCGCTCATTATATGCAGTACTTGTATAGTGCGTCAATTCGTAATAGGAAATTCGTCATATGAATGACCACGTGAATTCAGATCAATCATGGCGAGACATTATTCTCGTGTTTTCTTCATTCACTGCAGATTTTATCAACAATTTCCTTTTCGACAGATCTTCTTCGCTCTCGTCGCCTTTGTGGCCGCTGAGGCCGAGCCCGAGGCTGAGGCCGACCCTCAGTTCCCACTCAACGCCGGATTCTCTTATGCTCCCTTCGCACCTCTCAACTACGCCTCCGCCTCCGCCTACCACTTCGCCGCCTACCCCTACTCTGCCATGCCCTACTCCGCCATGCCCTATTCCGCCATGCCCTACTCCGCCTTCCCCTACTCCGCCTACCCCTACACCCACAGCCACTTCAACACCTGGCCCTCACTCCTGGCCGAGGCCGGCAAGCCCGCAGAGAGCGCCCGTGCCAAGCGCGAGGCCGACCCTCAGTTCATCAACCCCCTCGTCTCCTTCAACGCTGACGACCATCCCCTCCCCCTCACCTACAACTTCCCCACTGTCGAAGTGCCCGCCATCAGCCCCATCGCCTACACTGCTGGTGCCTGGCCCGCTGCCTGGTCTGGTGCCTGGCCCCACCACGGATTCCCCATCGCCTACTCCCTGGCTAAGAAGACCGAGTAGAATACCTGACGCTAAACTCCATCCTTACTATGGACATCTCCGGATATGGATACACTGAGGGGCTTAACCGGCACACCATCTCTCGCAACATTCAAAGGATATGAGATCTTTCATCTCCTCGAAGGTCCTCTCCTTCGTCAGGAAGGATCCATGTACGAGCTGGAGGACGTTCTCTGGATGTACCATGTCATATTCACAGAACGATTGAAGCACATGCAATATAGTGCTCAGACGACTCTTTTCTTTTCGTTTAATAAAGAACAAATCACTTCTATTGTCTTTTCTTCTAACTCAAATGCAGGCACAGTATCAAGAAACCCAATTAGTTTTGAAAGTGCTCTGTATTCTAACTTGAGGCTTCACAGCAGAGCTCACTTTCGTCAGTATTCCCTATGCGCTGGAAGATTAAAATAACAGTCATCTTTTCTAATGTTTTATATTCATAAACTACAAAATATTTGATTAATTGTTCAAAAGGGAAGAACCGCTTATAAACTACAGTCCATAACCAACGGGCCCATAACGGGGCCACACTCTATCAATGGTGCCACAAACCGAAAACTAGTGGGAAGTAGTGGATTTATAACGATGAAATTCGTTATTGAAAAGTGCTCGCCAGGATGCTAAAGAA
Source organism: Oratosquilla oratoria (assembly GCF_046742065.1). Classification (NCBI taxonomy): domain Eukaryota; kingdom Metazoa; phylum Arthropoda; class Malacostraca; order Stomatopoda; family Squillidae; genus Oratosquilla; species Oratosquilla oratoria. The sequence continues at coordinate 40,608,545 of NC_134816.1, forward strand.
CAGGAGAACAGGAGCGTATGGGAGACAAAAGAAAATAGGTTGATAACAACTGCTATTGCATTTAAGGGTAAAGTACCAACTTTGATGTAAAATGAAATACAAGACCAAGCTAATTAACCTATTCTACGTTTTAGTTTTCCTTTTCTACTCCTCACATCCCTTTCCTCCCCTTCTCCTTGAAATTATGCAGCATTTTGCCATCCTTCTACCTTCTCTACAGTGAAAAATAGATAAACACATAATCAAATATAAGAAATAGAATAAAAGAGAACAAGTCAAATAGAATAAGATCAAATCTACTCACCTTCAGGAATATTAGAACGTTCTCCAATAGTTGAAATGTATCATACAATGTGCGTAGTTGTTCCAATGAAGGAAACTACATAACAAACATCAAGTAAACTGCTGGTTAGAGGATCATAAGACATTGCACAGTGGTAGTAGAGTAAAATTATGTTAATAATTTGTTTATTTAAGGGAATATCTAGTTCAGAACTTGTTTAGAGCTTGTTTAGCTTAGGGAACAAGCTTCTTGGCACTGGTTACAAAGCCTCACAAGACTGTCGTGCAGTATTCATCAACCATTAGTAAGGACGGATCCTTACAGAACCTGTTTTGTTTTAATGTTTTATTAAACTAAGAAATGCAAGTCAAACTTCAAAGATTCTATCTCAGATACACATGCATTTAATACTCTACTTTGCTTCGGTTCCACGAGCCCCGTCTGCTACCATCTTACCACACAGAACGTCTAAAAGGATCGAAATCACATATAAACATACATCCTGGGGATTGGGAGCGATGAACTGAAATCTACAGCTCGCATACATATTTTATGACTGCCAATGCAACCACCTAAGTATAGTAACATTCGAACAAGGCTATCATTCGCTTTGCCTGTTGTGAATATGTATTAGGCAGTGAAGTCCTTCATATAATCAAATCCGGCATTTGATTAATTGAAAGACTCCCTTGTGATTTATGATTCGTTTCATAACTTATGTCACTATTGCTTATCCATACGGCAATGGTTTTGAAAATATAATTTAAGATAACTTGAGGATAATATGTCACTGACAGGAGACTGTAACGTAAACATACGTAGGAAGACGAGTTGATTACTTGTCAAAAGAAAAACTTATTTTTATATTAAGAGAATAGTAGCCCATTTCTTATTCCCCAAAACCATTTTAGGAACTTTAGTGACACCCCCTATGAACACCCCTACGGGTCAGAGGCACGCGTTATTTGAGGGTAATATCCATCTAGAAAGAATGATGAACACTTTGGATTTCTACAATCACTCCCTTCTGCTTTCCGCCCTAAATCTATCCCTTACCAACTCTAAGGTCCCATGTCTTCGGTACGATCTTCTTGTGGTGATAATTACCACCAGGCTGTCTGAACCATGCCGCTACTAGTCTACATGACTTAGAAGTATTAATTAACCTATGTTGCCAAACTTCAAAAGTCCATCACTCATTAACAAGCTATATAAATCGTTAGTTCGTCCACATTTGGAATATGCTGTTCCCGTATGGTCACCGAATATCATTAAAGACATTGACGAATTGGAAAAAGTACAACGGCGAGGCACAAAACTGATTCCAAATATCAAAAATAAATCATACGAAAATCGACTAAAACATATGAATCTGTTTTCCCTAAAAAAGCGTAGACTCAGAGGTGACTTGATACAGGTCTTTAAGATTTTAAAGGGAATTGACAGCATCAAAAGTGACAAAATTTTCACATTGAATGAGAATCAGACAAGAAACAATGGTCTCAAACTGTCCGGAAATAGATTCAATTTGGAAGTAGGTAGAAACAACTTTGCCAACCGTGTAGTTAATGAATGGAATAAACTTCCTGCACAGGTAGTGCAATGTAGTTCAGTTCGAAGCTTTGAGAATCATTTAGATAAACACCCAAGCAAGATGCTGTATCGATTATAATTTATTTTATATTATTTGTTTTTGTTTTGTTATCATTTGTCTGTGATTTTCATTTATTATTAGTTATATGTCAATTTATAATCATTTACTATTTACCTGTTTGTTTGTTATTCAACTATACCTATGCATTTATTTATGTATTTTATTTGTTATTTTTACATTATTTATGTATTTTATTTGTTATTTTTACATTATTATAGTTTTTATTTATTATTTTATTATTAGTATGATTTTTTTTTTCGCATCCGACCTAGATATGGATCAAAAGGTCTCCTGTCGGCATGCTTCGCCTTTGTAATCCTTTGTAATCCTTTGGTAGCAAGTGACGTGAAGTTACTTGCACGGCGTGTATGAATGTCACTCCTTGTTATCAAGTCGGCCATGCCGTTTGTGCCTAATGTCTAGGTTGGTGGTGTTACCTGTTATATTCTTTCTTTCCTTTTCGTGTACTTATTAATTATCATTCATACGTATTTGCTTTTCTTTATATCGTATTATTCTGGTTTCGTATATTTCTCATTTAGTTTTTTATCCTTTCATTATACCACGTTGAATTTTGTATTGAAGAAAACCTGAAAAATGGTTCCATGTGTTTAACGTAAAATATTAGTTGTCCGTAAGGACAGAAACGCTGGTTATTCCCGGTGAAGTACTAGTTGCCAGTATCAACTGTAGCCTCAGCTCAAGGTATTTATTTTCAAATTTTAGAAGACTTAGAAAATTAGACAATGAAATTATGTAAATATCCACTTCTAGTGTACTCCAAGTCTTATGGCTGACGTTTTATAATTATTGATCCGAATTACAATGGTTGAAAAAAAAAGGTTCAGTAGAATACAGAGCAGAATGAAATACACACACTACACACTAAATCCTCCCATTTTCATCAAGCATGTTCACTTCGTTTTCCAAGAAAATCGTCTAGGGACTGACGGATAAAAAAGTAGTCAAGGTCATATTGTATGGGATGCAGACTAAACAACACGAAAGGCGGTCCAGCGTATAAAAGGAGCCACGGTTAACCCAGTTTTCATTCAGTGTCGTCCAGCCGAGACTACAACATGAAGTTCCTGGTAAGTAGACCAAAGCACTCAATATATGCAGGCTGATTAGTTACATCGTAATTAGGAACTCGTCATATGAATGGCCACGTGGGATCAGATTAATCGTGGCAAGATATTACTCTCGTGTTTTTGTTTTTTTTTCAATCACTGTAGTTTTATACGATGTTTCCTCTTCGACAGATCTTCTTCGCTCTCGTCGCCTTTGTGGCCGCTGAGGCCGAGCCCGAGGCTGAGGCCGACCCTCAGTTCCCACTCAACGCCGGATTCTCTTATGCTCCCTTCGCACCTCTCAACTACGCCTCCGCCTCCGCCTACCCCTTCGCCGCCTACCCCTACTCTGCCATGCCCTACTCCGCCATGCCATACTCCGCCATGCCCTACTCCGCCTTCCCCTACTCCGCCTACCCCTACACCCACAGCCACTTCAACACCTGGCCCTCACTCCTGGCCGAGGCCGGCAAGCCCGCAGAGAGCGCCCGTGCCAAGCGCGAGGCCGACCCTCAGTTCATCAACCCCCTCGTCTCCTTCAACGCTGACGACCATCCCCTCCCCCTCACCTACAACTTCCCCACCGTCGAAGTTCCCGCTATCAGCCCCATCGCCTACACTGCTGGTGCCTGGCCCGCTGCCTGGTCTGGTGCCTGGCCCCACCACGGATTCCCCATCGCCTACTCCCTGGCTAAGAAGACCGAGTAGAATCCCTGACGCTAAACTCCATCCTTACTATGGACATCTCCGGACATGGATACACTGAGAGGCCCAACCGGCTCACCATCTCTCGCAACATTCAAGGGACATGACGTCTTCCATGTCCTCGAAGGTCCTCTCCTTCGTCAGGAAGGATCCAAGTACGAGCTGGAGGACGTTCTCTGGATGTACCATGTCATATTCACAGAACGATTGAAGCACATGCATTTTAGTGCTCAGACGACTCTTTTCTTTTCGTTTAATAAAGAACAAATCACTTTCATTGTCTTTTCTTCTAACTCAAATGGAGGCACAGTATCAAGAAACCCAATTAGTTTTGAAAGTAGTCTGTATTCTAACTTGAGACTTCACAATAGAGAGCTCACTTGTGTCAGTATTGCCTATGCGCTGGGAGATTAAAATAACAGTCATCTTTTCTAATGTTTTATATTCATAAACTACAAAATATTTGATTAATTGTTCAAAAGGGAAGAACCGCTTATAAACTACAGTCCATAACCAACGGGCCCATAACGAGGGCACACTCTATCAATGGTGCCACAAACCGAAAACTAGTGGGAAGTAGTGGATTTATAACGATGAAATTCGTTATTGAAAAGTGCTCGCCAGGAAGCTAAAGAACAGGAGAACAGGAGCGTATGGAAGACAAAAGAAAATAGGTTGATAACACCTGCTATCGCATTTAAGGGTAAAGTACCAACTTTGATGTAAAATGAAATACAAGACCAAGCTAATCAACCTATCCTACGTTTTAGTTTTCCTTTTCTACTCCTCACATCCCTTTCCTCCCCTTCTCCTTGAAATTATGCAGCATTCTGCCATCCTTCAACCTTCTCTACAGTGGAAAATAAATAAACACATAATCAAATATAAGACATAAAATAAAAGAGAACAAGTCAAATAAAATAAGATCAAATCTACTCACCCTCAGGAATATTAGAACGTTATCCAATAGTTGAAATGTATTATACAATGTGCGTAGTTGTTCCAATGAAGGAAACAACATAATAAACATCAAGTAAACTGCTGATTAGAGGATCATAAGACATTGCACAGTGGTAGTAGAGTAAAATTATGTTAATCATTTGTTTATTTAAGGAAATATTTAGTTCAGAACTCGTTTAGAGCTTGTTTAGCTTAGGGAACAAGCTTCTTGGCACTGTTTACAAAGCCTCACAAAACTGTCGTGCAGTATTCATCAAGCATTAGTAAGGACGGATCCTTAGAGTACCTGTTTTGTTTTAATGTTTTATCAAACTAAGAAATGCAAGTCAAACTTCAAAGATTTTATCTCATATACGCATGCATTTAATACTCTACTTTGCTTCGGTTCCACGAGCCCCGTCTGCTACCATCTTGCCACACAGAACGTCTAAATGGATCGAAATCACATATAAACATACATCCTGGGGATTGGGAGCGATGAACTGAAATCTACAGCCCGCATATATGTTTTATGACTGCCAACGCAACCACCTAAGTATAGTAATATTCAAACAAGGCTATCATTTGCTTTGGCTGTTGTAACTATGTATTAGGCAGTGAAGTCCTTCATATAATCAAATCCGGCATTTGATTATTTGAAAGACTCCATTGTAATTAATTATTCGTTTCATAACTTACGTCACTATTGCTTATCCATACGGCAATGGTTTTGAAAATATAATTCAAGATAACTTCAGGATAGTATATCACTGACAGGAGACTGTAACGCAAGTGTACGTAGGACGACGAGTTGATTACTTGTTAAAAGAAAAAACTTATTTTTATGCTAGGAGAGTAATAGTCCATTTCTTATTCCCCAAAATCATTTAAGGAACTTTAGTGACACCCCCTATGAACACCCCTACGGGTCAGAGGCACACGTCATTTGAGGATATTCCATCTGAAAAGAATAATGAACACTTTGGATTTCTACAATCCCTCCCTTCTGCTTTCCGCCCTAAATCTATCCCTTACCAACTCTAAGGTCCCGTCTCTTCGGTACGATCTTCTTGTGGTGATAATTACCACCAGGCCCTCTGGACCATGCCGCTACTAGTCTTCATGATTTAGAAGTATTAATTAACCTATGTTGTCAAACTTCAAAAGTCCATCACTCATTAACAAGCTATATAAATCGTTAGTTCGTCCACATTTGGAATATGCTGTTTCCGTATGGTCACCGAATCTCATTAAAGACATTGACAGACTGGAAAAAGTACAACGGCGAGCCACAAAACTGATTCCAAATATCAAAAATAAATCATACGAAAATCGACTAAAACATATGAATCTGTTTTCCCTAAAAAAAAAAGCGTAGACTCAGAGGTGACTTGATACAGGTCTTTAAGATTTTAAAGGGAATTGACAACATCAAAAGTGAAAATTTTTTCACATTGAATGAGAATCAGACAAGAAACAATGGTCTCAAACTGTCCGGAAATAGATTCAATTTGGAAGTAGGTAGAAACAACTTTGCCAACCGTGTAGTTAATGAATGGAATAAACTTCCTGCACAGGTAGTGCAATGTAGTTCAGTTCGAAGCTTTAAGAATCATTTAGAGAAACACCTAAGCAAGATGCTGTAATGATTATAATTTATTTTATATTATTTGTTTTTGTTTTGTTATCATTTGTCTATTTGATTCTCATCTATTGTTAGTTATATGTCAATTCATTATTATTTACTATTTATCTGTTTGTTAGTTAACTATACCTATGCATTTATTTATGTATTTCATTTGTTATTTACATTATCATAGTTTTTATTTATCCATTTTTTATTATTACGATTTTTTTTTCGCATCCGACCTAGATATGGACCAAAAGCTCTCCTGTCGGCATGCTCCGCCTTTGTAATCCTTTGTAATCTTTTGGTAGCAAGTGACGTGAAGTCACTTGCACGGCGTGTATGAATGTCACTCCTTGTTATCAAGTCGGCCATGCCGGTTGTGCCTAATGTCTAGGTTGGTGGTGTTACCTGTTTTATTCTTTCTTTTCTTTTCGTGCACTTATTAATTATCATTCAAACGTATTTGCTTTTGTATATATCGTATTATTCTGGTTTCGTATATTTCTCATTTAGTTTTTCATCCTTTCATTATACCACGTTGAATTTTGTATTGAAGAAAACCTGAAAAATGGTTCATTGTGTTTAACGTAAAATATTAGTTGTCCGTAAGGACAGAAACGCTGGTTATTCCCGGTGAAGTACTAGTTGCTAGTATCAATTGTAGCCTCAGCTCAAGGTATCTATTTTCAAATTATAGAAGACTTAGAAAATTAGACAATGAAATTATGTAAATATCTACTTCTGATGTAATCCAAGTCTTGTGGCTGACGTTTTATGATTATTGATCCGAATTCCAAAGGTTGAAAAAAGGTCCTGTACAGTGCAGAGCAGAATGAAATACACACACGACACTCAATCCTCCCCTTATCACCAAGTATGATCACTTTGTTTTTCAAGGAATTCGCCAAGAGATTGACGGATAAAAAAGTAGTCAAGGTCACGTTGTATGGGACGGAGACCAAACAACACGAGAGGCGGTCCAGCGTATAAAAGGAGCCAGGCTTCACCCAGTTTTCATTCAGTGTCGTCCTGCCGAGACTACAACATGAAATTCCTGGTAAGTAGACCAAAGCACTCAATATATGCAGCCTGATTAGTTACATCGTAATGGGGAATTCGTCATATGAATGACCACGTGGGTTCAGATTAATCGTGGCGAGATATTACTCTCGTGTTGTTTTTTTGTTTTGTTTTTCAATCACTGTAGTTTTTATACGATTTTTCCTTTTCGACAGATCTTCTTTGCTCTCGTCGCCTTTGTGGCCGCTGAGGCCGAGCCCGAGGCTGAGGCCGACCCTCAGTTCCCACTCAACGCCGGATTCACTTATGCTCCCTTCGCACCTCTCAACTACGCCTCCGCCTCCGCCTACCCCTTCTCCGCCTACCCTTACTCTGCCATGCCCTACTCCGCCATGCCCTACTCCGCCTTCCCCTACTCCGCCTACCCCTACACCCACAGCCACTTCAACACCTGGCCCTCACTCTTGGCCGAGGCCGGCAAGCCCGCAGAGAGCGCCCGTGCCAAGCGCGAGGCCGACCCTCAGTTCATCAACCCCCTCGTCTCCTTCAACGCTGACGACCATCCCCTCCCCCTCACCTACAACTTCCCCACCGTCGAAGTGCCCGCCATCAGCCCCATCGCCTACACTGCTGGTGCCTGGCCCGCTGCCTGGTCTGGTGCCTGGCCCCACCACGGATTCCCCATCGCCTACTCCCTGGCTAAGAAGACCGAGTAGAATACCTGACGCTAAACTCCATCCTTACTATGGACATCTCCGGATATGGATACACTGAGAGGTCCAACCGGCACACCATCTCCCGCAACATTCAAAGGACATCAGGTCTTCCATCTCCTCGAAGGTCCTCTCCTTCGTCAGGAAGGATCCATGTACGAGCTGGAGGACGTTCTCTGGATGTACCATGTCATATTCACAGAACGATTGAAGCACATGCAATATAGTGCTCAGACGACTCTTTTCTTTTCGTTTGAATAAAGAACAAATCACTTTCATTGTCTTTTCTTCTAACTCAAATGGAGGCACAGTATCAAGAAACCCAATTTGTTTTGAAAGTACTCTGTATTCTATCTTGAGACTTCACAACAGAGAGATCACTTGTGTCAGAATTGCCTATGCGCTGGGAGATTAAAATAACAGTCATCTTTTCTAATGTTTTATATTCATAAACTACAAAATATTTAATTAACTGTTCAAAAGGGAAGAAGCACTGGTAAACTACAGTCCATAACCATCGGGCCCTTGGCGATGACAATTTCACATACATGTGGGCTACCCACGTCTTGGGACCCAGGTAATGGTGATGCACGAGGAACGAGATGTCCCTCGGAGTCCCAAGGTCGCTCTGCACCTCTTCTACTAGATCTTCAACGTCAAGGGGAAGGCCTGGGGAAAGATTAACGGACTGTCTTTCCTTTCAACTCAAGAAGTCCTTCCGATTCCGTGGATCGTGTCAAGTGGTCGGCAGCTTCGTCAGGAGGGAGAGACTTACTCGGTCTTCTTGGCCAGGGCGTAGCCGATGGGAAGACCATGGTAGGGCCGAGCAGCACCAGACCAGGTGGCGGGCCAAGCACCAGACCAAGCGGCGGCGGGCCAAGCAGCGGCGCTGTAGGTCAGGGGAGTGGCGGCGGGAAGGGAGTAAGTCATAGGGTTGATCAAGAACTGAGGGTCAGCCTCGGCCTCGGTCTCACGCTTGGCACGGGTACTCTCGGCGGGCTTGGCGACCTGGGGAAGGAGGTAGGGCCAGGTGTTGAAGTGACTGTGGGTGTAGGGGTAGGCGGAGTAGGGGAAGGCGCCGAAGGAGGGGATGGTGTAGGTGATGGGCTTGGCATCCTCAGACTTGATGGACATGATGGGCACTATGGAGAATCCGGCGTTGAGGAGGAACTGAGGGTCGGCCTCAGGTTTGGACTCAGCCTCGGCGACTGCGAAGGCAACAAGAGCGAAGAGGATCTGCCGAGGAACGGTAGAGACCATCCTTAATTACAAGAATCAAAACCTACAAAGGAATTTATTGATAGTGTTTACCTGCAGGAAGACCACGCCCGACAAATATTTCCCTCTATGCCCCTTGGGAAAACAGCGCTTATCCTTCATGCATACAAGATAAAAGCTTTTCACTAAGTAGATGAGGTCGAAGAGAATGTCAGAGCATTTCTGTAGGTCTTTACTCACCAGAACCTTCATGTTGTTGGGAATCGTAGGGAATCTTACGATGGGAAACGGCGACGCGTGGCTTCTTACGTATGCATCCTGCGCACCTTGCCCGCCCAACCCATTCCCCAAACGGTGTCCTTTTTTGTCATGAGCCACAGGTAATCGACCGATCTTTCGCTGCTCTAGTTTTTCTCTGAGCAAGTGGGCTTGACAGTTTCCGTTAGGGATGAGAACGAGGTTCCTTCCGTATGTAAAATAAAAAAGAACATAAGGCTAGGAAGACGTACAAGAGGGCACTCATAAAAGTTCGAAGTATGTGGATGTTGGCAGACGTTGAAAAGAGGAAGTGATAGACTTGAGACTCTTGAGAAAACGAACAACGTGGATCATATAACCAACGTCAAGAAGTGTAACAGTGGAAAGCAATCCATAGACAAGGAATGGCATACAAAGCTTTCAGCAGTTGGGATGAGAGGATACTTGCTAAGAATCTAAAAGGAAGAAGCAGAAAAATATGAAACCTAATAACAGAATAGCAGATGTCTTAATCTATTAAGACATCTTAAGGGTAAAGAGAACCAGTAAAAGGTGACATTATAAATGCAACAAGTAAATCAGGAAAGGAGCAAAGGGAGGCCACACAATGACTAAATCAACCAAAGGCTGTGGCATCATCACAACGCTTTTAAGACTCTTAAATTTGTTCAAATTTCTCTATAAATCTATCTAATTTGTACAAAACCGTACTCACATCTAAATTACGATCAAAATTATGTTTGATATGACTGGATGTAATGACACTCCTGTCTAACACAGACTTGTTAGTTACAAATGTTTTTGCCATTTTCCCAGTATATTTCATAGTAAAACTCTCACAACCACAGAAAGAGTATTGCATAACTGGATATTACAAATACTTCAGTAAATTGATCTTTGTCTTTATATGTTTATATTTTTGGCCGATATAGTATTTTTCACATTTACATGAAATGATGTATAAAACAACCTCAATTTTCACTATGGAACTTAAGTTTGAGTATTAATTTGTACAATTTATGGGAGCGAAAGACACACACACGCACACACACACACACACACACACACACACACACACACACACACAAACACACACACACACACACACACACACACACACACACACACACACACACACACACACACACACACACACACACACAAACACACACACACACACACACACACACACACACACACACACACACACAGACACACACACACACATTAAACACACACACACACACACACACACACACACACACACACACACACACATTCAACACAAACATAACACCTAGATAAAAAAAAATTGTATGTAAATGAGTACATGTTCAAACACGGGAGTGTATTAAAAACATTTTTGCGTTGATCAAGCACCCACTAGATCTAAAATATGTTGGGTATCTAAGCAACTGATTTTAGCCCTGTAGAGTACAAAGTCAACTGGAATACACACACTACACACTCAATCCTCCCATTTTCATCAAGTATGGTCACTTCGTTTAGAGACTGAACGAAAAAAAAAGTAATCAAGGTCACTTTGTATGGGACGGAGGCTAAACAACACGAGAAGCCATCGTATAAAAGGAGCCAGTCTTCACCCAGTTTTCATTCAGTGTCATCCAGCCGAGACTACAACATGAAGTTCCTGGTGAGTAGACCAAGGCACTCATTATATGCAGCCTGATTAGTTACATTCGTCATATGAATGACCACGTGGGTTCAGATCAATCATGGCGAGACATTACTCTCGTCTTTTCTTCATTCACTGCAGATTTTATACGATTTTTCCTCTTCGACAGATCTTCTTCGCTCTCGTCGCCTTTGTGGCCGCTGAGGCCGAGCCCGAGGCTGAGGCCGACCCTCAGTTCCCACTCAACGCCGGATTCTCTTATGCTCCCTTCGCACCTCTCAACTACGCCAGTGCCTCCGCCTACCCCTTCGCCGCCTACCCTTACTCTGCCATGCCCTACTCCGCCATGCCCTACTCCGCCATGCCCTACTCCGCCATGCCCTACTCCGCCTTCCCCTACTCCGCCTACCCCTACACCCACAGCCACTTCAACACCTGGCCCTCACTCCTGGCCGAGGCCGGCAAGCCCGCAGAGAGCGCCCGTGCCAAGCGCGAGGCCGACCCTCAGTTCATCAACCCCCTCGTCTCCTTCAACGCTGACGACCATCCCCTCCCCCTCACCTACAACTTCCCCACTGTCGAAGTTCCCGCCATCAGCCCCATCGCCTACACTGCTGGTGCCTGGCCCGCTGCCTGGTCTGGTGCCTGGCCCCACCACGGATTCCCCATCGCCTACTCCCTGGCTAAGAAGACCGAGTAGAATACCTGACGCTAAACTCCATCCTTACTATGGACATCTCCGGACATGGATACACTCAGGGGCCTAACCGGCACACCATCCCTCGCAACATTCAAAGGACATCAGGTCTTCCATGTCCTCATAGGTCCTCTCCTTCGTCAGGAAGGATCCATGTACGAGCTGGAGGACGTTCTCTGGATGTACCATGTCATATTCGCAGAACCATTGAAGCACAGGCAATTTAGTGCTCAGACGACTCTTTCACTTTTCTTTTCGTATAATAAAGAACAAATCACTTTCATTGTCTTTTCTTCTGACTCAACCGAAGGCACAGAATCAAGAAACCCTTTTTATTCTAAAAATACTTTCTATTCTAACTTGAGACTTCACAACAGAGATCACTTGTATCAGTATTTCCTATACGATGGGAGATTAAGGTAAGTCATATTTTCCAGTATTTTATATTCATAAACTACAAATTACTTAATAAATTGTCCATAAGATTTAAAGCGCTAGTAAACTATAATCCATGGACCCCTAGCGGCGGCAAAACTATCAATGGTACTACAAACCAATAACTAATGGGAAGTAGTGGATTTATTACGATAAAATTCAGTATTGAAAAGTTCTTGTCAGGAGGTTAAAGAACAATAGTACATAAGGTTATGGGAGACCAAAGAAAACGGGTTGAGAACCACTGCTATAGCATTTGAGGGTATAGTACCAGCTTTAATGTAGAATAAATCTCAAAGTAATGCTAAATAACATAGCCTACATTTTTGTTTTCCTCTTCTACCCCTCGCACCCCCTTACTCCTTTATCTCCTTGAAATCATGTAGCATTCTCAAAGCCTTCGACCCCCTCTACACTGAAAAATAAATGGACAGTCTCATAATCAAATTCAAAATAAAAGAGAACAAGTCAAATAGATTTAAGATGTAATCTGCTGACCTCGGGAATGGTAGAACATGTTCTTACAGTTGAAATGTGTTGTATGATAGCCGTATTTGCACTAACGGAAAGTAGATAACTAACAGCATGTAAACTGATGGTTAGAGACCATAAGATATTGCAGAGTAACAGTAGAATTAATTGATGCTGATAACTTCTTCATTTTAGGAAATAACTTGATCATAACTTACTTAAAACTTGTTTTAATGTTCTACTATTGTAATAATTATAAGGAAAACTTCAAAGAACTTATTTCAGCTGCTCATCCATTCTAAAATACTCTGCTTCAGTGTCTATGTCACTATGAATAATCGAATCGTTCATTTGCGAAGCTTCGATCCCAGGACCCTATGGAAATGAGTTCCGTCTGCTACTGCTACCATCTTGCCACACAGAGCGTAGAAAAGGATCGACACCAGATATGAACTTATATCATGGGGGCTGAGGGGCAGTCAACAAAAATCTACAGTCCGTGCAAAATGATTTATCATTACCAACGCAACCAACTAGGCATAGTAGCATTTGAACATGGCAATCATTTGTTTCACCGTTGTAACTGTATTATGCAGTCAAGTCTTTCACATAATCAAATCCGGCATTTATTTCTTGAAAGACTTTATTGTAACTAATGATTCGTTTCATACCATATATTACTACTGCTAATTCATACGGCAATGAATTTGAAAATATCACTTAAGATAATTTTTGGATATTATGCCACTGACAGGTAATTGGAACGCAAGAATACAGTAGAGGAGTTGATTACTGGTCAACATAAAGACACTTACTTTATACTGGGAGAGCAATATCTCTCTTCTTATTCCCCAGGATCATTTTAGGAACTTTAGTAACACCTCTATGGTTTAGAGTCACGCAGCATTTGAGGGTAATCTCCACTCAAAAAAAGAATGATGAACTCTGGATTTCTGATACCCTTCCCTTCTTCTTTCCGCCCTAAATCTCTCCCTTACCACCTGTAAGACCCCGCCTCTTCGGTGAGATCTTGTTGAGGTGACAATTACCCCCAGGCTGTCTGGACCACGCCGTTACTCGTCTAGATAATTTAGTAGTATTAATTGCCCTATGTTGCCAAATATCTCTTCATTTGGCAACACTGTTGGTAATAAGTGACATGAGGTCACTTGTACGGCGTGAATGTCACTCCTCGTTATCCAGTCGGCCATGCCGGTTGTGTCTAATGTCTAGGTTGGTGGTGTTCCCCGTGTTTCTTTCTTTCTTTCTTCCTTTTCGTGTACTTATTAATCATCATTCATACGTATTTGCTTTTGTATATATCGTATTATTGTGGCTTCGTATATGTCACATTTAGTTTTTTATCCTTACATTATTCTTCGTTGAAAAATCATTCGATGTGTTTGACTTAACATACAAGTTGTTCGTAAGGCTAGAAACGCTGGTTATTCCAGGCGAAGAACTAATTGCCAGTATCAATTGTAGCCTTAGCTCAAGGTATTTACTTTGAAATTATAGAAGACTTAGAAAATTAGACAACAAAATTATGTAAATATCCCTGTCTGGTATGCTCCATGTCTTGTGACTGGCGTTTTATATGATCATTGATGCAAATTCCAATTGTTGAAAAAAAAAGTAGTCCTGTAGAGTGCAGAGCAGGATGGAATAAACAAATTACACACTCATTCCTCTCATCATCACCAAGTGTGTTCACCTTGTTTTTCAAGGAAGTCGTTTAGAGACCGACTGATTAAAAAAGTAGTCAAGGTCACGTTGTATGGGATGTAGACTAAACAACGCGAGAGGCGATCCAGCGTATAAAAGGAGCCACGTTTAACCCAGTTTTCATTCAGTGTCGTCCTGCCGAGACTACAACATGAAGTTCCTTGTAAGTAGATATGCAGCCTGGTTACTTATATCGTAATGGGGAATTCGTCATATGAATGACCACGTGGGTTCAGATCAATCATGGCGAGACATTATTCTCGTGTTTTCTTCATTCACTGCAGATTTTATACGATTTTTCCTCTTCGACAGATCTTCTTCGCTCTCGTCGCCTTTGTGGCCGCTGAGGCCGAGCCCGAGGCTGAGGCCGAGCCCGAGGCTGAGGCCGACCCTCAGTTCCCACTCAACGCCGGATTCTCTTATGCTCCCTTCGCACCTCTCAACTACGCCTCCGCCTCCGCCTACCCCTTCGCCGCCTACCCCTACTCTGCCATGCCCTACTCCGCCATGCCCTACTCCGCCTTCCCCTACTCCGCCTACCCCTACACCCACAGCCACTTCAACACCTGGCCCTCACTCTTGGCCGAGGCCGGCAAGCCCGCAGAGAGTGCCCGTGCCAAGCGCGAGGCCGACCCTCAGTTCATCAACCCCCTCGTCTCCTTCAACGCTGACGACCATCCCCTCCCCCTCACCTACACCTTCCCCACCGTCGAAGTTCCCGCCATCAGCCCCATCGCCTACACCGCTGGTGCCTGGCCCTACCACGGATTCCCCGTTGCCTACTCCCTGGCTAAGAAGACCGAGTAGAATTTTCGACGTTAAACGCTGTTGTCATTACTACAATCACCTCGAGACGTGAACATGGAAACTCGCAACACTGCGGAGTCACGTACCGTGATCCAGAAGACATAGACAATTATCTCCTTTAAAGCAAAATTAAAGAAATTTTTCCTTATATATCGTTTTTCTATCTTTACAAAAAAGATTATTCACAAAACATTATATTTCTAATAGCACATGACTACATTAATATTTACAAACTAAGCTGACAATAATCAGCTAGTTGAAGGATAAGTCAGAGCAACTGACTGCCGTTACTGAGTCCGGATAGATGAGGAGGTTGTGTCATGGAAAGGCAACTGGCGCAAAAGCTTGCCAAATCAAATGCGGGTCATAACAAGATGTTTATGGTTGAATGGAATTACATGCGAATGGTGGATATAACAGAAGACACTGAAGACAAAGTAAGGTGAGGACGGGTGGTTCACTGTCACGACCCCTAATGGGAGCAGCCGAAATATATTCTATACTCACTGTTAATTCTATTATTACATAAACATTGAGGAAAGTACTGCAACACCCAGTTTCAATAACGACTCACACACACATTTTCATCAACATAGAAAGAACTACAATCGATTTCTTCGTTCAAAAAACGCTGAGAGCCAAGATGATAAAATGTCTTTCTCTTATATAAGACCTTAACACCACGAATTGAGTGATAACAACAAATAATCTTAAAGATGACCCCATAGGAGGTTAAGACGGAAACATACCGGGAACACGGTGAACCCGACAGTGGAACGAGATCCAAATTCAACAACTCAACTTGTCAGTTTCATCTTTCTTTTCCTGTTGTCACCCCCTCATCTCTTTACCTTTTAGTAAACTTCATCAGATGTGATCCCCTCATCTAGACAGTCCTATTGACCACAAAATTCCAGCGCAATTCTCTTCCGTTCTTTGTACATCTTGCCATCGCCTTGTTACCAACCACCTATTTCTCCTCCTCCGTCAACCCCCGTCCACACCAGACCCATACAGTGTCTGCAGACATAAGCGAGAATATTGTTCTCGGTGACAGACCAGCCGCTTTTGTCTATGGGCATACCAACAAAGCGCCCGTGTCTGTCTGCAGACTTTGTTTTGGATACTATGATCTGTAGTTTACCGTCGTTTCTATCCACGAAAACAATCTCGCGCCTTCGTCGTATGCCAACTTGGGTTTCACATGTTGGTCTATGTAGGAGGGATAATTGAGGCATTGGTGTTTTATCATCCAAGTAGCATGATTGTTGGTTAAGGGACCAGCCGAGCGAGTCATCTGCAAAGTGGTGAGTCCGTCATCGAAGATCTCTCTCTTGTGTCTGCAAACACTGTAAGAGTCGTGTGGACGAAAGTTTAGACTCGTACACTCTCTTGAAGATAGCGTCCCTTTTCATGCATCACACATGCCCGTCCCATTTTTGCACAGTCCTGTTCATCTTTCCTCTCACACACTCCTCTTCTCCAAGTGACCAAGATACCGTGCTTTGTTTGTTTCTTTACATCGCGTGTACTTCTCATATAAACTACCGCTGAATTATCAGTCATTTAGTTTCCCACAGCGAGTGTCTGCAACCTATTCCCGTGCACTAAAACTTATCCCATTATGATTTCAGATATTCCCACGTATGGATTAAGCAACATTTCCTGCCTGCTCATTACTAGAAATATTTACGATGTGCATGCAAAATGTGAGTAAATGGAGAGAAATGGGAAACAATTAAGTTTACTTTTCCACTGAGATATTTTGTTTTGAATAGAAACAATGTCTTTTTCTGTACATACACCGTTTTTCCCCCAATCATTGTCGATGGCATCCTACAGAAATACCTGAGTATTTCTGGTTCAAAGTTAATAAACACTGCCGAAATAACGATGTGGTTATCTGATACCTGTGCAGTTTGAACGAATGTCACATATCATGTTCAACAAATTATATAATCAATCACACAAATTCCTGGCTGAAAAGACCGTTACGTAAAAGCAAGGATGTTTCCGGATGACAAGAAAATATGATAGAAGATTCAAATTTTATTTCTGAAAAAAGAAGACAAAAGATTGTACATGAAGCTGGAACTGCCCCCCTGTCTTGAGACCCAGGTGATGGCAATGCACGGGGAGCGAGGTGTCCTTCGCACACCCAAGGTCGCCCTGCATCTCTTCTACTGGACCTTCAGCCGCATAGGGAAGGGCCAGAGAAGGATAAGTTGACTATCGTCCCTTACAGCGTAACAAGTCCTTCCGCTTCCACGGATCGTGTCAAGAGGTCGACAGCTTCGTCAGGAGGAAGAGACTTACTCGGTCTTCTTGGCCAAAGCGTAGCCGATGGGGAGACCATTGTAGGGCCAAGCGGCACCGGACCAGGTGGAGGGCCAGGCACCGGACCAGGAGGCGGCGGGCCAAGCGCCGGCGCTGTAGGTCAGGGGGTTGATGGCGGGGAAGCCGCTGGCGCCACCCAAGGAGTAGGTCATAGGGTTGATCAGGAACTGAGGGTCAGCCTCGGCCTCGGCCTCACGCTTGGTACGGGTGCTCTCTGCGGGCTTGGCGACCTGGGACATAAGGTAGGGCCAGGTGTTGAAGCTGCTGTGGGTGTAGGGGTAGGCTGAGTAGGGGAAGGCGCCGTAGGGGAAGCCGCTGGCGCCACCGAAGGAGTAGGTCATAGGGTTGAACATGAACTGAGGGTCAGCCTCGGCCTCGGCCTCACGCTTGGCACGGGCGCTCTCGGCGGGCTTGGCGACCTGGGACATAAGGTAGGGCCAGGTGTTGAAGTGGCTGTGGCTGTAGGGGTAGGCTGAGTAGGGGAAGGCGCCGAAGGGGTAACCGTTGGATGGGATGGTGTAGGTGATGGGCTTGCCGTCCTCAGACTTGATGGACATCATTGATGAGATGGGGAAGCCACTGTTAAGGAGGAACTGAGGGTCGGCCTCAGGTTCGGGCTCAGCCTCAGCGGCTGCGAAGGCAACAAGAGCGAAGAGGATCTGCCGAGGAACGGGAGAGACCATCCTTGATTATAAAGGCAAAAGTGACTAAGGACATATCAATGGTATTCACCTTTAGGAAGAGCATGACTGAGGTTTCCCTCCATGTCCTCGGGAAAATACCATTGATCCTTAATGCATATAGAGTATTGGTATTTCACAAAGGAGATGAGGCTGAAGCGTATAGAGCATTTCCAGAGGTCTGTACTCACCAGGAACTTCATGTTGTTGGGACTCGTAGGGAATCTTACGATAGGAAATGAAGATGCGTGGCTCCTTATATACACATCCTACGAACCTCCTTCCCCGCCCAACCCACTCTTCAGGCGGTGTCCTTGTTGTCATGAGCCACAGGTAATTGCCCGATCTTTAGATCTTCTAGTTTTTCTCCGAGGTACTTGCTTTGACATTTTCCGTTAGGGTTAGGGAACGGTGCTCCTTCCAAACCGCAATATCAAATGAAAACTTATAGCAGAGGCTAGCAATATACATCAAGAGAAATATTGTCGCAAATATGAGAACGTTGCAGATATCTAATGCATCGCTATAATTATATGTATTTATACAGTATATAATATATAAGATAAAGTTTGAGGACTTTTATAAAGATTCAAAGTGTGTAGAAGTCTGCAGATGTTGAAAGAAGCAAGCACTAGAGCTGATACTCTTGGAAAAACAAAGAAAGATATATGACCATATGACAACTCTCAAGAATTACATAATTGGAAAACAATCCACAGATAAGGAATGGCATACAAAGCTCGCAGCAGCTGGGAGGAGTGGATACATGCTAAGACTTCAAAAGGAAGAGGGAAATAAATTAATAATAATAATGATGATAATAATAATAATAATGATAATAATAATAATAATGATAATAATAATAATAATAATAATGATAATGATAATAATAACAATAACAACAATAATAAAAATAATAATGAAAATAACAATAATAACAATAACAACAACAATAATAATAATAATAATAATAATAATAATAATAATAATAGTAATAATAATAGATTACAATAATAATAATGATAAAGACAATAACAATAAAATTAAATAATGATAATAGTAACAATAACAATAACAATAACAATAACAATAACAATGACAATGACAATGATAATGATCATGATCATAATAAAAATGATCATAATAATAATGATCATAATAATAATAATAATAATAATAATAATAATAATAATAATAATAATAATAATAATAATAATAATAATAATAATAATAATAATAATAATAATAATAATAATAAATAAATAAATAAAAATAAAATAAATAAAAAGAATAACAGAGTAACAAAAAGGGGACATTAGAAGTGCACAAACTAGACAAGGGAGACGCTTTTGGGACTTTATTTATTTATTTATTTATTTATTTTTTTTTTTTTTTAACAAATACAAAACCGACACAAATCTCAGTTACCATCAAATGCATGACTAAATTCAATGAACCTCCTCTCTAGCACAAAATTAAGGGTTATATACATTCAGCATTGCCTCGGCACATGTCGCGATGAAAGTCTTAATCATCCACAAAGACACCAATAGATATCTTAACTGTTCTAATACTGTATTTCATTATATTTAGATTAATCCTTAAATATATATATATATATATATATATATATATATATATATATATATATATATATATATATATATATATATATATATATCTACCAAATGTATTGTGTACAGTTTGTGAAATTGGTTTTTTAACATGAATACTGTAAACCCAAACTCCGCTGTCTAGGTATGGGATAATACAAGTTGGACAACTTTGTGAAAATTAAGGAAAATCTTCATCAGAACAAAGATCTAGTGAGGTAGTCCTTGTGTTACCTTCGTACCCAAACTTCGCCTAGTTTCTCCGTTTATAAAGTGTTTTTGATGTTGTTTCTTTGTACCTAGTAGAAGTCTTCATAAACGAAAACGTTCGTTTCCTTTATTTTGCTTCCTAGTTCTTTTCTGCACATTTGTCAAACATACACTATATTCAATTGGTTGGATCATGGTCTAAAGCTTTAGTATAAAAAAGTATAGATAAATGGAACAAGCAAATGAGGAAATACAGGCTAAGATGATAGAAGAATTAGAGAAAAAACTGCAAAGGTAAAATTTCGGTGTGAAACAAGCATCAATATGAAATGATATCATCTGAATGCAAATGCAACATACATTATTATTATTATTATTATTATTATCATTATTATTACTATTATTATTACTATTATTATTATTATCATTAATATTATTATTTGTCATACACACACACACACTAACCACACATATATACAAGATGGCAAAAAAACAACTATATGCTACATGTTCAGGATCTAAAATATATTGGGTGTCTAAGCAACTGATTTTAGTCCTGTAGAGTACAAAGCCAACTGGAATACATACACTACACACTCAATCCTCCCATTTTCATCAAGTATGGTCTCTTCGTCTAGAGACTTAACGATGAAAAAAGTAGTCAAGGTCACGTTGTATGGGACGGGGACTAAACAACACGAGAAGCCATCGTATAAAAGGAGCCAGTCTTCACCCCGTTTTCATTCAGTGTCATCCAGCCGAGACTACAACATGAAGTTCCTGGTGAGTAGACCAAGGCACTCATTATATGCAGCCTGGTTAGTTACATCGTAATGGGGAATTCGTCATATAAATGACCACGTGGGTTCAGATCAATCATGGCGCGACATTACTATCGTGTTTTCTTCATTCACTGCAGATTTTGTACGATTTTTCCTCTTCGACAGATCTTCTTCGCTCTCGTCGCCTTTGTGGCCGCTGAGGCCGAGCCCGAGGCTGAGGCCGACCCTCAGTTCCCACTCAACGCCGGATTCACTTATGCTCCCTTCGCACCTCTCAACTACGCCAGTGCCTCCGCCTACCCCTTCGCCGCCTACCCCTACTCTGCCATGCCCTACTCCGCCATGCCCTACTCTGCCTTCCCCTACTCCGCCTACCCCTACACCCACAGCCACTTCAACACCTGGCCCTCACTCCTGGCCGAGGCCGGCAAGCCCGCAGAGAGCGCCCGTGCCAAGCGCGAGGCCGACCCTCAGTTCATCAACCCCCTCGTCTCCTTCAACGCTGACGACCATCCCCTCCCCCTCACCTACAACTTCCCCACTGTCGAAGTCCCCGCCATCAGCCCCATCGCCTACACTGCTGGTGCCTGGCCCGCTGCTTGGTCTGGGGCCTGGCCCCACCACGGATTCCCCATTGCCTACTCCCTGGCCAAGAAAACCGAGTAGAATCCCTGACGCTAAACACCGTCCGTACTATGGACATCTCCGGACATAGATACACTGAGAGGCCCAACCGGCACACCATCTCTCGCAACATTCAAAAGACATGAGGTCTTCCATCTCCTCATAGGTCTTCTCCTTCGTCAGGAAGGATCCATGTACGAGCTGGAGGACGTTCTCTGGATGTACCATGTCATATTCACAGAACCATTGAAGCACAGGCAATATAGTGCTCAGACGACTCTTTTCTTTTCGTTTAATAAAGAACAAATCACTTTCATTGTCTTTTCTTCTAACTCAAATGGAGGCACAGTATCAAGAAACCCAATTAGTTTTGAAAGTAATCTGTATTCTAACTTGAGGCTTCACTTGTGTCAGTATTTCCTATGCGTTGGGAGATTAAAATAACAGTCATCATTTCTAATGTTTTATATTCATAAACTACAAAGTATTTGATTAATTGTTCAAAAGGGAAGAACCGCTTATAAACTACAGTCCATAACCAACGGGCCCATAACGGGGGCACACTCTATCAGTGGTGCCACAAACCGAAAACTAATGGGAAGTAGTGGACTTATAACGATGAAATTCGTTATCGAAAAGTGCTCGCCAGGAAGCTAAAGAACAGGAGAACAGGAGTGTATGGAAGACAAAAGAAAATAGGTTGATAACACCTGCTATTGCATTTAAGGGTAAAGTACCAACTTTGATGTAAAATGAAATACAAGACCTAGCTAATTAACCTATCATACGTTTTAGTTTTCCTTTTCTACTCCTCACATCCCTTTCCTCCCCTTCTCCTTGAAATTATGCAGCATTATGCCATCCTTCAACCTTCTCTACAGTGAAAAATAGATAAACACATAATCAAATATAAGAAATGAAATAAAAGAGAACAAGTCAAATAGAATAAGATCAAATCTACTCACCCTTAGGAATATTAGAACGTTCTCCAATAGTTGAAATGTATTATACAATGTGCGTAGTTGTTCCAATGAAAGAAACTACATAACAAACATCAATTAAACTGCTGATTAGAGAATCATAAGACATTGCACAGTGGTAGTAGAGTAAAATGATGTTACTAATTTGTTCACTTAAGGAAATAACTAGTTCAGAACTTGTTTACAGCTTGTTTAGCTTAGGGAACAAGCTTCTTGGCACTGGTTACAAAGCCTCACAAGACTGTCGTGCAGTATTCATCAAGTATTAGTAAGGACGGATCCTTACAGAACCTGTTTTGTTTTAATGTTTTATTAAACTAAGAAATGCAAGTCAAACTTCAAAGATTTTATCTCATATACGCATGCATTTAATACTCTACTTTGCTTCGGTCCCACGAGCCCCGTCTGCTACCATCTTGCCACACAGAACGTCTAAAAGGATCGAAACCACATATAAACATATATCCTGGGGATTAGGAGCGATGAACTGAAATCTACAGCTCGCATACATATTCTATGACTGCCAACGCAACCACCTAAGTATAGTAACATTCGAACAAGGCTATCATTCGCTTTGCCTGTTGTAACTATGTATTAGGCAGTGAAGTCCTTCATATAATCAAATCCGGCATTTGATTAATTGAATGACTCCCTTGTGATTAATTATTCGTTTCATAACTTATGTCACTATCGCTTATCCATACGGCAATGGTTTTGAAAATATAATTTAAGATAACTTCAGGATAGTATATCACTGACAGGAGACTGTAACGCAAGTATACGTAGGACGACGAGTTGATTACTTGTCAAAAGAAAAACTTATTTTTATGCTAGGAGAGTAATAGTCCATTTCTTATTCCCCAAAATCATTTAAGGAACTTTAGTGACACCCCCTATGAACACCCCTACGGGTCAGAGGCACGCGTCATTTGAGGGTAATATCCATCTAAAAAGAATGATGAACACTTTGGATTTCTACAATCCCTCCCTTCTGCTTTCCGCCCTAAATCTATCCCTTACCAACTCTAAGGTCCCGTCTCTTCGGTACGATCTTCTTGTGGTAATAATTACCACCAGGCTGTCTGGACCATGCCGCTACTAGTCTACATGATTTAGAAGTATTAATTAACCTATGTTGTCAAACTTCTCTTCATCTAGTAACACTGTTGGTAGCAAGTGACGTGAAGTCACTTGCACGGCGTGTATGAATGTCCACTCCATGTTATCAAGTCGGCCATGCCGTTTGTGCCTAATGTCTAGGTTGGTGGTAATACTTGTCTTATTCTTTCTTTTCTTTTCGTGTACTTATTAATTATCATTCATACGTATTTGCTTTTGTATATATCGTATTATTCTGGTTTCGTATATTTCTCATTTAGTTTTTTATCCTTTCATTATACCACGTTGAATTTTGTATTGAAGAAAACCTGAAAAATGGTTCATTGTGTTTAACGTAACATATTAGTTGTCCGTAAGGACAGAAACGCTGGTTATTCCCGGTGAAGTACTAGTTGCTAGTATCAATTGTAGCCTCAGCTCAAGGTATTTATTTTCAAATTATAGAAGACTTAGAAAATTAGACAATGAAATTATGTAAATATCTACTTCTGATGTACTCCAAGTCTTGTGGCTGACGTTTTATGATTATTGATCCGAATTCCAAAGGTTGAAAAAAGGTCCTGTACAGTGCAGAGCAGAATGAAATACACACACGACACTCAATCCTCCCATTATCACCAAGTATGATCACTTTGTTTTTCAAGGAATTCGCCAAGAGATTGACGGATAAAAAAGTAGTCAAGGTCGAGTTGTATGGGACGGAGACCAAACAACACGAGAAGCGGTCCAGCGTATAAAAGGAGCCAGGCTTCACCCAGTTTTCATTCAGTGTCGTCCTGCCGAGACTACAACATGAAGTTCCTGGTAAGTAGACCAAGGCGCTCAAGATATGCAGTACTTGTATAGTGCGTCAATTCGTAATAGGAAATTCGTCATATGAATGACCACGTGAATTCAGATCAATCATGGCGAGACATTATTCTCGTGTTTTCTTCATTCACTGCAGATTTTATCAACAATTTCCTTTTCGACAGATCTTCTTCGCTCTCGTCGCCTTTGTGGCCGCTGAGGCCGAGCCCGAGGCTGAGGCCGACCCTCAGTTCCCACTCAACGCCGGATTCTCTTATGCTCCCTTCGCACCTCTCAACTACGCCTCCGCCTCCGCTTACCCCTTCGCCGCCTACCCCTACTCTGCCATGCCCTACTCCGCCATGCCCTACTCCGCCATGCCCTACTCTGCCTTCCCCTACTCCGCCTACCCCTACACCCACAGCCACTTCAACACCTGGCCCTCACTCCTGGCCGAGGCCGGCAAGCCCGCAGAGAGCGCCCGTGCCAAGCGCGAGGCCGACCCTCAGTTCATCAACCCCCTCGTCTCCTTCAACGCTGACGACCATCCCCTCCCCCTCACCTACAACTTCCCCACTGTCGAAGTTCCCGCCATCAGCCCCATCGCCTACACTGCTGGTGCCTGGCCCGCTGCCTGGTCTGGTGCCTGGCCCCACCACGGATTCCCCATCGCCTACTCCCTGGCTAAGAAGACCGAGTAGAATACCTGACGCTAAACTCCATCCTTACTATGGACATCTCCGGATATGGATACACTGAGGGGCTTAACCGGCACACCATCTCTCGCAACATTCAAAGGACATCAGGTCTTCCATCTCCTCGAAGGTCCTCTCCTTCGTCAGGAAGGATCCATGTACGAGCTGGAGGACATTTTCTGGATGTACCATGTCATATTCGCAGAACCATTGAAGCACATGCAATTTTTGTGCTCAGACGACTCTTTCACTTTTCTTTTCGTATAATAAAGAACAAATCACTTCCATTGCCTTTTCTTCTGACTAAAGAAACCCTTTTTGTTTTAAAAGTACTTTCTATTCTAACTTGAGACTTCACAACAGAGATCACTTGTATCAGTATTTCCTATAGGATGGGAGATTAAGATAAGTCACATTTTCCAGTATTTTATATTCATAAACTACAAATTACTTAATAAATTGTCTATAACATTTAAAGCGCTAGTAAACTATAATCCATGGACCCCTAGCGGCGGCAAAACTATCAATGGTACTACAAACCAATAACTAATGGGAAGTAGTGGAGTTATTACGATAAAATTCAGTATTGAAAAGTTCTTGCCAGGAGGCTAAAGAACAGCAGTACATAAGGTTATGGGAGACCAAAGAATACGGGTTGATAACCACTGCTATAGTATTTGAGGGTATAGTACCAGCTTTAATGTAGAATAAATCTCAAAGTCATGCTAAATAACCTAGCCTACATTTTTGTTTTCCTCTTCTACCCCTCGCACCCCCTTACTCCTTTATCTCCTTGAAATCATGTAGCATTCTGAAAGCCTTCGACCCCCTCTACACTGAAAAATAAATGGACAGTCTCATAATCAAATTCAAAATAAAAGAGAACAAGTCAAATAGATTTAAGATGTAATCTACTGACCTCGGGAATAGTAGAACATGTTCTTATAGTTGAAGTGAATTGTATAATAGCCGTAGTTGCACTGAAGGAAACTAGATAACTAATAGCATATAAACTGATGGTTAGAAACTATAAGATATTGCTATTTATAACTTCTTCATTTTAGGAAATAACTTGATCATAACTTACTTAAAACTTGTTTTAATGTTCTACTATTGTAATAAGTGCAAGGAAAACTCCAAAGAACTTATTTCAGCTGCTCATGCATTTTAAAATACTCTGCTTCAGTGTCTATGTCACACTGAATAATCGAATCGTTCATTTGCGAAGCTTCGATCCCAGGACCCTATGATCACGAGTCCCATCTGCTACCATCTTGCCGCACAATGCGTCTAAAAGAATGGTAACCAGATATGAACTTATATCCTGGGGGCTGAGGGGCAGTCAACAAAAATCTAAAGTCCGTGCACATGATTTATGATTACCAACGCAACCAACTAGGCATAGTAGCATTTGAACATAGCAATCATTTGCTTCACCGTTGTAACTATGTATTATGCAGTGAAGTCTTTCACATAATCAAATCCGGCATTTATTTCTTGAAAGACTTTATTGTAACTAATGATTCGTTTCATACCATATATTACTACTGCTAATTCATACGGCAATGAATTTGAAAATATCACTTAAGATAATTTTTGGATATTATGCCACTGACAGGTAATTGGAACGCAAGAATACAGTAGGTAGGAAGAGGAGTTGATTACTGGTCAACATAAAGACACTTACTTTATACTGGGAGAGCAATATACCTCATCTTACTCCCCAGGATCATTTTGGGAACTTTAGTGACACCTCTATGGTTTAGAGTCACGCAGCATTTGAAGGTAATCTCCACTCAAAAAAAAAAAAAAAAATGATGAACTCTGAGTTTCTACTACCCTTCCCTTCTTCTTTCCGCCCTAAATCTCTCCCTTACCACCTGTAAGACCCCGCCTCTTCGGTGAGATCTTGTTGAGGTGACAATTACCCCCAGGCTGTCTGGACCACGCCGTTACTCGTCTAGATAATTTAGTAGTATTAATTGCCCTATGTTGCCAAATATCTCTTCATTTGGCAACACTGTTGGTAATAAGTGACATGAGGTCACTTGTACGGCGTGAATGTCACTCCTCGTTATCCAGTCGGCCATGCCGGTTGTGTCTAATGTCTAGGTTGGTGGTGTTCCCCGTGTTTCTTTCTTCCTTTTCGTGTACTTATTAATCATCATTCATACGTATTTGCTTTTGCACATATCGTATTATTGTGGCTTCGTATATGTCACATTTAGTTTTTTATCCTTACATTATTCTTCGTTGAAAAATCATTCGATGTGTTTGACTTAACATACAAGTTGTTCGTAAGGCTAGAAACGCTGGTTATTCCAGGCGAAGAACTAATTGCCAGTATCAATTGTAGCCTTAGCTCAAGGTATTTACTTTCAAATTATAGAAGACTTAGAAAATTAGACAACGAAATTATGTAAATATCCATGTCTGGTGTGCTACAAGTCTTGTGACTGGCGTTTTATATGATCGCTTATGCAAACTACAATTGTTGAATAAAAAAAAATAGTCCTGTAGAGTGCAGAGCAGAATGTAAAACACATATTACACACTCAATCCTCCCATCATCATCAAGTATGTTCACTTTGTTTTTCAAGGAAGTCGTTTAGAGACCGACGGATTAAAAAGTAGTCAAGGTCACGTTGTATGGGACGGACACTAATGAACGCGAGAGGCGATCCAGCGTATAAAAGGAGCCACGTTTAACCCAGTTTTCATTCAGTGTCGTCCTGCCGAGACTACAACATGAAGTTCCTTGTAAGTAGATATGCAGCCTGGTTACTGATAGCGTAATGGGGAGGTCGTCATATGGATGCCCACGTGGGTGCGGATTAATCATGGCGCGACATTATTCTCGTGTTTTCTTCGTTCACTGCAGATTTTATACGATTTTTCCTCTTCGACAGATCTTCTTCGCTCTCGTCGCCTTTGTGGCCGCTGAGGCCGAGCCCGAGGCTGAGGCCGACCCTCAGTTCCCACTCAACGCCGGATTCACTTATGCTCCCTTCGCACCTCTCAACTACGCCTCCGCCTCCGCCTACCCCTTCGCCGCCTACCCCTACTCTGCCATGCCCTACTCCGCCATGCCCTACTCCGCCTTCCCCTACTCCGCCTACCCCTACACCCACAGCCACTTCAACACCTGGCCCTCACTCCTGGCCGAGGCCGGCAAGCCCGCAGAGAGTGCCCGTGCCAAGCGCGAGGCCGACCCTCAGTTCATCAACCCCCTCGTCTCCTTCAACGCTGACGACCATCCCCTCCCCCTCACCTACAACTTCCCCACTGTCGAAGTTCCCGCTATCAGCCCCATCGCCTACACTGCTGGTGCCTGGCCCGCTGCCTGGTCTGGTGCCTGGCCCCACCACGGATTCCCCATTGCCTATTCCCTGGCCAAGAAGACCGAGTAAAATCACTGACGCTAAACACCATCCTTACTATGGACATCTCCGGACATGGATACAATGAGGGGCCTAACCGGCACACCATCTCTCGGAACATTCAAAGGACATGACGTCTTCCATCTTCTCGAAGGTCCTCTCCTTCATCAGGAAGGATCCATGTAAGAGCTGGAGGACGTTCTCTGAATGCACCATGTCATATTCGCAGAACAATTGAAGCACATGCAATATAGTGCTCAGACGACTCTTTTCTTTTCGTTTAATAAAGAACAAATCACTTTCATTGTCTTTTCTTCTAACTCAAATGGAGGCACAGTATCAGAAACCTAATTTGTTTTGAAAGTGTTCTAACTTGAGACTTCACAGCAGAGATCACTTGTGTCAGTATTCCCTATGCGCTGGGAAAATAAAATGAGTCATATTATCTGTTTCATATTCATAAAGTACATTTTGATTCTACACAAGGGTAGAAGCTCTGGTAAACTGCAGTTCATGATTCGCTGACCCCTAGTGGGGGCAAAAGCTATCAATGGTACTACAAACCGATAAACAGGGGGAAGTAGTGGATTTGTAACGATGACATTCGTTGTTGAAAAGTGCTCGTCAGTAGGCTAAAGAACAGCAGTACGGGAGACCAAAGAAAACGGGTTGATAAATACAGCTACAGCATTTGAGGGTAAAATACCAACTTTGAAATAAAATAAGATAGAAAACCAATCTAATTAACCTATCCTGCGTTTTCTGTTTCCTCTTCTACAACTCGTACACCCTTCTTCTAAAAGCCATTCAACATTCTGTAAGCTTTCGACCCCCTCTACACTGAAAAATAAATGAACAACCTCATAATAAAATAGAAAATAATAGAGAATCAGTCAAATAGAATTAACATAAACTGTTCATTCTAAGGAATGTTAGAAGTTATCCTAGAGATGAAATGTATTATGCAATAGGCGTAGTTGCATGGAAGGAAACTAGATAACTAACATCATGTAAACTGCTGGTTAGACATCATAAGACATTGCAGATAGGTAGTAGAGTTAAATGATGTTAATAACTTGTTCATTTCAGGAAATAAATTGATCTTAACTTACGTAAAACTTGTTCAGTTTAAGGAACAAGATTCTTGGCACTAATAATAAAGGCTCAAAGGACTGTCGCACAGTAGATCATCAGGTACCAGCAAAGACGGACCCTCTTGTTTATATTCTTTATCAAGACCGTTTCTAGTTGACGCTTCAGTTTCATGTAGATCAAAATCCCTTTGAAACAAATCCATGTTAACAAAACCTGCTTTGATTTAATGCTCTACTAATCTAGTAAGTGCAAGTAAAACTTCAAATAAATTAATTCAGGAGGGCACACATTTTAAAATACTCTGCTTTCCTTCGGTGTATATATCACTATAGATAACCAAATCCTTCTTTTGCGAGGCTTCGAACCCAGTACCCTATGATCACGAGTCTCATTTGCTACCATCTTGCCACGCAGGACGTCTAAAAGGATCGGAACTTGATAAGAACACCCCCTTATCTCTTTACCTTTTAGTAAACTTGATCAGATGTGATCCCCTCATCCAGACAGTCCTATTGACCACAAAATTCCAGCGCAATTCTCTTCCGTTCTTTGTACATCTTGCCATCGCCTTGTTACCAACCACCCATTTCTCCTCCTCCATCAACCCCCGTCCACACCAGACCCATACAGTGTCTGCAGACATAAGCGAGAATATTGTTCTCGGTGACAGACCAGCCGCTTTTGTCTATGGGTATACCAACAAAGCGCCCGTGTCTGTCTGCAGACTTTGTTTTGGATACTATGATCTGTAGTTTACCGTCGTTTCCATCCACGAAAACAATCTCGCGCCTTCGTCGTATGCCAACTTGGGTTTCACATGTTGGTCTATGTAGGAGGGATAATCGAGGCATTGGTGTTTTATCATCCAAGTAGCATGATTGTTGGTTAAGGGACCAGACGAGCGAGTCATCTGCAAAGTGGTGAGTCCGTCATCGAAGATCTCTCTCTTGTGTCTGCAAACATTATAAGCCACGCGTGGACGGAAGTTTAGACTCGTACACTCTCTTCAAGATAGCGTCCCTTTTCATCCATCACACATGCCCGTCCCATTTTTGCACAGTCCTGTTCATCTTTCCTCTCACACACTCCTCCTTTCCAAGTGTCCAAGATACCGTGCTTTGTTTGTTTCTTTACATCGCGTGTACTTCTCATATAAACTACCGCTGAATTATCAGTCATTTAGTTTCCCACAGCGAGTGTCTGCAACCTATTCCCGTGCACTAAAACCTATCCCATTATGATTTCAGATATTCCCACGTATGGATTAAGCAACATTTCTTGCCTGCTCATTACTAGAAATTTTTACGATGTGCATGCAAAATGTGAGTAAATGGAGAGAAATGGAAAACAAGTAAGTTTACTTTTCCACTGAGATATTTTGTTTTGAATAGAAACAATGTCTTTTTCTGTACATACACCGTTTTTCCCCCAATCATTGTCGATGGCATCCTACAGAAATACCTGAGTATTTCTGGTTCAAAGTTAATAAACACTGCCGAAATAACGATGTGGTTATCTGATACCTGTGCAGTTTGAACGAATGTCACATATCATGTTCAATAAATTATATAATTCATCAGACAAATTTCTGGCTGAAAAGAACGTTACGTATAAGCAAGGATGTTTCCGGATGACAAGAAAATATGATAGAAGATTCAAATTTTATTTCTGAATAAAGAAGACAAAAGATTGTACATGAAGCTGGAACTGCCCCCCTGTCTTGGGACCCAGGTGATGGCAATGCACGGGGAGTGACGTGTCCTTCGCACACCCAAGGTCGCCCTGCATCTCTTCTACTGGACCTTCAGCCGCATAGGGAAGGGCCAGAGAAGGATAAGTTGACTATCGTCCCTTACAGCGTAACAAGTCCTTCCGCTTCCACGGATCGTCTCAAGAGGTCGACAGCTTCGTCAGGAGGAAGAGACTTACTCGGTCTTCTTGGCCAAAGCGTAGCCGATGGGGAGACCATTGTAGGGCCAAGCGGCACCGGACCAGGTGGAGGGCCAGGCACCGGACCAGGAGGCGGCGGGCCAAGCGCCGGCGCTGTAGGTCAGGGGGTTGATGGCGGGGAAGCCGCTGGCGCCACCCAAGGAGTAGGTCATAGGGTTGATCAGGAACTGAGGGTCAGCCTCGGCCTCGGCCTCACGCTTGGCACGGGTGCTCTCTGCGGGCTTGGCGACCTGGGACATAAGGTAGGGCCAGGTGTTGAAGCTGCTGTGGGTGTAGGGGTAGGCTGAGTAGGGGAAGGCGCCGTAGGGGAAGCCGCTGGCGCCACCGAAGGAGTAGGTCATAGGGTTGAACATGAACTGAGGGTCAGCCTCGGCCTCACGCTTGGCACGGGCGCTCTCGGCGGGCTTGGCGACCTGGGACATAAGGTAGGGCCAGGTGTTGAAGATGCTGTGGGTGTAGGGGTAGGCTGAGTAGGGGAAGGCGCCGAAGGGGTAACCGTTGGATGGGATGGTGTAGGTGATGGGCTTGCCGTCCTCAGACTTGATGGACATCATTGATGCGATGGGGAAGCCACTGTTGAGGAGGAACTGAGGGTCGGCCTCAGGTTCGGGCTCAGCCTCAGCGGCTGCGAAGGCAACAAGAGCGAAGAGGATCTGCCGAGGAGCGGGAGAGACCATCCTTGATTATAAAGGCAAAAGTGACTCAGGACATATCAATGGTATTCACCTTTAGGAAGAGCATGACCAAGGTTTCCACCCATGTCCTCGGGAAAATACGATTGATCCTTAATGCATATAGAATATAGGTATTTCACAAAGTAGATGAGGCTGAAGCGTATAGAGCATTTCCAGAGATCTGTACTCACCAGGAACTTCATGTTGTTGGGACTCGTAGGGAATCTTACGATAGGAAATGAAGATGCGTGGCTCCTTATATACACATCCTACGAACCTCCTTCCCCGCCCAACCCACTCTTCAGGCGGTGTCCTTGTTGTCATGAGCCACAGGTAATTGCCCGATCTTTAGATCTTCTAGTTTTTCTCCGAGGTAGTTGGCTTGACATTTTCCGTTAGGGCTAGAGAACGGTGCTCCTTCCAAACCGGAATATCAAATGAAAACTTATAGCAGAGGCTAGCAATATACACCAAGAGAAATATTGTCGCAAATATGAGAACGTTGCAGATATCTAATGCATCGCTATAATTATATGTATTTATACAGTATATAATATAGAGGATAGCCAAAGATAAAGTTTGAGGACTTTTATAAAGATTCAAAGTGTGTAGAAGTCGGCAGATGTTGAAAGAAGCAAGGACTAGAGCTGATACAATTGGAAAAACAAAGAAAGATAGATGACCATATGACAACTCTCAAGAGTTACATAATTGGAAAACAATCCACAGATAAGGAATGGCATACAAAGCTCTCAGCAGCTGGGAGGAGTGGATACATGCTAAGACTTCAAAAGGAAGAAGGAAAAAAATTAATAATGATAATGATAATGATAATGATAATGACAATAATAATAATAATAATAATAATGATAGTAATAACAATAACAACAACAATAATAATAATGATAATAACAATAATGACAATAATAATAATTACAATAATAGTAATGATAAAGATAATAATAATTACAATAAAAAAGTAATGATAATAATAATAATAGTAATGACAATAACGATAATGATGATAATAATAATAATAATAATAATAATAATAATAATAATAATAATAATAATAATAATAATGATAATAATAATAATAATGATAATAATAATGAATAAAGGTAAAATAAATAGAATAACAGAGTAACAAAAAGGGGACATTAGAAGTGCATAAACTAGACAAGGTAGACGCTTTTGGGACTTTATTTTTATTTTATTTATTTATTCATTTATTTTTTTAACAAATACAAAACCAACACAAATCTCAGTTACCATCAAATGTATGACTAAATTCAATGAACCTCCTCTCTAGCACAAAATTAAGGGTTATATACATTCAGCATTGCCTCGGCACATGTCGCGATGAAAGTCTTAATCATCCACAAAGACACCAATAGATATTTTAACTGTTCTAATACTGTATTTCATTATATTTAGATTAATCCTTAAATATATATATATCTGCCAAATGTATTGTGTACAGTTTGTGAAATTGATTTTTTAACATGAATACTGTAAACCCCAAACTCCGCTGTCTAGGTATGGGATAATACAAGTTGGACAACTTTGTGAAAAATTAAGGAAAATCTTCATCAGAACAAAGATCTAGTGATGTAGTCCTTGTGTGACCTTTGTACCCAAACTTTGCCTAGTTTCTCCGTTTATAAAGTGTTTTTGATGTTGTTTCTTTGTACCTAGAAGAAGTCTTCATAAACGAAAATGTTCGTTTCCTTTATTTTGTTTCCTAGTTCTTTTCTGCACATTTGTCAAACATACACTTTCTCCAATGTGTTGCATAATGATCTAAAGCTTTAGTATAAAAAAATATAGATAAATGGAACAAACAAGCAAATGAGGCAATACAGGCTAAGATGATAGAAGAATTAGAGAAAAAAATGCAAAGGTAAAATGTCGGTGTGAAACAAGCATCAATATGAAATATCATCTGAATGCAAATGCAACATACATTATTATTATTATTATTATTATTATCATTATTATTACTATTATTATTACTATTATTATTACTATTATTAATATTATCATTTGTCATACACACACACACACACACTAACCACACATATATACAAGATGGCAAAAAAACAACTATATACTACATGCTCACGATCTAAAATATATTGGGTGTCTAAGCAACTGATTTTAGTCCGTAGAGTACAAAGCCAACTGGAATACATACACTACACACTCAATCCTCCCATTTTCATCAAGTATGGTCTCTTCGTCTAGAGACTTAACGATGAAAAAAGTAGTCAAGGTCAAGTTGTATGGGACGGGGGCTAAACAACACGAGAAGCCATCGTATAAAAGGAGCCAGACCTCACTCCGTTTTCATTCAGTGTCATCCAGCCGAGACTACAACATGAAGTTCCTGGTGAGTAGACCAAGGCACTCATTATATGCAGCATGATTAGTTACATCGTAATGGGGAATTCGTCATATGAATGACCACGTGGGTTCAGATCAATTATGGCGCTACATTACTCTCGTGTTTTCTTCATTCACTGCAGATTTTATACGATTTTTCCTCTTCGACAGATCTTCTTCGCTCTCGTCGCCTTTGTGGCCGCTGAGGCCGAGCCCGAGGCTGAGGCCGACCCTCAGTTCCCACTCAACGCCGGATTCTCTTATGCTCCCTTCGCACCTCTCAACTACGCCTCCGCCTCCGCCTACCCCTTCGCCGCCTACCCCTACTCTGCCATGCCCTACTCCGCCATGCCATACTCCGCCATGCCCTACTCCGCCTTCCCCTACTCCGCCTACCCCTACACCCACAGCCACTTCAACACCTGGCCCTCACTCCTGGCCGAGGCCGGCAAGCCCGCAGAGAGCGCCCGTGCCAAGCGCGAGGCCGACCCTCAGTTCATCAACCCCCTCGTCTCCTTCAACGCTGACGACCATCCCCTCCCCCTCACCTACAACTTCCCCACTGTCGAAGTTCCCGCTATCAGCCCCATCGCCTACACTGCTGGTGCCTGGCCCGCTGCCTGGTCTGGTGCCTGGCCCCACCACGGATTCCCCATTGCCTATTCCCTGGCCAAGAAGACCGAGTAGAATCCCTGACGCTAAACACCATCTATTACTATGGACATCTCCGGACATGGATACACTCAGGGCCCCAACCGGCACACCATCCCTCGCAACATTCAAAGGACATGAGGTCTTCCATCTCCTCATAGGTCCGCTCCTTCGTCAGGAAGGATCCATGTACGAGCTGGAGGACGTTCTCTGGATGTACCATGTCATATTCGCAGAGCCATTGAAGCACATGCAATTTAGTGCTCAGACGACTCTTTCACTTTTCTTTTCGTATAATAAAGAACAAATCACTTTCATTGTCTTTTCTTCTGACTCAACCGAAGGCACAGAATCAAGAAACCCTTTTTATTTTAAAAATACTTTCTATTCTAACTTCACAACAGAGATCACTTGTATCAGTATTTCCTATACGATGGGAGATTAAGGTAAGTCATATTTTCCAGTATTTTATATTCATAAACTACAAATTACTTAATAAATTGTCCATAAGATTTAAAGCGCTAGTAAACTATAATCCATAACCCATGGACCCCTAGCGGTGGCAAAAACTATCAATGGTACTACAAACCAATAACTAATGGGAAGTAGTGGATTTATTACGATAAAATTCAGTATTGAAAAGTTCTTGTCAGGAGGTTAAAGAACAATAGTACATAAGGTTATGGGAGACCAAAGAAAACGGGTTGAGAACCACTGCTATAGCATTTGAGGGTATAGTACCAGCTTTAATGTAGAATAAATCTCAAAGTAATGCTAAATAACATAGCCTACATTTTTGTTTTCCTCTTCTACCCCTCGCACCCCCTTACTCCTTTATCTCCTTGAAATCATGTAGCATTCGGAAAGCCCTCGACCCCCTCTACACAGAAAAATAAATGGACAAGCTCATAATCAAATTCAAAATAAAAGAGAACAAGTCAAATAGATTTAAGATGTAATCTGCTCACCTCGGGAATGGTAGAACATGTTCTTACAGTTGAAATGTGTTGTATGATAGCCGTATTTGCACTAACGGAAAGTAGATAACTAACAGCATGTAAACTGATGGTTAGAGACCATAAGATATTGCAGAGTAATAGTAGAATTAATTGATGCTTATAACTTCTTCATTTTAGGAAATAACTTGATCATAACTTACTTAAAGCTTGTTTTAATGTTCTACTATTGTAATAAGTGCAAGGAAAACTCCAAAGAACTTATTTCAGCTGCTCATGCATTTTAAAATACTCTGCTTCAGTGTCTATGTCACACTGAATAATCGAATCGTTCATTTGCGAAGCTTCGATCCCAGGACCCTATGATCACGAGTCCCATCTGCTACCATCTTGCCACACAGAGCGTAGAAAAGGATCGGTACCAGATATGAACTTATATCCTGGGGGCTGAGGGGCGCTCGACAAAAACCTATAGTCTGCACATGATTTATGATTACCAACGCAACCAACTAGGCATAGTAGCATTTGAACATGGCAATCATTTCCTTCACCGTTGTAACTATGTATTATGCAGTGAAGTCTTTCACATAATCAAATCCGGCATTTGATTACTTGAAAGATTTTATTGTAACTAATGATTCGTTTCATACCTTATATTAGTACTGCTAATTCATACGGCAATGAATCTGAAAATATCACAAGATAAATTCTGGATATTATGCCACTGACAGGTAATTGCAACGCAAGGATATAGTAGGTAGGAAGAGGAGTTGATTACTGGTCAACATAAAGACACTTACTTTATACTGGGAGAGCAATATCTCTCTTCTTATTCCCCAGGATCATTTTAGGAACTTTAGTGACACCTCTATGGTTTAGAGTCACGCAGCATTTGAGGGTAATCTCCACTCAAAAAAAGAATAATGAACTCTGGATATCTACTACCCTTCCCTTCTTCTTTCCGCCCTAAATCTCTCCCTTACCACCTGTAAGACCCCGCCTCTTCGGTGAGATCTTGTTGAGGTGATAATTACCCCCCAGGCTGTCTGGACCACGCCGTTACTCGTCTAGATGATTTAGTAGTATTAATTGCCCTATGTTGCCAAACATCTCTTCATTTGGCAACACTGTTGGTAATAAGTGACATGAGGTCACTTGTACGGCGTGAATGTCACTCCTCGTTATCCAGTCGGCCATGCCGGTTGTGTCTAATGTCTAGGTTGGTGGTGTTCCCCGTGTTTCTTTCTTTCTTTCTTTCTTTCTTTCCTTTCCGTGTACATATTAATCATCATTCGTACGTATTTGCTTTTATATATATCATATTATTCTGGCTTCGTATATGTCACATTTTGTTCTGGGTGCTCCATCTCTTCTAGATCATGGGGCAATAGACTGGGATAGGATTCTGAAGTTTGTTCCTGGTGAATACAGGTCATTTTACAACAACCTCTTTGAGTCCCAGGAAGGAAGGGAGAGTGAGGTAGACGTGCATGAGGGGCCGGACGACATCCTCGATTACTAATCCCCCCCCCCTTATTCAAGTTACGTGGGCACAACATCTTCCCTGGAATGGTGAGTGTGACTAATATTGTGTGAATTTCATGTATTTATTGCGATTTGTCTCTGTCT
The DNA here is from genome assembly GCF_046742065.1 of Oratosquilla oratoria. NCBI lineage: Eukaryota > Metazoa > Arthropoda > Malacostraca > Stomatopoda > Squillidae > Oratosquilla > Oratosquilla oratoria. The sequence continues at coordinate 40,646,355 of NC_134816.1, forward strand.
GGTAAAAAAAAAAAAAAAAAAAAAAAAAAAAAAAAAAACGTAATTTAAAAAAATCATTAAAAATAATTACAATGGATAATGAAATTCATACTATATTACATATTTTATACATGTATTTACCTTCCATTTTGAATGTATATTTACATGCCACACATATTGGGAATATTGGGAATCGTACATAAGTGTGCATAAATTTGCATATTTCAATAATAATATGCAACAAAAGAATAATGAAAAACACATAACAAAAAAGATCTGTTCAAAAGCTTTCAAATGATATATTACAGTTTGATTTTTGCGCGTAAATTATGTCCGCTATATGTACCCATACTTTAACGCTTAATTACTCGGATTTCCTAATTTGGCGCTTGAGACCCTACAGCACGCGCGGCTCCTCATATGTCACATTTAGTTTTTTATCCTTACATTATTCTTTGTTGAATTTTGTATTGAAGAAGGACTGAAAAATTATTTGATGTGTTTGATGCAAATTACAATGGTTGGAAAAAAAAAATGTCCTGTAGAGTGCCAGAGCAGAATGTAAAACACATATTACACACTCAATCCTCCCATCATCATCAAGTATGTTCACTTTCTTTTTCAAGGAAGTCGTTTAGAGACCGACGGATTAAAAAGTAGTCAAGGTCACGTTGTATGGGACGGACACTAATGAACGCGAGAGGTGATCCTGCGTATAAAAGGAGCCACGTTTAACCCAGTTTTCATTCAGTGTCGTCCAGCCAAGACTACAACATGAAATTCCTGGTAAGTAGACCAAGGCACTCATGATGTGCAGCACTTGCCTGGTGCATTACTTCGTAATAGGGAATTCGTCATATGAATGAGCACGTGGGTTCAGATCAATCATGATCAGATATTACTCTCTTGTTTTCTTCATTCACTGCAGATTTTAAACGATTTTTAATATTCTACAGATCTTCTTCGCTCTAGACGCCTTTGTGGCCGCTGAGGCCGAGCCCGAGGCTGAGGCCGACCCTCAGTTCCCACTCAACGCCGGATTCTCTTATGCTCCCTTCGCACCTCTCAACTACGCCAGTGCCTCCGCCTACCCCTTCGCCGCCTACCCTTACTCTGCCATGCCCTACTCCGCCATGCCCTACTCCGCCATGCCCTACTCTGCCTTCCCCTACTCCGCCTACCCCTACACCCACAGCCACTTCAACACCTGGCCCTCACTCCTGGCCGAGGCCGGCAAGCCCGCAGAGAGTGCCCGTGCCAAGCGCGAGGCCGACCCTCAGTTCATCAACCCCCTCGTCTCCTTCAACGCTGACGACCATCCCCTCCCCCTCACCTACAACTTCCCCACTGTCGAAGTGCCCGCTATCAGCCCCATCGCCTACACCGCTGGTGCCTGGCCTGCTGCCTGGTCTGGTGCCTGGCCCCACCACGGATTCCCCGTCGCCTACTCCCTGGCCAAGAAGACCGAGTAGAATCACTAACGCTAAACACCATCCTTACTATGGACATCTCTGGACATGGATACACTGAAAGGCCCAACCGGCACACCATCTCTCGCAACATTCAAAGGACATCAGGTCTTCCATCTCCTCGAAGGTCCTCTCCTTCGTCAGGAAGGATCCATGTACGAGCTGGAGGACGTTCTCTGGATGTACCATGTCATATTCACAGAACGATTGAAGCACATGCAATATAGTGCTCAGACGACTCTTTTCTTTTCGTTTAATAAAGAACAAATCACTTCTATTGTCTTTTCTTCTAACTCAAATGCAGGCACAGTATCAAGAAACCCAATTAGTTTTGAAAGTGCTCTGTATTCTAACTTGAGGCTTCACAATAGAGAGATCACTTGAGTCAGAATTGCATATGCTCTGTGAGATTAAAATAAAATTAATCTTTTATAATGTTTTATATTCATAAACTAAAAAATATATAATTAACTGTTCAAAAGGGAAGAAGCACTGGTAAACTACAGTCCATAACCAACGGGCCCTTGGCGATGACAATTGCACATACATGTGGGCTACCCACGTCTTGGGACCCAGGTGATGGCGATGCACGAGGAACGAGATGTCCCTCGGAGTCCCAAGGTCGCTCTGCACCTCTTCTACTAGATCTTCAACGTCAAGGGGAAGGCCTGGGGAAAGATTAACGGACTGTCTTTCCTTTCAACTCAAGAAGTCCTTCCGATTCCGTGGATCGTGTCAAGTGGTCGGCAGCTTCGTCAGGAGGGAGAGACTTACTCGGTCTTCTTGGCCAGGGCGTACCTGAGTGAGAGACCATGGTAGGGCCAAGCAGCACCGGACCAGGTGGCGGGCCAGGCACCGGACCAAGCGGCGGCGGGCCAAGCAGCGGCGCTGTATGTCAGGGGGGTTGACGGCGGAGAAGGAGTAAGTCATAGGGTTAATCAAGAACTGAGGGTCAGCCTCGGCCTCGGTCTCACGCTTGGCACGGGTACTCTCGGCGGGATTGGCGACCTGGGGACGGAGGTGGGGCCAGGTGTTGAAGTGACTGTGGGTGGAGGGGTAGGCGGAGTAGGGGAAGGCGCCGAAGGAGGGGATGGTGTAGGTGATGGGCTTGGCATCCTCAGACTTGATGAACATGATGGGCGCTATGGGGTATCCAGCGTTGAGGATGAGCTGAGGGTCGGCCTCAGGTTTTGACTCAGCCTCGGAGACTGGGATGGCTACAAGATCGAAGAGGATCTGCCGAGGAACGGTAGAGACCATCCTTAATTTCAAGAATCAAAACCTACAAAGGAATTTATTGATAGTGTTTACCTGCAGGAAGACCACGCCCGACAAATATTTCCCTCTATGCCCCTTGGGAAAACAGCGCTTATCCTTCATGCATACAATATATAAGCTTTTCACAAAGTAGATGAGGTCGAAGAGGATGTCAGAGCATTTCCATAGTTCTTTACTCACCAGAACTTTCATGTCGTTGGGATTCGAAGGGAATCTTACGATGGGAAACGGCGACGCGTAGCTTCTTATGTATGCATCCTGCGCACCTTGCCCGCCCAACCCATTCCCCAAACGGTGTCCTTTTTTGTCATGAGCCACAGGTAATCGACCGATCTTTCGCTGCTCTAGTTTTTCTCTGAGCAAGTGGGCTTGACAGTTTCCGTTAGGGATGAGAACGAGGTTCCTTACAAAAAAAAAAAAAAAAAAAAAAAAAAAAAAAAAAAAAAAAAAATACAACCAAGTTATAGCACAGAATAGCCATGTTAAGAGATCGACACCGCATGTAAAATAAAAAAGAACATAAGGCTAGGAAGACGTACAAGAGGGCACTCATAAAAGTTCGAAGTATGTGGATGTTGGCAGACGTTGAAAAGAGGAAGTGATAGAGTTGACACTCTTGAGAAAACGAACAACATGGATCATATAACCAACGTCAAGAAGTGTAACAGTGAAAAGCGATCCATAGACAAGGACTGGCATACAAAGCTTTCAGCAGTAGGGATGAGAGGATACTTCCTAAGAATGTGAAAGGAAGAAGCAGAAAAATATGAAACCTAATAATAGAATAGCAAATGTCTTAATCTATTAAGACATCTTAAGGGTAAAGAGAACCAGTAAAAGGTGACATTATAAATGCAACAAGTAAATCAGGCGAGGAACAAAAGGAGGCCACACAATGACTAAATCAACCAAAGGCTGTGCCATCATCACGACGCTTTTAAGACTCTTAAATTTGTTGAATTTTCTCTATAAATCTATCTAATTTGTACAAAACCGTACTCACATCTAAATTACGATCAAAATTATGTTTGATATGACTGGATGCAATGACACTCCTGTCTAACACAGACTTATTAGTTACAAATATTTTTGGCATTTTCCCAGTATATTTCATAGTAAAACTCTAACACCCAAAGAAAGAGTATTGCATAACTGGATATCACAAATACTTCAGTAAATTGATCTTTGTCTTCATATGTTTATATTTTTGGCCGATATAGTATATTTCACATTTACATGGAATGATGTATAAAACAACCTCAATTTTCACCATGGAACTTAAGATTGAGTATTAATTTGTACATTTTATGGGAGCGGACACACACACACACACACACACACACACACACACACACACACACACACACACACACACACACACACACACACACACATTAAACACAAACATAACACCTAAAAAAAAAAATGGTATGTAAATGAGTACATGTTCAAACGCGGGAGTGTACTAAAAACATCATTGCGTTGATCAAGCACCCACTAGATCTAAAATATATTGGGTGTCTAAGCAACTGATTTCAGTCCTGTAGAGTACAAAGCCAACTGGAATACACACACTACCCACTCAATCCTCCCATTTTCATCTAGTATGGTCACTTCGTTTAGAGACTGAACGATGAAAAAAAGTAGTCAAGGTCAAGTTGTATGGGACGGGGGCTAAACAACACGAGAAGCCATCGTATAAAAGGAGCCAGTCTTCACCCCGTTTTCATTCAGTGTCATCCAGCCGAGACTACAACATGAAGTTCCTGGTGAGTAGACCAAGGCACTTATTATATGCAGCCTGTTTAGTTACATCGTAATGGGGAATTTGTCACATGAATGACCACGTGGGTTCAGATCAATCATGGCGCGACATTACTCTCGTCTTTTCTTCATTCACTGCAGATTTTATACGGTTTTTCCTCTTCGACAGATCTTCTTCGCTCTCGTCGCCTTTGTGGCCGCTGAGGCCGAGCCCGAGGCTGAGGCCGACCCTCAGTTCCCACTCAACGCCGGATTCTCTTATGCTCCCTTCGCACCTCTCAACTACGCCAGTGCCTCCGCCTACCCCTTCGCCGCCTACCCTTACTCTGCCATGCCCTACTCCGCCATGCCCTACTCCGCCATGCCCTACTCCGCCATGCCCTACTCCGCCTTCCCCTACTCCGCCTACCCCTACACCCACAGCCACTTCAACACCTGGCCCTCACTCCTGGCCGAGGCCGGCAAGCCCGCAGAGAGCGCCCGTGCCAAGCGCGAGGCCGACCCTCAGTTCATCAACCCCCTCGTCTCCTTCAACGCTGACGACCATCCCCTCCCCCTCACCTACAACTTCCCCACTGTCGAAGTGCCCGCTATCAACCCCATCGCCTACACTGCTGGTGCCTGGCCCGCTGCCTGGTCTGGTGCCTGGCCCCACCACGGATTCCCCATCGCCTACTCCCTGGCTAAGAAGACCGAGTAGAATACCTGACGCTAAACACCATCCGTACTATGGACATCTCCGGACATGGATACACTGAGAGGCCCAACCGGCACACCATCTCTCGCAACATTCAAGGGACATGAGGTCTTCCATCTCCTCATAGGTCCTCTCCTTCGTCAGGAAGGATCCATGTACGAGCTGGAGAACGTTCTCTGGATGTACCATGTCATATTCACAGAACGATTGAAGCACAGGCAATTTAGTGCTCAGACGACTCTCTCTTTTCTTTTCGTTTAATAAAGAACAAATCACTTTCATTGTCTTTTCTTCTAACTCAAATGGAGGCACAGTATCAAGAAACCCAATTAGTTCTGAAAGTAATCTGTATTCTAACTTGAAACTTCACAATAGAGAGCTCACTTGTGGCAGTATTTCCTATGCGTTGGGAGATTAAAATAACAGTCATCATTTCTAATGTTTTATATTAATAAACTACAAAATATTTGATTAATTGTTCAAAAGGGAAGAACCGCTTATAAACTACAGTCCATAACCAACGGGCCCATAACGAGGGCACACTCTATCAATGGTGCCACAAACCGAAAACTAGTGGGAAGTAGTGGATTTATAACGATGAAATTCGTTATTGAAAAGTGCTCGCCAGGAAGCTAAAGAACAGGAGAACAGGAGCGTATGGAAGACAAAAGAAAATAGGTTGATAACACCTGCTATCGCATTTAAGGGTAAAGTACCAACTTTGATGTAAAATTAGATACAAGACCAAGCTAATTAACCTATCCTACGTTTTAGTTTTCCTTTTCTACTCCTCACACCTCTTTCCTCCCCTTCTCCTTGAAATTATGCAGCATTCTGCCATCCTTCAACCTTCTCTACAGTGAAAAATAAATAAACACATAATCAAATATAAGAAATAAAATAAAAGAGAACACGTCAAATAGAACAAGATCAAATCTACTCACCCTCAGGAATATTAGAACATTCCCCAATAGTTGAAATGTATTATACAATGTGCGTAGTAACAATGAAGGAAACTACATAACAAACATCAAATAAACTGCTGATTAGAGCAAGACATTGCACAGTGGTAGCAGATTAAAATGATGTTAATCATTTGTTCATTTAAGGAAATAAACTAGTTCAGAACTTGTTTACAGCTTGTTTAGCTTAGGGAACAAGCTTCTTGGCACTGGTAACAAAGCCTCACAAGAATATCGTGCAGTATTCATCAAACATTAGTAAGGACGGATCCTTAGAGTACCTGTTTTGTTTTAATGTTTTATCAAACTAAGAAATGCAAGTCAAACTTCAAAGATTTTATCTCAGATACGCATGCATTTAATACTCTACTTTGCTTCGGTTCCACGAGCCCCATCTGCTACCATCTTGCCACACAGAACGTCTAAAAGGATCGAAATCACATATAAACATACATCCTGGGGATTGGGAGCGATGAACTGAAATCTACAGCCCGCATATATGTTTTATGACTGCCAACGCAACCACCTAAGTATACTAACATTCGAACAAGGCTATCATTTGCTTTGCCTGTTGTGAATATGTATTAGGCAGTGAAGTCCTTCATATAATCAAATCCGGCATTTGATTATTTGAAAGACTCCATTTTGATTAATTATTCGTTTCATAACTTACGTCACTATTGCTTTTCCAAACGGCAATGGTTTTGAAAATATAATTCAAGATGACTTAAGGATAATATGTTGGTGACAGGAGACTATAACGCAAACATACGTAGGAAGACGAGTTGATTACTTGTCAAAAGAAAAACTTATTTCTATGCTAGGAGAGTAATAGCCCATTTCTTATTCCCCAAGATTATTTTAGGAACTTTAGTGACACCCCCTATGACACCCCTACGGGTCAGAGGCACACGTCATTTGAGGATATTCCATCTGAAAAGAATAATGAACACTTTGGATTTCTACAATCCCTCCCTTCTGCTTTCCGCCCTAAATCTATCCCTTACCAACTCTAAGGTCCCGTCTCTTCGGTACGATCTTCTTGTGGTGATAATTACCACCAGGCCCTCTGGACCATGCCGCTACTAGTCTACATGATTTAGAAGTATTAATTAGCCAATGTTGCCAAACTTCTCTTCATCTAGTAACACTGTTGGTAGTAAGTGACTTGAAGTCACTTGCACGGCGTGTATGAATGTCCCTTCTTGTTATCCAGTCGGCCATGCTGGTTGTGCCCAATGTCTAGGTTGGTGGTGTTACTTGTTGTTTTTTTCGTGTATTTGTTAATTATCATTCATACGTATTTGCTTTTGTATATATCGCATTATTCTGGTTTCGTATATTTCACATTTAATTTTTTATCCTTACATTATTCTACGTTGAATTTTGTATTGAAGAAAACCTGAAAAATGGTTCATTGTGTTTAACGTAAAATATTAGTTGTCCGTAAGGACAGAAACGCTGGTTATTCCCGCTGAAGTACTAGTTGCTAGTATCAATTGTAGCCTCAGCTCAAGGTATTTATTTTCAAATTATAGAAGACTTAGAAAATTAGACAATGAAATTATGTAAATATCCACTTCTGGTGTAATCCAAGTCTTGTGACTGACGTTTTATGATTATTGATCCGAATTCCAAAGGTTGAAAAAAGATCCTGTACAGTGCAGAGCAGAATAAAATACACACACGACACTCAACCCTCCCCTTATCACCAAGTATGATCACTTTGTTTTTCAAGGAATTCGCCAAGAGATTGACGGATAAAAAAGTAGTCAAGGTCACGTTGTATGGGACGGAGACCAAACAACACGAGAAGCGGTCCAGCGTATAAAAGGAGCCAGGCTTCACCCAGTTTTCATTCAGTGTCGTCCTGCCGAGACTACAACATGAAGTTCCTGGTAAGTAGACCAAGGCGCTCAAGATATGCAGTACTTGTATAGTGCGTCAATTCGTAATAGGAAATTCGTCATATGAATGACCACGTGAATTCAGATCAATCATGGCGAGATATTACTCTCGTCTTTTCTTCAATCACTGTAGTTTTATACGATGTTTCCTCTTCGGCAGATCTTCTTCGCTCTCGTCGCCTTTGTGGCCGCTGAGGCCGAGCCCGAGGCTGAGGCCGACCCTCAGTTCCCACTCAACGCCGGATTCTCTTATGCTCCCTTCGCACCTCTCAACTACGCCAGTGCCTCCGCCTACCCCTTCGCCGCCTACCCCTACTCTGCCATGCCCTACTCTGCCATGCCCTACTCCGCCATGCCCTACTCCGCCATGCCCTACTCCGCCTTCCCCTACTCCGCCTACCCCTACACCCACAGCCACTTCAACACCTGGCCCTCACTCCTGGCCGAGGCCGGCAAGCCCGCAGAGAGCGCCCGTGCCAAGCGCGAGGCCGACCCTCAGTTCATCAACCCCCTCGTCTCCTTCAACGCTGACGACCATCCCCTCCCCCTCACCTACAACTTCCCCACCGTCGAAGTGCCCGCCATCAGCCCCATCGCCTACACTGCTGGTGCCTGGCCCGCTGCCTGGTCTGGTGCCTGGCCCCACCACGGATTCCCCATCGCCTACTCCCTGGCCAAGAAGACCGAGTAGAATACCTGACGCTAAACTCCATCCGAACTATGGACATCTCCGGATATGGATACACTGAGGGGCTTAACCGGCACACCATCTCTCGCAACATTCAAAGGACATCAGGTCTTCCATGTCCTCATAGGTCCTCTCCTTCGTCAGGAAGGATCCATGTACGAGCTGGAGGACGTTCTCTGGATGTACCATGTCATATTCGCAGAACGATTGAAGCACAGGCAATTTAGTGCTCAGACGACTCTCTCTTTTCTTTTCGTTTAATAAAGAACAAATCACTTCCATTTCCTTTTCTTCTGACTCAACCGAAGGCACAGACTCAAGAAACCCTTTTTGTTTTAAAAGTACTTTCTATTCTAACTTGAGACTTCACAACAGAGATCACTTGTATCAGTATTTCCTATAGGATGGGAGATTAAGATAAGTCACATTTTCCAGTATTTTATATTCATAAACTACAAATTACTTAATAAATTGTCTATAACATTTAAAGCGCTAGTAAACTATAATCCATGGACCCCTAGCGGCGGCAAAACTATCAATGGTACTACAAACCAATAACTAATGGGAAGTAGTGGAGTTATTACGATAAAATTCAGTATTGAAAAGTTCTTGCCAGGAGGCTAAAGAACAGCAGTACATAAGGTTATGGGAGACCAAAGAAAACGGGTTGAGAACCACTGCTATAGCATTTGAGGGTATAGTACCAGCTTTAATGTAGAATAAATCTCAAAGTAATGCTAAATAACATAGCCTACATTTTTGTTTTCCTCTTCTACCCCTCGCACCCCCTTACTCCTTTATCTCCTTGAAATCATGTAGCATTCTGAAAGCCCTCGACTCCGTTCTACACTGAAAAACAAATGGACAAGCTCATAATCAAATTCAAAATAAAAGAGAACAAGTCAAATAGATTTAAGATGTAATCTACTGACCTCGGGAATAGTAGAACATGTTCTTATAGTTGAAGTGAATTGTATAATAGCCGTAGTTGCACTGAAGGAAACTAGATAACTAATAGCATATAAACTGATGGTTAGAAACTATAAGATATTGCGAAGTGATAGTAGAATTAATTGATGTTTATAACTTCTTCATTTTAGGAAATAACTTGATCATAACTTACTTAAAACTTGTTTTAATGTTCTACTATTGTAATAATTGCAAGGAAAACTTCAAAGAACTTATTTCAGCTGCTCATGCATTTTAAAATACTCTGCTTCAGTGTTTATGTTACTATGAATAATCGAATCGTTCATTTGCGAAGCTTCGATCCCAGGACCCTATGATCACGAGTCCCATCTGCTACCATCTTGCCACACAGAGCGTAGAAAAGGATCGGTACCAGATATGAACTTATATCCTGGGGGCTGAGGGGCAGTCAACAAAAATCTAAAGTCCGTGCACATGATTTATGATTACCAACGCAACCAACTAGGCATAGTAGCATTTGAACATGGCAATCATTTCCTTCACCGTTGTAACTATGTATTATGCAGTGAAGTCTTTCACATAATCAAATCCGGCATTTGATTACTTGAAAGATTTTATTGTAACTAATGATTCGTTTCATACCTTATATTAGTACTGCTAATTCATACGGCAATGAATCTGAAAATATCACAAGATAAATTCTGGATATTATGCCACTGACAGGTAATTGCAACGCAAGGATATAGTAGGTAGGAAGAGGAGTTGATTACTGGTCAACATAAAGACACTTACTTTATACTGGGAGAGCAATATCTCTCTTCTTATTCCCCAGGATCATTTTAGGAACTTTAGTGACACCTCTATGGTTTAGAGTCACGCAGCATTTGAGGGTAATCTCCACTCAAAAAAAGAATAATGAACTCTGGATATCTACTACCCTTCCCTTCTTCTTTCCGCCCTAAATCTCTCCCTTACCACCTGTAAGACCCCGCCTCTTCGGTGAGATCTTGTTGAGGTGATAATTACCCCCCAGGCTGTCTGGACCACGCCGTTACTCGTCTAGATGATTTAGTAGTATTAATTGCCCTATGTTGCCAAACATCTCTTCATTTGGCAACACTATTGGTAATAAGTGACATGAGGTCACTTGTACGGCGTGAATGTCACTCCTCGTTATCCAGTCGGCCATGTCGGTTGTCTAATGTCTAGGTTGGTGGTGTTACCTGTGTTTCTTTCTTTCTTTCTTTCTTTCTTTCTTTCCTTTCCGTGTACATATTAATCATCATTCGTACGTATTTGCTTTTGTATATATCGTATTATTCTAGCTTCGTATATGTCACATTTAGTTTTTTATCCTTACATTATTCTTCGTTGAATTTTGTATTGAAGAAGGACTGAAAAATTATTCGATGTGTTTAACTTAACATACAAGTTGTCCGTAAGGACAGAAACGCTGGTTATTCCAGGCAAAGAACTAGTTGCCAGTATCAATTGTAGCCTTAGCTCAAAGTATTTCCTTTCAAATTATAGAAGACTTGGAAAATTAGACAACGAAATTATGTAAATATCCATGTCTGGTGTGCTCCAAGTCTTGTGACTGGCGTTTTATGATCATTGATGCAAATTACAATGGTTGGAAAAATAGTCCTGTAGAGTGTAGAGCAGAATGTAAAGCACATATTACACACTCAATCCTCCCATCATCATCAAGTATGTTCACTTTCTTTTTCAAGGAAGTCGTTTAGAGACCGACGGATTAAAAAGTAGTCAAGGTCACGTTGTATGGGACGGACACTAATGAACGCGAGAGGTGATCCTGCGTATAAAAGGAGCCACGTTTAACCCAGTTTTCATTCAGTGTCGTCCAGCCAAGACTACAACATGAAATTCCTGGTAAGTAGACCAAGGCACTCATGATGTGCAGCACTTGCCTGGTGCATTACTTCGTAATAGGGAATTCGTCATATGAATGAGCACGTGGGTTCAGATCAATCATGATCAGATATTACTCTCTTGTTTTCTTCATTCACTGCAGATTTTAAACGATTTTTCCTCTTCGACAGATCTTCTTCGCTCTCGTCGCCTTTGTGGCCGCTGAGGCCGAGCCCGAGGCTGAGGCCGACCCTCAGTTCCCACTCAACGCCGGATTCACTTATGCTCCCTTCGCACCTCTCAACTACGCCTCCGCCTCCGCCTACCCCTTCGCCGCCTACCCCTACTCTGCCATGCCCTACTCCGCCATGCCCTACTCCGCCTTCCCCTACTCCGCCTACCCCTACACCCACAGCCACCTCAACACCTGGCCCTCACTCCTGGCCGAGGCCGGCAAGCCCGCAGAGAGTGCCCGTGCCAAGCGCGAGGCCGACCCTCAGTTCATCAACCCCCTCGTCTCCTTCAACGCTGACGACCATCCCCTCCCCCTCACCTACAACTTCCCCACTGTCGAAGTTCCCGCCATCAGCCCCATCGCCTACAGCGCTGGTGCCTGGCCTGCCACCTGGTCTGGCGCCTGGCCCTACCACGGATTTCCCATCGCCTACTCCATGGCCAAGAAGACCGAGTAGAATTTTCGACGTTCAACGCTGTCGTCATTACTACAATCACCTCGAGACGTGAACATGGAAACTCGCAGGAGTCACGCACCGTGATCCAGAAGACATAGACAATTATCTCCTTTAAAACAAAAATAAAGAAATTATTCCTTATATATTGTTTTTCTATCTTTACAAAAAAGATTATTCATCAAACATTATATTTCTAATAGCACATGACTACATTAATATTTACAAACTAAGCTGGCAATAATCAGCTAGTAGAGGGATAAGTCAGAGCAACTGACTGCCATTACTGAGTCCGGATAGGTGGGGAGGTTGTGTCATGGAAAGGCAACTGGAGCAAAAGCGTGCCAAATCAAATGCGGGTCATAACAAGACCTTTATGGTTGAATGGAATTACATGCGAATGGGGGGTATAACAGAAGACACTGAAGACAGAGTAAGGTGAAGACGGGTGGTTCACTGTCACGACCCCTAATGGGCGCAGCCGAAATATATTCTATACTCACTGTTAATTCTGTTATTACATAAACATTGAGGAAAGTACTGCAACATCCAGTTTCAATAACGACTCACACACACATTTTCATCAACATAGAAGGAACTACAATCGATTTCTCCGTTCAAAAAACTCTGAGAGCCAAGATGATAAAATGTCTTTCTCCTATATTACACCTTATCACCACGAATTGAGTTTTAACAGAAAATAATCTCAAAGATGACCCTATAAGAGGTTAAGACGGAAACATAGCGGGAACACGGCGAACCCGACAGTGGAACGAGATCCAAATTCAACAACTCAACTTGTCAGTTTCCTCTTTCTTTTCCTGTTGTCACCCCCCTTATCTCTTTACCTTTTAGTAAACTTGATCAGATGTGATCCCCTCATCCAGACAGTCCTATTGACCACAAAATTCCAGCGCAATTCTCTTCCGTTCTTTGTACATCTTGCCATCGCCTTGTTACCAACCACCCATTTCTCCTCCTCCATCAACCCCCGTCCACACCAGACATAAGCGAGAATATTGTTCTCGGTGACAGACCAGCCGCTTTTGTCTATTGGCATACCAACAAAGCGCCCGTGTCTGTCTGCAGACCTTGTTTTGGATACTATGGTCTGTAGTTTACCGTCGTTTCTATCCATAAGAACAATCTCGCGCCTTCGTCGTATGCCAACTTGGGTTTCACATGTTGGTCTATGTAGGAGGGATAATCGAGGCATTGGTGTTTTATCATCCAAGTAGCATGATTGTTGGTTAAGGGAAAAGACGAGCGAGTCATCTGCAAAGTGGTGAGTCCGTCATCGAAGATCTCTCTCTTGTGTCTGCAAACACTATAAGCCACGCGTGGACGGAAGTTTAGACTCGTGCACTCTCTTGAAGGTAGCGTCCCTTTTCATGCATCACACATGCCCGTCTCATTTTTGCACAGTCCTGTTCATCTTTCCTCTCACACACTCCTCTTTTCCAAGTGTCCAAGGCACCGTGTTTTGTTTGTTTCTTTACATCGCGTGTACTTCTCATATAAACTACCGCTGAATTATAAGTCATTTAGTTTCCCACAGCGAGTGTCTGCAACCCATCCCCGTGCACTAAAACTTATCCCATTATGATTTCAGATATTCCCACGTATGGATTAAGCAACATTTCCTGCCTGCTCATTACTAGAAATTTTTACGATGTGCATGCAAAATGTGAGTAAATGGAGAGAAATGGAAAACAAGTAAGTTTACTTTTCCACTGAGATATTTTGTTTTGAATAGAAACAATGTCTTTTTCTGTACATACACCGTTTTTCCCCCAATCATTGTCGATGGCATCCTACAGAAATACCTGAGTATTTCTGGTTCAAAGTTAATAAACACTGCCGAAATAACGATGTGGTTATCTGATACCTGTGCAGTTTGAATGAATGTTCAACAAATTATATAATTAATCACACAAATTTCTGGCTGAAAAGAACGTTACGTATAAGCAAGGATGTTTCCGGATGACAAGAAAATATGATAGAAGATTCAAATTTTATTTGTGAATAAAGAAGACAAAAGATTGTACATGAAGCTGGAACTGCCCCCCCTGTCTTGGGACCCAGGTGATGGCAATGCACGGGGAGCGAGGTGTCCTTCGCACACCCAAGGTCGCCCTGCATCTCTTCTACTGGACCTTCAGCCGCATAGGGAAGGGCCAGAGAAGGATAAGTTGACTATCGTCCCTTACAGCGTAACAAGTCCTTCCGCTTCCACGGATCGTGTCAAGAGGTCGACAGCTTCGTCAGGAGGAAGAGACTTACTCGGTCTTCTTGGCCAAAGCGTAGCCGATGGGGAGACCATTGTAGGGCCAAGCGGCACCGGACCAGGTGGAGGGCCAGGCACCGGACCAGGAGGCGGCGGGCCAAGCGCCGGCGCTGTAGGTCAGGGGGTTGATGGCGGGGAAGCCGCTGGCGCCACCCAAGGAGTAGGTCATAGGGTTGATCAGGAACTGAGGGTCAGCCTCGGCCTCGGCCTCACGCTTGGCACGGGCGCTCTCGGCGGGCTTGGCGACCTGAGACATAAGGTAGGGCCAGGTGTTGAAGCTGCTGTGGGTGTAGGGGTAGGCTGAGTAGGGGAAGGCGCCGTAGGGGAAGCCGCTGGCGCCACCGAAGGAGTAGGTCATAGGGTTGAACATGAACTGAGGGTCAGCCTCGGCCTCACGCTTGGCACGGGCGCTCTCGGCGGGCTTGGCGACCTGGGACATAAGGTAGGGCCAGGTGTTGAAGTGGCTGTGGCTGTAGGGGTAGGCTGAGTAGGGGAAGGCGCCGAAGGGGTAACCGTTGGATGGGATGGTGTAGGTGATGGGCTTGCCGTCCTCAGACTTGATGGACATCATTGATGCGATGGGGAAGCCACTGTTGAGGAGGAACTGAGGGTCGGCCTCAGGTTCGGGCTCAGCCTCAGCGGCCGCGAAGGCAACAAGAGCGAAGAGGATCTGCCGAGGAACGGGAGAGACCATCCTTGATTATAAAGGCAAAAGTGACTAAGGACATATCAATGGTATTCACCTTTAGGAAGAGCATGACCGAGGTTTCCCTCCATGTCCTCGGGAAAATACCACTGATCCTTAATGCATATAGAATATAGGTATTTCACAAAGTAGATGAGGCTGAAGCGTATAGAGCATTTCCAGAGGTCTGTACTCACCAGGAACTTCATGTTGTTGGGACTCGTAGGGAATCTTACGATAGGAAATGAAGATGCGTGGCTCCTTATATACACATCTCCTTCCCCGCCCAACCCACTCTTCAGGCGGTGTCCTTGTTGTCATGAGCCACAGGTAATTGCCCGATCTTTAGATCTTCTAGTTTTTCTCCGAGGTAGTTGCTTTGACATTTTCCGTTAGGGCTAGAGAACGGTGCTCCTTCCAAACCGGAATATCAAATGAAAACTTATAGCAGACGCTAGCAATATACATAAAGAGAAATATTGTCGCAAACATGCGAACGTTACAGATATCTAATGCATCCCTATAATTATATGTATATAATATAGAGGATAGCCAAAGATAAAGTTTGAGGACTTTTATAAAGATTCAAAGTGTGTAGAAGTCTGCAGATTTTGAAAGAAGCAAGGACTAGAGCTGATACTCTTGGAAAAACAAAGAAAGATAGATGACCATATGACAACTCTCAAGAATTACATAATTGGAAAACAATCCACAGATAAGGAATGGCATACAAAGCTCTCAGCAGCTGGGAGGAGTGGATACATGCTAAGACTTTAAAAGGAAGAAGGGAAAAAATTAATAATAATAATGATGATAATAATAATAATAATAATAATGATAATGGTGATGATGATGATGATGATGATGATGATGATGATGATGATGATGATGATGATGATGATGATGATGATGATGATGATGATGATGATAAATTATAATAATAATAGTAATGATAAAGATAATAATGAATACAAATAATAATAATAATGAATAAAAATAATAATAATAATAATAATGAACAAAAATAATGATAATAATGAATGAAAAATAATAATAATAATGATAATGATAATGATAATAATAAAAATAATGATGATAATATTAATAATAATAATAATAATAAAATAACAATGATGATAATAATGATAGTAATGATAATAATAATAATAATGATAATAATAATATTGAATAAAAGTAAAATAAATAAAAAGAATAACAGAGTAACAAAAAGGGGACATTAGAAGTGCACAAACTTAGACAAGGGAGACGCTTTTGGGACTTTATTTTTATTTCATTTATTTATTTATTCAATTTTTTTAACAAATACAAAACCGACACAAATCTCAATTACCATCAAATGTATGACTAAATTCAATGAACCTCCTCTCTAGCACAAAATTAAGGGATACATATACTCAGCATTGCCTCGGCACATATCGCGATGAAAGTCTTAATCATCCACAAAGACACCAATAGATATTTTAACTGCTCTAATACTGTATTTCATTATATTTAGATTAATCCTTAAATATATATATATCTGCCAAATGTATTGTGTATAGTTTGTGAAATTTATTTTTTAACATGAATACTGTAAACCCAAACTCCGCTGTCTAGGTATGGGATAATACAAGTTGGACAGCTTTGTGAAAATTTAAGTAAAATCTTCATCAGAACAAAGATCTAGAGAGGTAGTCCTTGTGTGACCTTTGTACCCAAACTTTGCCTAGTTTCTCCGTTTACAAAGTGTTTTTGATGTTGTTTCTTTGTACCTAGTAGAAGTCTTCATAAACGAAAACGTTCGTTTCCTTTATTTTGCTTCATAGTTCTTTTCTGCACATTTGTCAATCATACACTTTATCCAATTGGTTGCATAATGATCTAAAGCTTTAGTATAAAAAAGTATAGATAAATGGAACAAGCAAATGAGGAAATACAGGCTAAGATGATAGAAGAATTAGAGAAAAAACTGCAAAGGTAAAATTTCGGTGTGAAACAAGCATCAATATGAAATGATATCATCTGAATGCAAATGCAACATACATTATTATTATTATTATTATTATTATTATTATTATTATTATTATTATTATTATTATCATTAATATTATTATTTGTCATACACACACACACACACACACACACACTAACCACACATATATACAAGATGGCAAAAAAACAACTATATACTACATGCTCACGATCTAAAATATATTGGGTGTCTAAGCAACTGATTTTAGTCCGTAGAGTACAAAGCCAACTGGAATACATACACTACACACTCAATCCTCCCATTTTCATCAAGTATGGTCTCTTCGTCTAGAGACTTAACGATGAAAAAAGTAGTCAAGGTCAAGTTGTATGGGACGGGGGCTAAACAACACGAGAAGCCATCGTATAAAAGGAGCCAGACCTCACTCCGTTTTCATTCAGTGTCATCCATCCAAGACTACAACATGAAGTTCCTGGTGAGTAGACCAAGGCACTCATTATATGCAGCCTGGTTAGTTACATCGTAATGGGGAATTCGTCATATGAATGACCACGTGGGTTCAGATCAATTATGGCGCTACATTACTCTCGTGTTTTCTTCATTCACTGCAGATTTTATACGGTTTTTCCTCTTCGACAGATCTTCTTCGCTCTCGTCGCCTTTGTGTCCGCTGAGGCCGAGCCCGAGGCTGAGGCCGACCCTCAGTTCCCACTCAACGCCGGATTCTCTTATGCTCCCTTCGCACCTCTCAACTACGCCAGTGCCTCCGCCTACCCCTTCGCCGCCTACCCCTACTCTGCCATGCCCTACTCCGCCATGCCCTACTCTGCTTTCCCCTACTCCGCCTACCCCTACACCCACAGCCACTTCAACACCTGGCCCTCACTCCTGGCCGAGGCCGGCAAGCCCGCAGAGAGCGCCCGTGCCAAGCGCGAGGCCGACCCTCAGTTCATCAACCCCCTCGTCTCCTTCAACGCTGACGACCATCCCCTCCCCCTCACCTACAACTTCCCCACTGTCGAAGTTCCCGCCATCAGCCCCATCGCCTACACTGCTGGTGCCTGGCCTGCTGCCTGGTCTGGTGCCTGGCCCCACCACGGATTCCCCATCGCCTACTCCCTGGCCAAGAAGACCGAGTAGAATACCTGACGCTAAACTCCATCCTTACTATGGGCATCTCCGGACATGGATACACTGAGGGGCTTAACCGGCACACCATCTCTCGCAACATTCAAAGGACATCAGGTCTTCCATCTCCTCGAAGGTCCTCTCCTTCGTCAGGAAGGATCCATGTACGAGCTGGAGGACGTTCTCTGGATGTAC
Source organism: Oratosquilla oratoria (assembly GCF_046742065.1). Lineage (NCBI taxonomy): Eukaryota > Metazoa > Arthropoda > Malacostraca > Stomatopoda > Squillidae > Oratosquilla > Oratosquilla oratoria. The sequence continues at coordinate 40,664,878 of NC_134816.1, forward strand.
CATGTCATATTCGCAGAACGATTGAAGCACATGCAATATAGTGCTCAGACGACTCTTTCACTTTTCTTTTCGTACAATAAAGAACAAATCACTTTCATTGTCTTTTCTTCTAACTCAAATGGAGGCACAGTATCAAGAAACCCAATTAGTTCTGAAAGTAATCTGTATTCTAACTTGAAACTTCACAATAGAGAGCTCACTTGTGTCAGTATTTCCTATGCGTTGGGAGATTAAAATAACAGTCATCATTTCTAATGTTTTATATTCATAAACTACAAAGTATTTGATTAATTGTTCAAAAGGGAAGAACCGCTTATAAACTACAGTCCATAACCAACGGGCCCATAACGGGGGCACACTCTATCAGTGGTGCCACAAACCGAAAACTAGTGGGAAGTAGTGGATTTATAACGATGAAATTCGTTATTGAAAAGTGCTCGCCAGGAAGCTAAAGAACAGGAGAACAGGAGCGTATGGAAGACAAAAGAAAATAGGTTGATAACACCTGCTATCGCATTTAAGGGTAAAGTACCAACTTTGATGTAAAATGAAATACAAGACCAAGCTGATTAACCTATCCTACATTTTAGTTTTGCTTTTCTACCCCTCACATCCCTTTCCTCCCCTTCTCCTTGAATTTATGCAGTATTCTGCCATCCTTCAACCTTCTCTACAGTGGAAAATAAATAAACACATAATCAAATATAAGAAATAAAATAAAAGAGAACAAGTCAAATAGAATAAGATCAAATCTACTCACCCTTAGGAATATTAGAACGTTCTCCAATAGTTAAAATGTATTATACAATGTGCGTAGTTGTTCCAATGAAGGAATTGGATAACAAACATCAAGTAAACTGCTGATTAGAGGATCATAAGACATTGCACAGTGGTAGTAGATTAAAATTACGTTACTAATTTGTTCATTGAAGGAAATAACTAGTTCAGAACTTGTTTACAGCTTGTTTAGCTTAGGGAACAAGCTTCTTGGCACTGGTTACAAAGCCTCACAAAACTTTCGTGCAGTATTCATCCACCATTAGTAAGGACGGATCCTTACAGAACCTGTTTTGTTTTAATGTTTTATTAAACTAAGAAATGCAAGTCAAACTTTAAAGATTCTATCTCAGATACGCATGCATTAAATACTCTACTTTGCTTCGGTTCCACGAGCCCCGTCTGCTACCATCTTACCACACAGAATGTCTAAAAGGATCGAAATCACATATAAACATACATCCTGGGGATTGGGAGCGATGAACTGAAATCTACAGCCCGCATACATATTTTATGACTGCCAACGCAACCACCTAAGTATGGTAGCATTCGAACAAGGCTATCATTTGCTTTGGCTGTTGTGAATATGTGTTAGGCAGTGAAGTCCTTCATATAATCAAATCCGGCATTTGATTAATTGAATGACTCCCTTGTGATTAATTATTCGTTTCATAACTTATGTCACTATCGCTTATCCATACGGCAATGGTTTTGAAAATATAATTTAAGATAACTTCAGGATAGTATATCACTGACAGGAGACTGTAACGCAAACATACGTAGGAAGACGAGTTGATTACTTGTCAAAAGAAAAACTTATTTCTATGCTAGGAGAGTAATAGCCCATTTCTTATTCCCCAAGATTATTTTAGGAACTTTAGTGACACCCCCTATGAACACCCCTACGGGTCAGAGGCACGCGTCATTTGAGGGTAATATCCATCTAAAAAGAATGATGAACACTTTGGATTTCTACAATCCCTCCCTTCTGCTTTCCGCCCTAAATCTATCCCTTACCAACTCTAAGGTCCCGTCTCTTCGGTACGATCTTCTTGTGGTGATAATTACCACCAGGCTGTCTGGACCATGCCGCTACTAGTCTACAAGATTTAGAAGAATTAATTAACCTATGTTGCCGAAATTCTCTTCATCTAGTAACACTGTTGGTAGCAAGTGACGTGAAGTCACTTGCACGGCGTGTATGAATGTCACTCCATGTTATCAAGTCGGCCATGCCGTTTGTGCCTAATGTCTAGGTTGGTGGTGTTACTTGTCTTATTTTTTCTTTTCTTTTCGTGTACTTATTAATTATCATTCATACGTATTTGCTTTTGTATCGTATTATTCTGGCTTCGTATATTTCTCATTTAGTTTTTTATCCTTTCATTATACCACGTTGAATTTTGTATTGAAGAAAACCTGAAAAATGGTTCATTGTGTTTAACGTAAAATATTAGTTGTCCGTAAGGACAGAAACGCTGGTTATTCCCGCTGAAGTACTAGTTGCTAGTATCAATTGTAGCCTCAGCTCAAGGTATTTATTTTCAAATTATAGAAGACTTAGAAAATTAGACAATGAAATTATGTAAATATCCACTTCTGGTGTAATCCAAGTCTTGTGACTGACGTTTTATGATTATTGATCCGAATTCCAAAGGTTGAAAAAAAAAGGTTCTGTAGAATAGAGATCAGAATGAAATACATACACTACACACTAAATCCTCCCATTTTCATCAAGCATGTTCACTTCGTTTTCCAAGGAAATCGTCTAGGGACTGACGGATAAAAAAGTAGTCAAGGTCACGTTGTATGGGATGCAGACCAAACAACACGAGAGGCGGTCCAGCGTATAAAAGGAGCCAGGCTTCACCCAGTTTTCATTCAGTGTCGTCCTGCCGAGACTACAACATGAAGTTCCTGGTAAGTAGACCAAGGCGCTCAAGATATGCAGTACTTGTATAGTGCGTCAATTCGTAATAGGAAATTCGTCATATGAATGACCACGTGAATTCAGATCAATCATGGCGAGACATTATTCTCGTGTTTTCTTCATTCACTGCAGATTTTATCAACAATTTCCTTTTCGACAGATCCTCTTCGCTCTCGTCGCCTTTGTGGCCGCTGAGGCCGAGCCCGAGGCTGAGGCCGACCCTCAGTTCCCACTCAACGCCGGATTCACTTATGCTCCCTTCGCACCTCTCAACTACGCCTCCGCCTCCGCCTACCCCTTCGCCGCCTACCCTTACTCTGCCATGCCCTACTCTGCCATGCCCTACTCCGCCATGCCCTACTCCGCCTTCCCCTACTCCGCCTACCCCTACACCCACAGCCACTTCAACACCTGGCCCTCACTCCTGGCCGAGGCCGGCAAGCCCGCAGAGAGCGCCCGTGCCAAGCGCGAGGCCGACCCTCAGTTCATCAACCCCCTCGTCTCCTTCAACGCTGACGACCATCCCCTCCCCCTCACCTACAACTTCCCCACTGTCGAAGTGCCCGCCATCAGCCCCATCGCCTACACTGCTGGTGCCTGGCCCGCTGCCTGGTCTGGTGCCTGGCCCCACCACGGATTCCCCATCGCCTACTCCCTGGCCAAGAAGACCGAGTAGAATACCTGACGCTAAACTCCATCCTTACTATGGACATCTCCGGACATGGATACACTGAGGGGCCTAACCGGCACACCATCCCTCGCAACATTCAAAGGACATCAGGTCTTCCATGTCCTCATAGGTCCTCTCCTTCGTCAGGAAGGATCCATGTACGAGCTGGAGGACATTTTCTGGATGTACCATGTCATATTCGCAGAACCATTGAAGCACATGCAATTTTTGTGCTCAGACGACTCTTTCACTTTTCTTTTCGTATAATAAAGAACAAATCACTTCCATTGCCTTTTCTTCTGACTCAACCGAAGGCACAGACTCAAGAAACCCTTTTTGTTTTAAAAGTACTTTCTATTCTAACTTGAGACTTCACAACAGAGATCACTTGTATCAGTATTTCCTATAGGATGGGAGATTAAGATAAGTCACATTTTCCAGTATTTTATATTCATAAACTACAAATTACCTAATAAATTGTCTATAACATTTAAAGCGCTAGTAAACTATAATCCATGGACCCCTAGCGGCGGCAAAACTATCAATGGTACTACAAACCAATAACTAATGGGAAGTAGTGGAGTTATTACGATAAAATTCAGTATTGAAAAGTTCTTGCCAGGAGGCTAGAGAACAGCAGTACATAAGGTTATGGGAGACCAAAGAAAACGGGTTGATAACCACTGCTATAGTATTTGAGGGTATAGTACCAGCTTTAATGTAGAATAAATCTCAAAGTCATGCTAAATAACCTAGCCTACATTTTTGTTTTCCTCTTCTACCCCTCGCACCCCCTTACTCCTTTATCTCCTTGAAATCATGTAGCATTCGGAAAGCCCTCGACCCCCTCTACACAGAAAAATAAATGGACAAGCTCATAATCAAATTCAAAATAAAAGAGAACAAGTCAAATAGATTTAAGATGTAATCTGCTCACCTCGGGAATGGTAGAACATGTTCTTACAGTTGAAATGTGTTGTATGATAGCCGTATTTACACTGAAGGAAACTAGATAACTAATAGCATGTAAACTGATGGTTAGAGACCATAAGATATTGCGAAGTGATAGTAGAATTAATTGATGTTTATAACTTCTTCATTTTAGGAAATAACTTGATCATAACTTACTTAAAACTTGTTTTAATGTTCTACTATTGTAATAATTGCAAGGAAAACTTCAAAGAACTTATTTCAGCTGCTCATGCATTTTAAAATACTCTGCTTCAGTGTTTATGTTACTATGAATAATCGAATCGTTCATTTGCGAAGCTTCGATCCCAGGACCCTATGATCACGAGTCCCATCTGCTACCATCTTGCCGCACAGAGCGTGGAAAAGGATCGAAACCAGATATGAACTTATATCATGGGGGCTGAGGGGCGCTCAACAAAAATCTACAGTCCGTGCACATGATTTATGATTACCAACGCAACCAACTAGGCATAGTAGCATTTGAACATGGCAATCATTTGCTTCACCGTTGTAACTATATATTATGCAGTCAAGTCTTTCACATAATCAAATCCGGCATTTGATTACTTGAAAGACTTTATTGCAACTAATGATTCGTTTCATACCTTATATTACTACTGCTAATTCATACGGCAATGAATCTGAAAATATCACTTAAGATAACTTCTGGATATTATGCCACTGACAGGTAATTGTAACTCAAGGATACAGTAGGTAGGAAGAGGAGTTGATTACTGGTCAACACAAAGACACTTATTTTATACTGGGAGAGTAACATCCCTCTTCTTATTCCCCAGGATCATTTTAGGAACTTTAATGACACCTCTATGGTTTAGAGTCACGCAGCATTTGAGGGTAATCTCCACTCAAAAAAAGAATAATGAACTCTGGATATCTACTACCCTTCCCTTCTTCTTTCCACCCTAAATCTCTCCCTTACCACCTATAAGACCCCGCCTCTTCGGTGAGATCTTGTTGAGGTAATAATTACCCCCCAGGCTGTCTGGACCACGCTGTTACTCGTCTAGATGATTTAGTAGTATTAATTGCCCTATGTTGCCAAATATCTCTTCATTTGGCAACACTGTTGGTAATAAGTGACATGAGGTCACTTGTACGGCGTGAATGTCACTCCTCGTTATCCAGTCGGCCATGCCGGTTGTGTCTAATGTCTAGGTTGGTGGTGTTCCCCGTGTTTCTTTCTTTCTTTCTTCCTTTTCGTGTACTTATTAATCATCATTCATACGTATTTGCTTTTGTATATATCGTATTATTGTGGCTTCGTATATGTCACATTTAGTTTTTTATCCTTACATTATTCTTCGTTGAAAAATCATTCGATGTGTTTGACTTAACATACAAGTTGTTCGTAAGGCTAGAAACGCTGGTTATTCCAGGCGAAGAACTAATTGCCAGTATCAATTGTAGCCTTAGCTCAAGGTATTTACTTTGAAATTATAGAAGACTTAGAAAATTAGACAACAAAATTATGTAAATATCCCTGTCTGGTATGCTCCATGTCTTGTGACTGGCGTTTTATATGATCATTGATGCAAATTCCAATTGTTGGAAAAATAGTCCTGTAGAGTGTAGAGCAGAATGTAAAGCACATATTACACACTCAATCCTCCCATCATCATCAAGTATGTTCACTTTCTTTTTCAAGGAAGTCGTTTAGAGACCGACGGATTAAAAAGTAGTCAAGGTCACGTTGTATGGGACGGACACTAATGAACGCGAGAGGTGATCCTGCGTATAAAAGGAGCCACGTTTAACCCAGTTTTCATTCAGTGTCGTCCTGCCGAGACTACAACATGAAGTTCCTTGTAAGTAGATATGCAGCCTGGTTACTTATATCGTAATGGAGAATTCGTCATATGAATGACCACGTGGGTTCAGATCAATCATGGCGAGACATTACTCTCGTCTTTTCTTCATTCACTGCAGATTTTATACGATTTTTCCTCTTCGACAGATCTTCTTCGCTCTCGTCGCCTTTGTGGCCGCTGAGGCCGAGCCCGAGGCTGAGGCCGACCCTCAGTTCCCACTCAACGCCGGATTCTCTTATGCTCCCTTCGCACCTCTCAACTACGCCAGTGCCTCTGCCTACCCCTTCGCCGCCTACCCCTACTCTGCCATGCCCTACTCCGCCATGCCCTACTCCGCCTTCCCCTACTCCGCCTACCCCTACACCCACAGCCACTTCAACACCTGGCCCTCACTCTTGGCCGAGGCCGGCAAGCCCGCAGAGAGCGCCCGTGCCAAGCGCGAGGCCGACCCTCAGTTCATCAACCCCCTCGTCTCCTTCAACGCTGACGACCATCCCCTCCCCCTCACCTACAACTTCCCCACCGTCGAAGTCCCCGCCATCAGCCCCATCGCCTACACCGCTGGTGCCTGGCCCGCTGCCTGGTCTGGTGCCTGGCCCTACCACGGATTCCCCGTTGCCTACTCCCTGGCTAAGAAGACCGAGTAGAATTTTCGACGTTAAACGCTGTTGTCATTACTACAGTCACCTCGAGACGTGAACATGGAAACTCGCAACGCTGAGGAGTCACGTACCATGATCCAGAAGACATAGACAATCATCTCCTTTAAAGCAAAAATAAAGAAATTATTCCTTATATATCGTTTTTCTATCTTTACAAAAAAGATTATTCATGCAACATTATATTTCTAATGGCACATGACTACATTAATATTTACAAACTAAGCTGACAATAATCAGCTAGTAGAGGGATAAGTCCGAGCAACTGACTGCCGTTACTGAGCCCGGATAGGTGGGGAGGTTGTGTCATGGAAAGGCAACTGGCGCAAAAGCTTGCCAAATCAAATGCGGGTCATAACAAGATCTTTATGGTTGAATGGAATTACATGCGAATGGTGGATATAACAGAAGACACTGAAGACAAAGTAAGGTGAGGACGGGTGGTTCACTGTCACGACCCCTAATGGGAGCAGCCGAAATATATTCTATACTCACTGTTAATTCTATTATTACATAAACATTGAGGAAAGTACTGCAACACCCAGTTTCAATAACGACTCACACACACATTTTCATCAACATAGAAAGAACTACAATCGATTTCTTCGTTCAAAAAACGCTGAGAGCCAAGATGATAAAATGTCTTTCTCCTATATAAGACCTTAACACCACGAATTGAGTGATAACAACAAATAATCTCAAAGATGACCCCATAGGAGGTTAAGGCGAAAATATAGCTGGAGCGCGGTGAACCCGACAGTGAAACAAGATCCAAATTCAACAACTCAACTTGTCAGTTTCCTTTCTTTTCCTGTTGTCACCCCCTCATCTCTTTACCTTTTAGTGGACTTGATCAGACGTGATCCCCTCATCTAGACAGTCCTATTGACCACAAAATTCCAGCGCAATTCTCTTCCGTTCTTTGTACATCTTGCCATCGCCTTGTTACCAACCACCTATTTCTCCTCCTCCGTCAACCCCCGTCCACACCAGACCCATACAGTGTCTGCAGACATAAGCGAGAATATTGTTCTCGGTGACAGACCAGCCGCTTTTGTCTATGGGTATACCAACAAAGCGCCCGTGTCTGTCTGTAGACATTTGTTTTGGATACTATGATCTGTAGTTTACCGTCGTTTCTATCCACGAAAACAATCTCGCGCCTTCGTC
>NC_134816.1:40677884-40695384 GCF_046742065.1 Oratosquilla oratoria
TATTATTACTATTATTATTATTACTATTATTATTATTACTATTATTATTATTACTATTATTATTATTATTATTATTATTATTATTATTATTATTATTATTATTATCATTAATATTATTATTTGTCATACACACACACACACACTAACCACACATATATACAAGATGGCATACAAACAACTATATGCTACATGTTCACGATCTAAAAATATATTGGGTGTCTAAGCAACTGATTTTAGTCCTGTAGAGTACAAAGCCAACTGGAATACATACACTACACACTCAATCCTCCCATTTTCATCAAGTATGGTCTCTTCGTCTAGAGACTTAACGATGAAAAAAGTAGTCAAGGTCACGTTGTATGGGACGGGGACTAAACAACACGAGAAGCCATCGTATAAAAGGAGCCAGTCTTCACCCCGTTTTCATTCAGTGTCATCCAGCCGAGACTACAACATGAAGTTCCTGGTAAGTAGACCAAGGCACTCATTATATGCAGCCTGGTTAGTTACATCGTAATGGGAAATTCGTCATATGAATGACCACGTGGGTTCAGATCAAGTATGGCGCTACATTACTCTCGTGTTTTCTTCATTCACTGCAGATTTTATACGATTTTTTCCTCTTCGACAGATCTTCTTCGCTCTCGTCGCCTTTGTGGCCGCTGAGGCCGAGCCCGAGGCTGAGGCCGACCCTCAGTTCCCACTCAACGCCGGATTCTCTTATGCTCCCTTCGCACCTCTCAACTACGCCAGTGCCTCCGCCTACCCCTTCGCCGCCTACCCCTACTCTGCCATGCCCTACTCCGCCATGCCCTACTCTGCTTTCCCCTACTCCGCCTACCCCTACACCCACAGCCACTTCAACACCTGGCCCTCACTCCTGGCCGAGGCCGGCAAGCCCGCAGAGAGCGCCCGTGCCAAGCGCGAGGCCGACCCTCAGTTCATCAACCCCCTCGTCTCCTTCAACGCTGACGACCATCCCCTCCCCCTCACCTACAACTTCCCCACCGTCGAAGTTCCCGCCATCAGCCCCATCGCCTACACTGCTGGTGCCTGGCCCGCTGCCTGGTCTGGTGCCTGGCCCCACCACGGATTCCCCATCGCCTACTCCCTGGCCAAGAAGACCGAGTAGAATCACTGACGCTAAACACCATCCTTACTATGGACATCTCCGGACATGGATACACTCAGGGGCTTAACCGGCACACCATCTCTCGCAACATTCAAAGGACATCAGGTCTTCCATCTCCTCGAAGGTCCTCTCCTTCGTCAGGAAGGATCCATGTACGAGCTGGAGGACGTTCTCTGGATGTACCATGTCATATTCACAGAACGATTGAAGCACATGCAATATAGTGCTCAGACGACTCTTTTCTTTTCGTTTAATAAAGAACAAATCACTTCTATTGTCTTTTCTTCTAACTCAAATGCAGGCACAGTATCAGAAACCTAATTTGTTTTGAAAGTATTATAACTTGAGACTTCACAGCAGAGATCACTTGTGTCAGTATTCCCTATGCGCTGGGAAAATAAAATGAGTCATATTATCTGTTTCATATTCATAAAGTACATTTTGATTCTACACAAGGGTAGAAGCGCTGGTAAACTGCAGTTCATGATTCACTGACCCCTAGTGGGGGCAAAAGCTATCAATGGTACTACAAACCGATAAACAGGGGGAAGTAGTGGATTTGTAACGATGAAATTCGTTGTTGAAAAGTGCTCGTCAGTAGGCTAAAGAACAGCAGTACGGGAGACCAAAGAAAACGGGTTGATAACTACAGCTACAGCATTTGAGGGTAAAATACCAACTTTGAAATAAAATAAGATAGAAAACCAATCTAATTAACCTATCCTACGTTTTCTGTTTCCTCTTCTACAACTCGTACACCCTTCTTCCTTCATCTTCTAAAAACCATTCAACATTCTGTAAGCTTTCGACCCCCTCCACACTGAAAAATAAATGAACAACCTCATAATCAAATAGAAAATAATAGAGAATCAGTCAAATAGAATTAAGATAAACTGTTCATTCTAAGGAATGTTAGAAGTTATCCTAGAGATGAAATGTATTATGCAATAGGCTTAGATGCATGGAAGGAAACTAGATAACTAACATCATGTAAACTGCTGGTTAGACATCATAGGACATTGCAGATAGGTAGTAGAGTTAAATGATGTTAATAACTTTTTCATTTCAGGAAATAAATTGATCTTAACTTACGTAAAACTTGTTCAGTTTAAGGAACAAGATTCTTGGCACTAATAATAAAGGCTCAAAGAACTGTCGCACAGTAGATCATCAGGTACCAGCAAAGACTTCTTTATCAAGACCGTTTTTAGTTGACACTTCAGTTTCATGTAGATCAAAATCCCTTTGAAACAAATCCATGTTAACAAAACCTGCTTTGATTTAATGCTCTACTAATCTAGTAAGTGCAAGTAAAACTTCAAATAAATTAATTCAGGAGGGCACACATTTTAAAGTACTCTGCTTTCCTTCGGTGTATATATCACTATAGATAACCAAATCCTTCTTTTGCGAGGCTTCGAACCCAGGACTTTATGATTACGAGTTCCGTTTGCTACCATCTTGCCACGCAGGACGTCTAAAAGGATCGGAACTTGATAAGAACACCCCCTTATCTCTTTACCTTTTAGTAAACTTGATCAGATGTGATCCCCTCATCTAGACAGTCCTATTGACCACAAAATTCCAGTGCAATTCTCTTCCGTTCTTTCTACATCTTGCCATCGCCTTGTTACCAACCACCCATTTCTCCTCCTCCATCAACCCCCGTCCACACCAGACCCATACAGTGTCTGCAGACATAAGCGAGAATATTGTTCTCGGTGACAGACCAGCCGCTTTTGTCTATGGGTATACCAACAAAGCGCCCGTGTCTGTCTGCAGACTTTGTTTTGGATACTATGATCTGTAGTTTACCGTCGTTTCCATCCACGAAAACAATCTCGCGCCTTCGTCGTATGCCAACTTGGGTTTCACATGTTGGTCTATGTAGGAGGGATAATCGAGGCATTGGTGTTTTATCATCCTAGTAGCATGATTGTTGGTTAAGGGACTAGACAAGCGAGTCATCTGCAAAGTGGTGAGTCCGTCATCGGAGATCTCTCTCTTGTGTCTGCAAACACTATAAGGCTCGTGTGGACGGAAGTTTAGACTCGTACTCTCTCTTGAAGATAGCGTCCCTTTTAATGCATCACACATGCCCGTCCCATCTTTACACAGTCCTGTTCATCTTTCCTCTCACACACTCCTCTTTTCCAAATGTCCAAGGCACCGTGTTTTGTTTGTTTCTTTACATCGCGTGTACTTCTCATATAAACTACCGCTGAATTATTAGTCATTTAGTTTCCCACAGCGAGTGTCTGCAACCTATTCCCGTGCACTAAAACTTATCCCATTATGATTTCAGATATTCCCACGTATGGATTAAGCAACATTTCCTGCCTGCTCATCACTAGAAATTTTTACGATGTGCATGCAAAATGTGAGTAAATGGAGAGAAATGGAAAACAAGTAAGTTTACTTTTCCACTGAGATATTTTGTTTTGAATAGTCATTGTCGATGGTATCATACAGAAATACCTGAGTATTTCTGCCGAAATAACGATGTGGTTATCTGATACCTGTGCAGTTTGAACGAATGTCACATATCATGTTCAACAAATTATATAATCAATCACACAAATTTCTGGCTGAAAAGAACGTTACGTATAAGCAAGGATGTTTCCGGATGACAAGAAAATATGATAGAAGATTCAAATTTTATTTGTGAATAAAGAAGACAAAAGATTGTACATGAAGCTGGAACTGCCCCCCTGTCTTGGGACCCAGGTGATGGCAATGCACGGGGAGCGAGGTGTCCTTCGCACACCCAAGGTCGCCCTGCATCTCTTCTACTGGACCTTCAGCCGCATAGGGAAGGGCCAGAGAAGGATAAGTTGACTATCGTCCCTTACAGCGTAACAAGTCCTTCCGCTTCCACGGATCGTCTCAAGAGGTCGACAGCTTCGTCAGGAGGAAGAGACTTACTCGGTCTTCTTGGCCAAAGCGTAGCCGATGGGGAGACCATTGTAGGGCCAAGCGGCACCGGACCAGGTGGAGGGCCAGGCACCGGACCAGGAGGCGGCGGGCCAAGCGCCGGCGCTGTAGGTCAGGGGGTTGATGGCGGGGAAGCCGCTGGCACCACCCAAGGAGTAGGTCATAGGGTTGATCAGGAACTGAGGGTCAGCCTCGGCCTCGGCCTCACGCTTGGTACGGGTGCTCTCTGCGGGCTTGGCGACCTGGGACATAAGGTAGGGCCAGGTGTTGAAGCTGCTGTGGGTGTAGGGGTAGGCTGAGTAGGGGAAGGCGCCGTAGGGGAAGCCGCTGGCGCCACCGAAGGAGTAGGTCATAGGGTTGAACATGAACTGAGGGTCAGCCTCGGCCTCGGCCTCACGCTTGGCACGGGCGCTCTCGGCGGGCTTGGCGACCTGGGACATAAGGTAGGGCCAGGTGTTGAAGTGGCTGTGGCTGTAGGGGTAGGCTGAGTAGGGGAAGGCGCCGAAGGGGTAACCGTTGGATGGGATGGTGTAGGTGATGGGCTTGCCGTCCTCAGACTTGATGGACATCATTGATGCGATGGGGAAGCCACTGTTGAGGAGGAACTGAGGGTCGGCCTCAGGTTCGGGCTCAGCCTCAGCGGCCGCGAAGGCAACAAGAGCAAAGAGGATCTGCCGAGGAACGGGAGAGACCATCCTTGATTACAAAGGCAAAAGTGACTAAGGACATATCAATGGTATTCACCTTGAGGAAGAGCATGACCAAGGTTTCCCTCCATGTCCTCGGGAAAATACCATTGATCCTTAATGCATATAGACTATAGGTATTTCACAAAGTAGATGAGGCTGAAGCGTATAGAGCATTTCCAGAGGTCTGTACTCACCAGGAACTTCATGTTGTTGGGACTCGTAGGGAATCTTACGATAGGAAATGAAGATGCGTGGCTCCTTATATACACATCCTACGAACCTCCTTCCCCGCCCAACCCACTCTTCAGGCGGTGTCCTTGTTGTCATGAGCCACAGGTAATTGCCCGATCTTTAGATCTTCTAGTTTTTCTCCGAGGTAGTTGGCTTGACATTTTCCGTTAGGGCTAGAGAACGGTGCTCCTTCCAAACCGGAATATCAAATGAAAACTTATAGCAGAGGCTAGCAATATACATCAAGAGAAATATTGTCGCAAATATGAGAACGTTGCAGATATCTAAAGCATCGCTATAATTATATGTATTTATACAGTATATAAAATAGAGGATAACCAAAGATAAAGTTTGAGGACTTTTATAAAGATTCAAAGTGTGTAGAAGTCGGCAGATGTTGAAAGAAGCAAGCACTAGAGCTGATACTCTTGGAAAAACAAAGAAAGATATATGACCATATGACAACTCTCAAGAATTACATAATTTGAAAACAATCCACAGATAAGGAATGGTATACAAAGCTCTCAGCAGCTGGGACGAGTGGATACATGCTAAGACTTCAAAAGGAAGAAGGAAAAAAATTATTAATAATAATAATAATAATAATAATAATAATAATAATAATAATAATAATAATAATAATAATAATAATAATAATAATAATAATAATAATAATAATAATAATAATAGATTACAATAATAATAATGATAAAAATAATAATAATGAATAAAAATAATAATGATAATGAATAAAAATAATAATGATAATGAATAAAAATAATAATAATAATGAACAAAAATAATAATGATAATGAATGAAAAAAGAAAATAATAATAATAATAAAAATAATGATAATAATAATAATAATAATAATAATAATAATAATAATAATAATAATAATAATAATAATAATAATAATAATAATAATAATAATAATGAATAAAAATAAAATATATAGAATAAGAGTAACAAAAAGGGGACACTAGAAGTGCCCAAACTAGACAAGGGAGACACTTTCGGGACTTTATCTTTATTTTATTTATTTATCTTTTTTTTTTTTCTAACAAATACAAAAAAAAAAAAACGACACAAATCTCAGTTACCATCATACGTATGACTAAATTCAAAGAACCTCCTCTCTAGCACAAAATTAAGGGCTACATATATTCAGCATTGCCTCGGCACATATCGCGATGAAAGTCTAAATCATCCACAAAGACACCAATAGATGTCTTAACTGTTCATATACTGTATTTCATTATATTTAGATTAATCCTTAAATATATATATATATATATATATATATATATATATATATATATATATATATATATATATATATATATATCTGCCAAATGTATTGTGTATAGTTTGTGAAATTGATTTTTTTAACATGAATACTGTAAACCCAAACTCCGCTGTCTAGGTATGGGATAATACAAGTATGACAACTTTGTGAAAAATTAAGGAAAATCTTCATCAGAACAAAGATCTAGTGATGTAGTCCTTGTGTGACCTTTGTACCCAAACTTTGCCTAGTTTCTCCGTTTATAAAGTGTTTTTGATGTTGTTTCTTTGTACCTAGAAGAAGTCTTCATAAACGAAAACGTTCGTTTCCTTTATTTTGCTTCCTAGTTCTTTTCTGCACATTTGTCAATCATACACTTTATCCAATTGGTTGCATAATGATCTAAAGCTTTAGTATAAAAAAATATAGATAAATGGAACAAGCAAATGAGGCAATACAGGCTAAGATGATAGAAGAATTAGAGAAAAAACTGCAAATGTAAAATGTCGGTGTGAAACAAGCATCAATATGAAATATCATCTGAATGCAAATGCAACATACATTATTATTATTATTATTATTATTATTATTATTATTATTATTATTATTATTATTATTATTATCATTAATATTATTATTTGTCATACACACACACACACACTAACCACACATATATACAAGATGGCATAAAAACAACTATATGCTACATGTTCAGGATCTAAAATATATTGGGTGTCTAAGCAACTGATTTTAGTCAACTGGAATACATACACTACACACTCAATCCTCCCATTTTCATCAAGTATGGTCTCTTCGTCTAGAGACTTAACGATGAAAAAAGTAGTCAAGGTCACGTTGTATGGGACGGGGGCTAAACAACACGAGAAGCCATCGTATAAAAGGAGCCAGTCTTCACCCCGTTTTCATTCAGTGTCATCCAGCCGAGACTACAACATGAAGTTCCTGGTAAGTAGACCAAGGCACTCATTATATGCAGCCTGGTTAGTTACATCGTAATGGGAAATTCGTCATATGAATGACCACGTGGGTTCAGATCAATTATGGCGCGACATTGCTCTCGTGTTTTCTTCATTCACTGCAGATTTTATACGATTTTTCCTCTTCGACAGATCTTCTTCGCTCTCGTCGCCTTTGTGGCCGCTGAGGCCGAGCCCGAGGCTGAGGCCGACCCTCAGTTCCCACTCAACGCCGGATTCACTTATGCTCCCTTCGCACCTCTCAACTACGCCTCCGCCTCCGCCTACCCCTTCGCCGCCTACCCCTACTCTGCCATGCCTTACTCCGCCATGCCTTACTCCGCCATGCCCTACTCCGCCATGCCCTACTCCGCCTTCCCCTACTCCGCCTACCCCTACACCCACAGCCACTTCAACACCTGGCCCTCACTCCTGGCCGAGGCCGGCAAGCCCGCAGAGAGCGCCCGTGCCAAGCGCGAGGCCGACCCTCAGTTCATCAACCCCCTCGTCTCCTTCAACGCTGACGACCATCCCCTCCCCCTCACCTACAACTTCCCCACTGTCGAAGTGCCCGCTATCAGCCCCATCGCCTACACCGCTGGTGCCTGGCCTGCTGCCTGGTCTGGTGCCTGGCCCCACCACGGATTCCCCATCGCCTACTCCCTGGCTAAGAAGACCGAGTAGAATACCTGACGCTAAACACCATCCGTACTATGGACATCTCCGGACATGGATACACTGAGAGGCCCAACCGGCACACCATCTCTCGCAACATTCAAGGGACATGAGGTCTTCCATCTCCTCATAGGTCCTCTCCTTCGTCAGGAAGGATCCATGTACGAGCTGGAGAACGTTCTCTGGATGTACCATGTCATATTCACAGAACGATTGAAGCACAGGCAATTTAGTGCTCAGACGACTCTCTCTTTTCTTTTCGTTTAATAAAGAACAAATCACTTTCATTGTCTTTTCTTCTAACTCAAATGGAGGCACAGTATCAAGAAACCCAATTAGAAAGTAATCTGTATTCTAACTTGAAACTTCACAATAGAGAGCTCACTTGTGTCAGTATTTCCTATGCGTTGGGAGATTAAAATAACAGTCATCATTTCTAATGTTTTATATTCATAAACTACAAAATATTTGATTAATTGTTCAAAAGGGAAGAGGCGCTTATAAACTACAGTCCATAACCAACGGGCCCATAACGGGGCCACACTCTATCAGTGGTGCCACAAACCGAAAACTAATGGGAAGTAGTGGATTTATAACGATGAAATTCGTTATTGAAAAATGCTCGCCAGGAAGCTAAAGAACAGGAGAACAGGAGCGTATGGAAGACAAAAGAAAATAGGTTGATAACACCTGCTATAGCATTTAAGGGTAAAGTACCAACTTTGATGTAAAATGAAGTACAAGACCAAGCTAATTAACCTATCCTACGTTTTAGTTTTGCTTTTCTACTCCTCACACCCCTTTCCTCCCCTTCTCCTTGAAATTATGCAGCATTCTGCCATCCTTCAACCTTCTCTACAGTGAAAAATAGATAAACACATAATCCAATATAAGAAATGAAATAAAAAAGAACAAGTCAAATAGAATAAGATCAAATCTACTCACCCTCAGGAATATTAGAACGTTCTCCATTTGTTGAAATGTATTATACAATGTGCGTAGTTGTTCCAATGAAGGAAACTACATAACAAACATCAAATAAACTGCTGATTAGAGGATCATAAGACATTGCACAGTGGTAGTAGAGTAAAATGATGTTACTAATTTGTTCACTTAAGGAAATAACTAGTTCAGAACTTGTTTACAGCTTGTTTAGCTTAGGGAACAAGCTTCTTGGCACTGGTTACAAAGCCTCACAAGACTGTCGTGCAGTATTCATCAAGTATTAGTAAGGACGGATCCTTACAGAACCTGTTTTGTTTTAATGTTTTATTAAACTAAGAAATGCAAGTCAAACTTCAAAGATTTTATCTCATATACGCATGCATTTAATACTCTACTTTGCTTCGGTTCCACGAGCCCCGTCTGCTACCATCTTGCCACACAGAACGTCTAAATGGATCGAAATCACATATAAACATACATCCTGGGGATTGGGAGCGATGAACTGAAATCTACAGCCCGCATACATATTCTATGACTGCCAACGCAACCACCTAAGTATAGTAACATTCGAACAAGGCTATCATTCGCTTTGGTTGTTGTGAATATGTATTAGGCAGTGAAGTCCTTCATATAATCAAATCCGGCATTTGATTATTTGAAAGACTCCATTGTAATTAATGATTCATTTCATAACTTACGTCACTATCGCTTATCCATACGGCAATGGTTTTGAAAATATGATTTAAGATAACTTCAGGATAGTATATCACTGACAGGAGACTGTAACGCAAGTATACGTAGGACGACGAGTTGATTACTTGTCAAAAGAAAAACTTATTTTTATGCTAGGAGAGTAATAGTGCATTTCCTATTCCCCAAAATCATTTAAGGAACTTTAGTGACACCCCCTATGAACACCCCTACGGGTCAGAGGCACGCGTCATTTGAGGGTAATATCCATCTAAAAAGAATGATGAACACTTTGGATTTCTACAATCCCTCCCTTCTGCTTTCCGCCCTAAATCTATCCCTTACCAACTCTAAGGTCCCGTCTCTTCGGTACGATCTTCTTGTGGTGATAATTACCACCAGGCCCTCTGGACCATGCCGCTACTAGTCTACATGATTTAGAAGTATTAATTAACCTATGTTGCCGAAATTCTCTTCATCTAGTAACACTGTTGGTAGCAAGTGACGTGAAGTCACTTGCACGGCGTGTATGAATGTCCACTCCATGTTATCAAGTCGGCTATGCCGTTTGTGCCTAATGTCTAGGTTGGTGGTGTTACCTGTTTTATTCTTTCTTTTCTTTTCGTGTACTTATTAATTATCATTCAAACGTATTTGCTTTTGTATATATCGTATTATTCTGGTTTCGTATATTTCTCATTTAGTTTTTTATCCTTTCATTATACCACGTTGAATTTTGTATTGAAGAAAACCTGAAAAATGGTTCATTGTGTTTAACGTAAAATATTAGTTGTCCGTAAGGACAGAAACGCTGGTTATTCCCGCTGAAGTACTAGTTGCTAGTATCAATTGTAGCCTCAGCTCAAGGTATTTATTTTCAAATTATAGAAGACTTAGAAAATTAGACAATGAAATTATGTAAATATCTACTTCTGATGTACTCCAAGTCTTGTGGCTGACGTTTTATGATTATTGATCCGAATTCCAAAGGTTGAAAAAAGGTCCTGTACAGTGCAGAGCAGAATGAAATACACACACGACACTCAATTCTCCCATTATCACCAAGTATGATCACTTTGTTTTTCAAGGAATTCGCCAACAGATTGACGGATAAAAAAGTAGTCAAGGTCACGTTGTATGGGACGGAGACCAAACAACACGAGAGGCGGTCCAGCGTATAAAAGGAGCCAGGCTTCACCCAGTTTTCATTCAGTGTCGTCCTGCCGAGACTACAACATGAAGTTCCTGGTAAGTAGACCAAGGCGCTCAAGATATGCAGTACTTGTATAGTGCGTCAATTCGTAATAGGAAATTCGTCATATGAATGACCACGTGAATTCAGATCAATCATGGCGAGACATTATTCTCGTGTTTTCTTCATTCACTGCAGATTTTATCAACAATTTCCTTTTCGACAGATCTTCTTCGCTCTCGTCGCCTTTGTGGCCGCTGAGGCCGAGCCCGAGGCTGAGGCCGACCCTCAGTTCCCACTCAACGCCGGATTCTCTTATGCTCCCTTCGCACCTCTCAACTACGCCAGTGCCTCCGCCTACCCCTTCGCCGCCTACCCTTACTCTGCCATGCCCTACTCTGCCATGCCCTACTCCGCCATGCCCTACTCCGCCTTCCCCTACTCCGCCTACCCCTACACCCACAGCCACTTCAACACCTGGCCCTCACTCCTGGCCGAGGCCGGCAAGCCCGCAGAGAGCGCCCGTGCCAAGCGCGAGGCCGACCCTCAGTTCATCAACCCCCTCGTCTCCTTCAACGCTGACGACCATCCCCTCCCCCTCACCTACAACTTCCCCACTGTCGAAGTTCCCGCCATCAGCCCCATCGCCTACACTGCTGGTGCCTGGCCCGCTGCCTGGTCTGGTGCCTGGCCCCACCACGGATTCCCCATCGCCTACTCCCTGGCCAAGAAGACCGAGTAGAATCCCTGACGCTAAACACCGTCCGTACTATGGACATCTCCGGACATGGATACACTCAGGGCCCCAACCGGCACACCATCTCTCGCAACATTCAAAGGACATGAGGTCTTCCATCTCCTCATAGGTCCTCTCCTTCGTCAGGAAGGATCCATGTACGAGCTGGAGGACGTTCTCTGGATGTACCATGTCATATTCGCAGAACCATTGAAGCACAGGCAATTTAGTGCTCAGACGACTCTTTCACTTTTCTTTTCGTATAATAAAGAACAAATCACTTTCATTGTCTTTTCTTCTGACTCAACCGAAGGCACAGAATCAAGAAACCCTTTTTATTCTAAAAATACTTTCTATTCTAACTTGAGACTTCACAACAGAGATCACTTGTATATGTATTTCCTATAGGATGGGAGATTAAGATAAGTCACATTTTCCAGTATTTTATATTCATAAACTACAAATTACTTAATAAATTGTCTATAATATTTAAAGCGCTAGTAAACTATAATCCATGGACCCCTAGCGGCGGCAAAACTATCAATGGTACTACAAACCAATAACTAATGGGAAGTAGTGGATTTATTACAATAAAATTCAGTATTGAAAAGTTCTTGCCAGGAGGTTAGAGAACAGCAGTACATAAGGTTATGGGAGACCAAAGAAAACGGGTTGATAACCACTGCTATAGCATTTGAGGGTATAGTACCAGCTTTAACGTAGAATAAATCTCAAAGTCATGTTAAATAACCTAGCCTACATTTTTGTTTTCCTCTTCTACCCCTCGCACCCCCTTACTCCTTTATCTCCTTGAAATCATGTAGCATTCGGAAAGCCTTAAACCCCCCTACACTGAAAAACAAATGGACAAGCTCATAATCAAATTCAAAATAAAAGAGAACAAGTCAAATAGATTTAAGATGTAATCTGCTGACCTCGGGAATGGTAGAACATGTTCTTATAGTTGAAGTGAATTGTATAATAGCCGTATTTACACTGAAGGAAACTAGATAACTAATAGCATGTAAACTGATGGTTAGAGACCATAAGATATTGCGAAGTGATAGTAGAATTAATTGATGTTTATAACTTCTTCATTTTAGGAAATAACTTGATCATAACTTACTTAAAACTTGTTTTAATGTTCTACTATTGTAATAAGTGCAAGGAAAACTTCAAAGAACTTATTTCAGCTGCTCATGCATTTTAAAATACTCTGCTTCAGTGTCTATGTCACACTGAATAATCGAATCGTTCATTTGCGAAGCTTCGATCCCAGGACCCTATGATCACGAGTCCCATCTGTTACCATTTTGCCACACAGAGCGTAGAAAAGGATCGAAACCAGATATGAACTTATATCCTGGGGGCTGAAGGGCAGTCAACAAAAATCTACAGTCCGTGCACATGATCTATGATTACCAACGCAACCAACTAGTCATAGTAGCATTTGAAAATGGCAATCATTTCCTTCACCGTTGTAAATATTTATTATTCAGTTAATTTTTTCACATAATCAAATCCGGCATTTGATTACTTTAAAGTTTTTATTGTAACTAATGTTTCGTTTAATACCTTATATTACTACTGCTAATTCATACGGCAATGAATCTGAAAATATCACTCAAGATAACTTCTGGATATTATGACACTGACAGGTAATTGTAACTCAAGGATACAGTAGGTAGCAGGAGGAGTTGATTACTGGTCAACACAAAGACACTTATTTTATACTGGGAGAGTAATATCCCTCTTCTTATTCCCCAGGATCATTTTAGGAACTTTAGTGACACCTCTATGGTTTAGAGTCACGCAGCATTTGAGGGTAATCTCCACTCAAAAAAAGAATAATGAACTCTGGATATCTACTACCCTTTCCTTCTTCTTTCCACCCTAAATCTCTCCCTTACCACCTGTAAGACCCCGCCTCTTCGGTGAGATCTTGTTGAGGTGACAATTACCCCCAGGCTGTCTGGACCACGCCGTTACTCGTCTAGATAATTTAGTAGTGATAATTACCCTATGTTGCCAAACTTCTTTTGAATTGGCAACACTGTTGGTAGTAAGTGACATGAGGTTACTTGTACGGCGTGAATGTCACTCCTCGTTATCCAGTCGGCCATGCCGGTTGTGTCTTATGTCTAGGTTGGTGGTGTTCCCCGTGTTTCTTTCTTCCTTTTCGTGTACTTATTAATCATCATTCATACGTATTTGCTTTTGTATATATCGTATTATTGTGGCTTCGTATATGTCACATTTAGTTTTTTATCCTTACATTATTCTTCGTTGAAAAATCATTCGATGTGTTTGACTTAACATACAAGTTGTTCGTAAGGCTAGAAACGCTGGTTATTCCAGGCGAAGAACTAATTGCCAGTATCAATTGTAGCCTTAGCTCAAGGTATTTACTTTCAAATTATAGAAGACTTAAAAAATTAGACAACAAAATTATGTAAATATCCATGTCTGGTATGCTCCAAGTCTTGTGACTGGCGTTTTATATGATCATTGATGCAAATTCCAATTGTTGAAAAAAAAGTAGTCCTGTAGAGTGCAGAGCAGGATGGAATAAACAAATTACACACTCATTCCTCTCATCATCACCAAGTGTGTTCACCTTGTTTTTCAAGGAATTCGTCTAGGGATTGACGGATTAAAAAAGTAGTCAAGGCCACGTTGTATGGGACGCAGACTAAACAACACGAGAGGCGATCCAGCGTATAAAAGGAGCCACGTTTAACCCAATTTTCATTCAGTGTCGTCCTGCCGAGACTACAACATGAAGTTCCTTGTAAGTAGATATGCAGCCTGGTTACTTATATCGTAATGGAGAATTCGTCATATGAATGACCACGTGGGTTCAGATCAATCATGGCGAGACATTACTCTCGTCTTTTCTTCATTCACTGCAGATTTTATACGATTTTTCCTCTTCGACAGATCTTCTTCGCTCTCGTCGCCTTTGTGGCCGCTGAGGCCGAGCCCGAGGCTGAGGCCGACCCTCAGTTCCCACTCAACGCCGGATTCTCTTATGCTCCCTTCGCACCTCTCAACTACGCCAGTGCCTCCGCCTACCCCTTCGCCGCCTACCCCTACTCTGCCATGCCCTACTCCGCCATGCCCTACTCTGCCTTCCCCTACTCCGCCTACCCCTACACCCACAGCCACTTCAACACCTGGCCCTCACTCCTGGCCGAGGCCGGCAAGCCCGCAGAGAGTGCCCGTGCCAAGCGCGAGGCCGACCCTCAGTTCATCAACCCCCTCGTCTCCTTCAACGCTGACGACCATCCCCTCCCCCTCACCTACAACTTCCCCACTGTCGAAGTTCCCGCCATCAGCCCCATCGCCTACAGCGCTGGTGCCTGGCCTGCCACCTGGTCTGGCGCCTGGCCCTACCACGGATTTCCCATCGCCTACTCCATGGCCAAGAAGACCGAGTAGAATTTTCGACGTTCAACGCTGTCGTCATTACTACAATCACCTCGAGACGTGAACATGGAAACTCGCAGGAGTCACGCACCGTGATCCAGAAGACATAGACAATTATCTCCTTTAAAACAAAAATAAAGAAATTATTCCTTATATATTGTTTTTCTATCTTTACAAAAAAGATTATTCATCAAACATTATATTTCTAATAGCACATGACTACATTAATATTTACAAACTAAGCTGGCAATAATCAGCTAGTAGAGGGATAAGTCAGAGCAACTGACTGCCATTACTGAGTCCGGATAAATGGGGAGGTTGCGTCATGGAAAGGCAACTGGCGCAAAAGCTTGCCAAATCAAATGCGGGTCATAACAAGATGTTTATGGTTGAATGGAATTACATGCGAATGGTGGGTATAACAGAAGACACTGAAGACAGAGTAAGGTGAAGACGGGTGGTTCACTGTCACGACCCCTAATGGGAGCAGCCGAAATATATTCTATACTCACTGTTTATTCTGTTATTACATAAACATTGAGGAAATTACTGCAACATCCAGTTTCAATAACGACTCACACACACATTTTCATCAACATAGAAAGAACTACAATCGATTTCTTCGTTCAAAAAACGCTGAGAGCCAAGATGATAAAATGTCTTTCTCTTATATAAGACCTTAACACCACGAATTGAGTGATAACAACAAATAATCTTAAAGATGACCCCATAGGAGGTTAAGACGGAAACATACCGGGAACACGGTGAACCCGACAGTGGAACGAGATCCAAATTCAACAACTCAACTTGTCAGTTTCATCTTTCTTTTCCTGTTGTCACCCCCTCATCTCTTTACCTTTTAGTAAACTTCATCAGATGTGATCCCCTCATCTAGACAGTCCTATTGACCACAAAATTCCAGCGCAATTCTCTTCCGTTCTTTGTACATCTTGCCATCGCCTTGTTACCAACCACCCATTTCTCCTCCTCCATCAACCCCCGTCCACACCAGACCCATACAGTGTCTGCAGACATAAGCGAGAATATTGTTCTCGGTGACAGACCAGCCGCTTTTGTCTATGGGCATTCCAACAAAGCGCCCGTGTCTGTCTGCAGACCTTGTTTTGGATATTATGATCTGCAGTTTACCGTCGTTTCTATCCACGAAAACAATCTCGCGCCTTCGTCGTATGCCAACTTGGGATTCACATGTTGGTCTATGTAGGAGGGATAATCGAGGCATTGGTGTTTTATCATCCAAGTAGCATGATTGTTGGTTAAGGGAAAAGACGAGCGAGTCATCTGCAAAGTGGTGAGTCCGTCATCGAAGATCTCTCTCTTGTGTCTGCAAACACTATAAGCCACGCGTGGACGGAAGTTTAGACTCGTGCACTCTCTTGAAGGTAGCGTCCCTTTTCATGCATCACACATGCCCGTCTCATTTTTGCACAGTCCTGTTCATCTTTCCTCTCACACACTCCTCTTTTCCAAGTGTCCAAGATACCGTGCTTTGTTTGTTTCTTTACATCGCGTTTACTTCTCATATAAACTACCGCTGAATTATCAGTCATTTAGTTTCCCACAGCGAGTGTCTGCAACCTATTCCCGTGCACTAGAACTTATCCCATTATGATTTCAGATATTCCCACGTATGGATTAAGCAACATTTCCTGCCTGCTCATTACTAGAAATTTTTACGATGTGCATGCAAAATGTGAGTAAATGGAGAGAAATGGAAAACAAGTAAGTTTACTTTTCCACTGAGATATTTTGTTTTGAATAGAAACAATGTCTTTTTCTGTACATACACCGTTTTTCCCCCAATCATTGTCGATGGCATCCTACAGAAATACCTGAGTATTTCTGGTTCAAAGTTAATAAACACTGCCGAAATAACGATGTGGTTATCTGATACCTGTGCAGTTTGAATGAATGTTCAACAAATTATATAATTCATCAGACAAATTTCTGGCTGAAAAGAACGTTACGTATAAGCAAGGATGTTTCCGGATGACAAGAAAATATGATAGAAGATTCAAATTTTATTTCTGAATAAAGAAGACAAAAGATTGTACATGAAGCTGGAACTGCCCCCCTGTCTTGGGACCCAGGTGATGGCAATGCACGAGGAGCGAGGTGTCCTTCGCACACCCAAGGTCGCCCTGCATCTCTTCTACTGGACCTTCAGCAGCATAGGGAAGGGCCAGAGAAGGATAAGTTGACTATCGTCCCTTACAGCGTAACAAGTCCTTCCGCTTCCACGGATCGTCTCAAGAGGTCGACAGCTTCGTCAGGAGGAAGAGACTTACTCGGTCTTCTTGGCCAAAGCGTAGCCGATGGGGAGACCATTGTAGGGCCAAGCGGCACCGGACCAGGTGGAGGGCCAGGCACCGGACCAGGAGGCGGCGGGCCAAGCGCCGGCGCTGTAGGTCAGGGGGTTGATGGCGGGGAAGCCGCTGGCACCACCCAAGGAGTAGGTCATAGGGTTGATCAGGAACTGAGGGTCAGCCTCGGCCTCGGCCTCACGCTTGGTACGGGTGCTCTCTGCGGGCTTGGCGACCTGGGACATAAGGTAGGGCCA
>NC_134816.1:40700384-40751198 GCF_046742065.1 Oratosquilla oratoria
TAGTAATAATAATAATAGTAATAATAATAATACTAATAATAATAGTAATAATAATAGTAATAATAATAATAATAACAATAATAGTAATGATAATAATAGTAATGATAATAATGGTAATAATAATAATAGTAATAATAATAATAGTAATAATAATAATAGTAATAATAATAATAGTAATAATAGTAATAGTAATAATAGTAATAATTAATAATAATGATAATAATAATAATAGTAATAGTTTAATAATAATAATAGTAATAATTTGACAATAATAGTTAATAATTATAATAATAATAATGATAATAATAATAATAATAATAATAATAAGATTACAACAATAACAATGATAACAATAATAATGAATAATAATAATAATAATAATAATAATAATAATAATAATAATAATAATAATAATAATAATAATAATAATAATAATAATAATAATAATAATAATAAATATAAATAAAATATATAGAATAAGAGTAACAAAAAGGGGACACTAGAAGTGCACAAAACAGACAAGAGAGACGCTTTTGGGACTTTATTTCTATTTTATTCATTATTTATTTTATTTTATTTTTTTAACAAATACAAAACCAACACAAATCTCAGTTACCATCAAATGTATGACTAAATTCAATGAACCTCCTCTCTGGCACAAAATTAAGGGTTATATACATTCAGCATTGCCTCGGCACATGTCGCGATGAAAGTCTTAATCATCCACAAAGACACCAATAGATATTTTAACTGTTCTAATACTGTATTTCATTATATTTAGATTAATCCTTAAATATATATATATCTGCCAAATGTATTGTGTACATTTTGTGAAATTTATTTTTTAACATGAATACTGTAAACCCCAAACTCCGCTGTCTAGGTATGGGATAATACAAGATGGATTACTTTGTGAAAAATTAAGTTAGGAAAATCTTCATCAGGACAAAGATCTAGCGAGGTAGTCCTTGTGTGACATTAGTACCCAAACTTTGCCTAGTTTCTCCGTTTATAAAGTGTATTTGATGTTGTTGTTTCTTTGTGCCCAGAATAAGTCTTCATGAACAAAAATGTTCGTTTCCTTTATTTTGCTTCCTAGTTCTCCAATGTGTTGCATAATGATCTAAAGCTTTAGTATAAAACATTATAGATAAATGGAACAGACAAGCAAATGAGGCAATATAAGATAATAGAAAAATTAGATAAAAAAAACTGCAAAGGTAAAATTTAGGTGTGAAACAAGCATCAATATGAAATGACATCATCTGAATGCAAATGCAACATACAGTATTATTATTATTATTATTATTATTATCATTATTATTATTATTATTATTATTATTATTATTATCATTAATATTATTATTTGTCATACACACACACACACACTAACCACACATATATACAAGATGGCAAAAAAACAACTATATGCTACATGTTCAGGATCTAAAATATATTGGGTGTCTAAGCAACTGATTTTAGTCCTGTAGAGTACAAAGCCAACTGGAATACATACACTACACACTCAATCCTCCCATTTTCATCAAGTATGGTCACTTCGTTTAGAGACTGAACGACAAAAAAAGTAGTCAAGGTCACGTTGTATGGGACGGGGGCTAAACAACACGAGAGGTGGTCCAGCGTATAAAAGGAGCCAGGCTTCACCCAGTTTTCATTCAGTGTTATCCAGCCGAGACTACAACATGAAGTTCCTGGTGAGTAGACCAAGGCACTCATTATATGCAGCCTGGTTAGTTACATCGTAATGGGGAATTCGTCATACGAATGACCAAGTGGGTTCAGATCAATCATGATCTGACATTACTCTCGTGTTTTCTTCATTCACTGCAGATTTTATACGATTTTTTCCTCTTCGACAGATCTTCTTCGCTCTCGTCGCCTTTGTGGCCGCTGAGGCCGAGCCCGAGGCTGAGGCCGACCCTCAGTTCCCACTCAACGCCGGATTCACTTATGCTCCCTTCGCACCTCTCAACTACGCCTCCGCCTCCGCCTACCCCTTCGCCGCCTACCCCTACTCTGCCATGCCTTACTCCGCCATGCCCTACTCCGCCATGCCCTACTCCGCCTTCCCCTACACCCACAGCCACTTCAACACCTGGCCCTCACTCCTGGCCGAGGCCGGCAAGCCCGCAGAGAGCGCCCGTGCCAAGCGCGAGGCCGACCCTCAGTTCATCAACCCCCTCGTCTCCTTCAACGCTGACGACCATCCCCTCCCCCTCACCTACAACTTCCCCACTGTCGAAGTCCCCGCCATCAGCCCCATCGCCTACACTGCTGGTGCCTGGCCCGCTGCCTGGTCTGGTGCCTGGCCCCACCACGGATTCCCCATCGCCTATTCCCTGGCCAAGAAGACCGAGTAGAATCACTGACGCTAAACACCATCCTTACTATGGACATCTACGGACTTGGATACAATGAGGGGCCTAACCGGTACACCATCTCTCGCAACATTCAAAGGACATGACGTCTTCCATCTCTTCGAAGGTCTTCTCCTTCGTCAGGAAGGATCCATGTACGAGCTGGAGGACGTTCTCTGGATGTACCATGTCATATTCACAGAACCATTGAAGCACAGGCAATATAGTGCTCAGACGACTCTTTTCTTTTCGTTTAATAAAGAACAAATCACTTTCATTGTCTTTTCTTCTAACTCAAATGGAGGCACAGTATCAGAAACCTAATTTGTTTTGAAAGTATTATAACTTGAGACTTCACAGCAGAGATCACTTGTGTCAGTATTCCCTATGCGCTGGGAAAATAAAATGAGTCATATTATCTGTTTCATATTCATAAAGTACATTTTGATTCTACACAAGGGTAGAAGCGCTGGTAAACTGCAGTTCATGATTCACTGACCCTTTAGTGGGGACAAAAGCTATCAATGGTACTACAAACCGATAACCAGGGGGAAGTAGTGGATTTGTAACGATGAAATTCGTTGTTGAAAAGTGTTCGTCAGTAGGCTAAAGAACAGCAGTACGGGAGACCAAAGAAAACGGGTTGATAACTAATCTAATTAACCTATCCTGCGTTTTCTGTTTCCTCTTCTACAACTCGTACACCCTTCTTCCTTCATCTTCTAAAAGCCATTCAACATTCTGTAAGCTTTCGCCCCCTCTACACTGAAAAATAAATGAACAACCTCATAATCAAATAGAAAATGATAGAGAATCAGTCAAATAGAATTAACATAAACTGTTCATTCTAAGGAATGTTAGAAGTTATCCTAGAGATGAAATGTATTATGCAATAGGCGTAGTTGCATGGAAGGAAACTAGATAACTAACATCATGTAAACTGCTGGTTAGACATCATAAGACATTGCAGAGTTGTAGTAGAGTTAAATGATGTTAATAACTTTTTCATTTTAGGAAATAAATTGATCTTAACTTACGTAAAACTTGTTCAGTTTAAGGAACAAGATTCTTGGCACTAATAATAAAGGCTCAAAGAACTGTCGCACAATAGATCATCAGGTACCAGCAAAGACTTCTTTATCAAGACCGTTTTTAGTTGACGCTTCAGTATCATGTAGATCAAAAATCCCTTTGAAACAAATCCATGTTAACAAAACCTGCTTTGATTTAATGCTCTACTAATCTAGTAAGTGCAAGTAAAACTTCAAATAAATTATCTCAGAAGGGCACGTATTTTAAAGTACTCTACTTTCCTTTGGTGTTTATATCAC
The DNA here is from genome assembly GCF_046742065.1 of Oratosquilla oratoria. NCBI lineage: Eukaryota > Metazoa > Arthropoda > Malacostraca > Stomatopoda > Squillidae > Oratosquilla > Oratosquilla oratoria. Next base: position 40,704,094 of record NC_134816.1, read on the forward strand.
TATAAATAACCAAATTCTTCTTTTGCGAGGCTTCGAACCCAGGACCCTATCATCACGAGTCTCGTTTGCTACCATCTTGCCACGCAGGACGTCTAAAAGGATTGGAACTTGATAAGAACATATATCCTGAGGGTTGGATGTGGTCGAATGAAATCTACAGTCCATACACATGATCTATGATTGCCAACACAACCAGCTAGATATAGTGGCATTTGAACGAGGCTATCATTCGATTCGCTGTTGTAACTATGTATTATGAAAGAAATCACTAGTTTCACTGAAGTCTCATAAAATAAAATCTGGCATTTTATTATTTCAAAGATTTCACTTCACTCTAATAAGTGACTTGTTTCATAACTTATGTCTCTATTGCTAATGCATACGGCAATGATTTTGAAAATATAGTCTAAGAGAACTTCAGGATAAAACGTCACTGACAGGAGACTGTAGCGCAAAGATAGGTAGGAAGAGGAGTTGGGGCCTGGTCAACAGAAAGACACTTATTCTATACTAGGAGAGCAATAGCCGTCTTATTGTTCCCCAGGATCATTTTTGAAACTTTGGTGACACACCTATGGGTCACGTAGCATTTGAGGGTACTCTCCACTCAAAAAAGAGTGACGAACTCCGGATTTCTACTACCCCTCCCTTCTGCTTTACGCCCTAAATCTCTCTCTTACCAACTCTAAGACCCTGCCTCTTCGGTGAGATCTTGTTGTGGTGACAATTACCCCCAGACTGTCTGGACCACGCCGTTACTAGTCTAGATGATTTGGTAGCATTAATTACCCTATGTTTCCTAATTTCTCTTCATCTGGTAACACTGTTGACAGTAGGTGACGTGAGGTCACTTGCACGTCGTGAATATCACTCCTTGTTATCCAGTCGGCAATGCCGGTTGTGTCTAATGTCTAGGTTGGTGGTGTTGCCTGTTTTTTTTTCTTCCTTTTTGCGTATCTATTAATTATCCTTCATACGTATTTGCTTTTGTATATATCGTATTATTCTGGTTTTGTATATTTCACATTTAATTTTTTTGTCCTTACATTATTCTTCGTTGAATTTTGTATTGAAGAGAACCTGAAAATGGTTCGATGTGTTTAACTTAACATATTAGTTATCCGTTAGGACAGAAACGCTGGTTATTCCCGGCGAATTACTGGTTGCCAGTATCAATTGTAGCCTAAGCTCAAGGTATTTTGATATTATAGAAGACTTAGAAAATTAGATAACGGAATTATGTAAATATCCACGTCTGTTGTACTCCAAGTCTTGTAATTGACGTTTTCTACGATTATTGATGCAAATTCCAATGGTTGAAAAAAAAAAATAGTCCTGTAGAGTGCAGAAGAGAATGGAATAAACACATTACATACTCATTCCTCTCATCGTCACCAAGTGTGTTCACTTTGTTTTTCAAGGAAATCGTTTAGAGACCGACAGATTAAAAAAGTTGTCAAGGTCACGTTGTATGGGACGGACACTAATGAACGCGAGAGGCAATCCAGCGTATAAAAGTAGCCACGTTTAACCCAGTTTTCATTCAGTGTCGTCCTGCCGAGACTACAACATGAAATTCCTGGTAAGTAGACCATGGCACTCAAGATATACAGCCTGGTTACTTATATCGTAATGGGGAATTCGTCATATGAATGACCACGTGGGTTCAGATTAATCATGTCGCGACATTACTCTCGTGTTTTCTTCATTCACTGCAGATTTTATACGGTTTTTCCTCTTCGACAGATCTTCTTCGCTCTCGTCGCCTTTGTGGCCGCTGAGGCCGAGCCCGAGGCTGAGGCCGACCCTCAGTTCCCACTCAACGCCGGATTCTCTTATGCTCCCTTCGCACCTCTCAACTACGCCAGTGCCTCCGCCTACCCCTTCGCCGCCTACCCCTACTCTGCCATGCCCTACTCTGCCATGCCCTACTCCGCCATGCCCTACTCCGCCATGCCCTACTCCGCCTACCCCTACACCCACAGCCACTTCAACACCTGGCCCTCACTCCTGGCCGAGGCCGGCAAGCCCGCAGAGAGCGCCCGTGCCAAGCGCGAGGCCGACCCTCAGTTCATCAACCCCCTCGTCTCCTTCAACGCTGACGACCATCCCCTCCCCCTCACCTACAACTTCCCCACTGTCGAAGTCCCCGCCATCAGCCCCATCGCCTACACCGCTGGTGCCTGGCCCGCTGCCTGGTCTGGTGCCTGGCCCCACCACGGATTCCCCATCGCCTATTCCCTGGCCAAGAAGACCGAGTAGAATCACTGACGCTAAACACCATCCTTACTATGGACATCTACGGACTTGGATACAATGAGGGGCCTAACCGGTACACCATCTCTCGGAACATTCAAAGGACATGACGTCTTCCATCTCCTCGAAGGTCCTCTCCTTCATCAGGAAGGATCCATGTAAGAGCTGGAGGACGTTCTCTGGATGTACCATGTCATATTCGCAGAACAATTGAAGCACATGCAATATAGTGCTCAGACGACTCTTTTCTTTTCATTTAATAAAGAACAAATCACTTTCATTGTCTTTTCTTCTTACTCAAATGGAGGCACAGTATCAGAAACCTAATTTGTTTTGAAAGTATTATAACTTGAGACTTCACAGCAGAGATCACTTGTGTCAGTATTCCCTATGCGCTGGGAAAATAAAATGAGTCATATTATCTGTTTCATATTCATAAAGTACATTTTGATTCTACACAAGGGTAGAAGCGCTGGTAAACTGCAGTTCATGATTCACTGACCCCTAGTGGGGGCAAAAGCTATCAATGGTACTACAAACCGATAAACAGGGGGAAGTAGTGGATTTGTAACGATGAAATTCGTTGTTGAAAAGTGCTCGTCAGTAGGCTAAAGAACAGCAGTACGGGAGACCAAAGAAAACGGGTTGATAACTACAGCTATAGTATTTGAGGGTAAAGTACCAACTTTGAAATAAAATAAGATAGAAAACCAATCTAATTAACCTATCCTACGTTTTCTGTTTCCTCTTCTACAACTCGTACACCCTTCTTCCTTCATCTTCTAAAAACCATTCAACATTCTGTAAGCTTTCGACCCCCTCTACACTGAAAAATAAATGAACAACCTCATAATAAAATAGAAAATAATAGAGAATCAGTCAAATAGAATTAACATAAACTGTTCATTCTAAGGAATGTTAGAAGTTATCCTAGAGATGAAATGTATTATGCAATAGGCGTAGTTGCATGGAAGGAAACTAGATAACTAACATCATGTAAACTGCTGGTTAGACATCATAAGACATTGCAGATAGGTAGTAGAGTTAAATGATGTTAATAACTTTTTTATTTCAGGAAATAAATTGATCTTAACTTACGTAAAACTTGTTCAGTTTAAGGAACAAGATTCTTGGCACTAATAATAAAGGCTCAAAGAACTGTCGCACAGTAGATCATCAGGTACCAGCAAAGACTTCTTTATCAAGACCGTTTTTAGTTGACACTTCAGTTTCATGTAGATCAAAATCCCTTTGAAACAAATCCATGTTAACAAAACCTGCTTTGATTTAATGCTCTACTAATCTAGTAAGTGCAAGTAAAACTTCAAATAAATTAATTCAGGAGGGCACACATTTTAAAATACTCTGCTTTCCTTCGGTGTATATATCACTATAGATAACCAAATCCTTCTTTTGCGAGGCTTCGAACCCAGTACCCTATGATCACGAGTCTCATTTGCTACCATCTTGCCACGCAGGACGTCTAAAAGGATCGGAACTTGATAAGAACACCCCCTTATCTCTTTACCTTTTAGTAAACTTGATCAGATGTGATCCCCTCATCCAGACAGTCCTATTGACCACAAAATTCCAGCGCAATTCTCTTCCGTTCTTTGTACATCTTGCCATCGCCTTGTTACCAACCACCCATTTCTCCTCCATCAACCCCCGTCCACACCAGACCCATACAGTGTCTGCAGACATAAGCGAGAATATTGTTCACGGTGACAGACCAGCCGCTTTTGTCAAAGGTCATACCAACAAAGCGCCCGTGACTGTCTGCAGACTTTTTTTTGGATACTAAGATCTGCAGTTTACCGCCGTTTCTATCCATAAGAACAATCTCGCGCCTTCGTCGTATGCCAACTTGGGATTCACATGTAGGTCTATGTAGGAGGGATAATCGAGGCATTGGTGTTTTATCATCCAAGTAGCATGATTGTTGGTTAAGGGACCAGACGAGCGAGTCATCTGCAAAGTGGTGAGTCCGTCATCGAAGATCTCTCTCTCTTGTGTCTGCAAATAGTATAAGCCACGCGTGGACGAAAGTTTAGACTAGTACACTCTCTTGATGATAGCGTCACTTTTCATGCATCACTCATGCCCGTCCTATCTTTACACTGTCTTGTTCATATTTCCTCTCACACGCTCCTCTTTTCCAAGTGCCCAAGGCACCGTGCTTTGTTTGTTTCTTTACATCGCGTGTACTTCTCATATAAACTACCGCTGAATTATCAGTCATTTAGTTTCCCACAGCGAGTGTCTGCAACCTATTCCCGTGCACTAAAACCTATCCCATTATGATTTCAGATATTCCCACGTATGGATTAAGCAACATTTCTTGCCTGCTCATTACTAGAAATTTTTACGATGTGCATGCAAAATGTGAGTAAATGGAGAGAAATGGGAAACAAGTAAGTTTACTTTTCCACTGAGATATTTTGTTTTGAATAGAAACAATGTCTTTTTCTGTACATACACCATTTTTCCCCGTATCATTGTCGATGGCATCCTACAGAAATACCTGAGTATTTCTGGTTCAAAGTTAATAAACACTACCGAAATAACGATGTGGTTATCTGATACCTGTGCAGTTTGAACGAATGTCACATATGTTCAACAAATTATATAATTAATCACACAAATTTCTGGCTGAAAAGAACGTTACGTATAAGCAAGGATGTTTCCGGATGACAAGAAAATATGATAGAAGATTCAAATTTTATTTCTGAATAAAGAAGACAAAAGATTGTACATGAAGCTGGAACTGCCTCCCTGTCTTGGGACCCAGGTGATGGCAATGCACGGGGAGCGACGTGTCCTTCGCACACCCAAGGTCGCCCTGCATCTCTTCTACTGGACCTTCAGCAGCATAGGGAAGGGCCAGAGAAGGATAAGTTGACTATCGTCCCTTACAGCGTAACAAGTCCTTCCGCTTCCACGGATCGTCTCAAGAGGTCGACAGCTTCGTCAGGAGGAAGAGACTTACTCGGTCTTCTTGGCCAAAGCGTAGCCGATGGGGAGACCATTGTAGGGCCAAGCGGCACCGGACCAGGTGGAGGGCCAGGCACCGGACCAGGAGGCGGCGGGCCAAGCGCCGGCGCTGTAGGTCAGGGGGTTGATGGCAGGGAAGCCGCTGGCGCCACCCAAGGAGTAGGTCATAGGGTTGATCAGGAACTGAGGGTCAGCCTCGGCCTCGGCCTCACGCTTGGCACGGGCGCTCTCTGCGGGCTTGGCGACCTGGGACATAAGGTAGGGCCAGGTGTTGAAGCTGCTGTGGGTGTAGGGGTAGGCTGAGTAGGGGAAAGCGCCGTAGGGGAAGCCGCTGGCGCCACCGAAGGAGTAGGTCATAGGGTTGAACATGAACTGAGGGTCAGCCTCGGCCTCGGCCTCACGCTTGGCACGGGCGCTCTCGGCGGGCTTGGCGACCTGGGACATAAGGTAGGGCCAGGTGTTGAAGTGGCTGTGGCTGTAGGGGTAGGCTGAGTAGGGGAAGGCGCCGAAGGGGTAACCGTTGGATGGGATGGTGTAGGTGATGGGCTTGCCGTCCTCAGACTTGATGGACATCATTGATGCGATGGGGAAGCCACTGTTGAGGAGGAACTGAGGGTCGGCCTCAGGTTCGGGCTCAGCCTCAGCGGCTGCGAAGGCAACAAGAGCGAAGAGGATCTGCCGAGGAGCGGGAGAGACCATCCTTGATTATAAAGGCAAAAATTACTAAGGACATATCAATGGTATTCACCTTTAGGAAGAGTATGACCAAGGTTTCCCTCCATGTCCTCGGGAAAATACCATTGATCCTTAATGCATATAGAATATAGGTATTTCACAAAGTAGATGAGGCTGAAGCGTATAGAGCATTTCCAGAGGTCTGTACTCACCAGGAACTTCATGTTGTTGGGACTCGTAGGGAATCTTACGATAGGAAATGAAGATGCGTGGCTCCTTATATACACATCCTACGAACCTCCTTCCCCGCCCAACCCACTCTTCAGGCGGTGTCCTTGTTGTCATGAGCCACAGGTAATTGCCCGATCTTTAGATCTTCTAGTTTTTCTCCGAGGTACTTGCTTTGACATTTTCCGTTAGGGCTAGAGAACGGTGCTCCTTCCAAACCGGAATATCAAATGAAAACTTATAGCAGAGGCTAGCAATATACATCAAGAGAAATATTGTCGCAAACATGAGAACGTTGCAGATATCTAAAGCATCGCTATAATTATATATATATATAATATAGAGGATAGCCAAAGATAAAGTTTGAGGACTTTTATAAAGATTCAAAGTGTGTAGAAGTCTGCAGATGTTGAAAGAAGCAAGCACTAGAGCTGATACTCTTGGAAAAACAAAGAAAGATATATGACCATATGACAACTCTCAAGAATTACATAATTGGAAAACAATCCACAGATAAGGAATGGCATACAAAGCTCTCAGCAGCTGGGAGGAGTGGATACATGCTAAGACTTCAAAAGGAAGAAGGAAAAAAATTAATGATAATAATAATAATAATAATAATAATAATAATAATAATAATAATAATGATGATGATGATGATGATGATGATGATGATGATGATGATGATGATGATGATGATGATGATGATGATGATGATGATGATGATGAATTATAATAATAATAATAATAATGATAAAAATAATAATGAATAAAAATAATAATGATAACAAGAATGAACAAAAATAATAATAATAATGAATGAGAAAAAAATTATGAAAATAATAATAATAAAAATAACAATAATAACAATAATAATAATAATAATAATAATAATAATAACAATAATAATAATAATAATAATAATAATGATAATAATAATAATAATAATGATAATAATAATAATAATGATAATAATAATGAATAAATGTAAAATAAATAGAATAACAGAGTAACAAAAAGGGGACATTAGAAGTGCATAAACTAGACAAGGTAGACGCTTTTGGGACTTTATTTTTATTTTATTTATTTATTCATTTTTTCTAACAAATACAAAACCAACACAAATCTCAGTTACCATCAAATGTATGACTAAATTCAATGAACCTCCTCTCTAGCACAAAATTAAGGGTTATATACATTCAGCATTGCCTCGGCACATGTCGCGATGAAAGTCTTAATCATCCACAAAGACACCAATAGATATCTTAACTGTTCTAATACTGTATTTCATTATATTTAGATTAATCCTTAAATATATATATATATATACATATATATATATATATATATAAATATATATATATATATATATATATATATATATATATAGATATATATCTGCCAAATGTATTGTGTACATTTTGTGAAATTTATTTTTTAACATGAATACTGTAAACCCCAAACTCCGCTGTCTAGGTATGGGATAATACAAGATGGATTACTTTGTGAAAAATGAAGTTAGGAAAATCTTCATTAGGACAAAGATCTAGCGAGGTAGTCCTTGTGTGACATTAGTACCCAAACTTTGCCTAGTTTCTCCGTTTATAAAGTGTATTTGATGTTGTTGTTTCTTTGTGCCCAGAATAAGTCTTCATGAACAAAAATGTTCGTTTCCTTTATTTTGCTTCCTAGTTCTTTTCTGCACATTTGTCAATCATACACTTTATCCAATTGGTTGCATAATGATCTAAAGCTTTAGTATAAAAAAATATAGATAAATGGAACAAGCAAATGAGGCAATACAGGCTAAGATGATAGAAGAATTAGAGAAAAAACTGCAAATGTAAAATGTCGGTGTGAAACAAGCATCAATATGAAATATCATCTGAATGCAAATGCAACATACATTATTATTATTATTATTATTATTATCATTATTATTACTATTATTATTACTATTATTATTACTATTATTATTATTATTATTATTATTATCATTAATATTATTATTTGTCATACACACACACACACACTAACCACACATATATACAAGATGGCATAAAAACAACTATATGCTACATGTTCAGGATCTAAAATATATTGGGTGTCTAAGCAACTGATTTTAGTCCTGTAGAGTACAAAGCCAACTGGAATACATACACTACACACTCAATCCTCCCATTTTCATCAAGTATGGTCTCTTCGTCTAGAGAATTAACGATGAAAAAAAGTAGTCAAGGCCACGTTGTATGGGACGGGGACAAAAACAACACGAGAAGCCATCGTATATAAGGAGCCAGTCTTCACCCCGTTTTCATTCAGTGTCATCCAGCCGAGACTACAACATGAAGTTCCTGGTAAGTAGACCAAGGCACTCATTATATGCAGCCTGGTTAGTTACATCGTAATGGGAAATTCGTCATATGAATGACCACGTGGGTTCAGATCAATTATGGCGCGACATTGCTCTCGTGTTTTCTTCATTCACTGCAGATTTTGTACGATTTTTCCTCTTCGACAGATCTTCTTCGCTCTCGTCGCCTTTGTGGCCGCTGAGGCCGAGCCCGAGGCTGAGGCCGACCCTCAGTTCCCACTCAACGCCGGATTCACTTATGCTCCCTTCGCACCTCTCAACTACGCCAGTGCCTCCGCCTACCCCTTCGCCGCCTACCCTTACTCTGCCATGCCCTACTCCGCCATGCCCTACTCCGCCATGCCCTACTCTGCCTTCCCCTACTCCGCCTACCCCTACACCCACAGCCACTTCAACACCTGGCCCTCACTCCTGGCCGAGGCCGGCAAGCCCGCAGAGAGTGCCCGTGCCAAGCGCGAGGCCGACCCTCAGTTCATCAACCCCCTCGTCTCCTTCAACGCTGACGACCATCCCCTCCCCCTCACCTACAACTTCCCCACTGTCGAAGTCCCCGCCATCAGCCCCATCGCCTACACTGCTGGTGCCTGGCCCGCTGCCTGGTCTGGTGCTTGGCCCCACCACGGATTCCCCATCGCCTACTCCCTGGCTAAGAAGACCGAGTAGAATACCTGACGCTAAACACCATCCTTACTATGGACATCTCCGGACATGGATACACTGAGAGGCCCAACCGGCACACCATCTCTCGCAACATTCAAAGGACATGACGTCTTCCATCTCTTCGAAGGTCTTCTCCTTCGTCAGGAAGGATCCATGTACGAGCTGGAGGACGTTCTCTGGATGTACCATGTCATATTCACAGAACCATTGAAGCACAGGCAATATAGTGCTCAGACGACTCTTTTCTTTTCGTTTAATAAAGAACAAATCACTTTCATTGTCTTTTCTTCTAACTCAAATGGAGGCACAGTATCAAGAAACCCAATTAGTTCTGAAAGTAATCTGTATTCTAACTTGAAACTTCACAATAGAGAGCTCACTTGTGTCAGTATTTCCTATGCGTTGGGAGATTAAAATAACAGTCATCATTTCTAATGTTTTATATTCATAAACTACAAAATATTTGATTAATTGTTCAAAAGGGAAGAACCGCTTATAAACTACAGTCCATAACCAACGGGCCCATAACGGGGCCACACTCTATCAATGGTGCCACAAACCGAAAACTAGTGGGAAGTAGTGGATTTATAACGATGAAATTCGTTATTGAAAAGTGCTCGCCAGGAAGCTAAAGAACAGGAGAACAGGAGCGTATGGGAGACAAAAGAAAATAGGTTGATAACACCTGCTATAGCATTTAAGGGTAAAGTACCAACTTTGATGTAAAATGAAGTACAAGACCAAGCTAATTAACCTATCCTACGTTTTAGTTTTGCTTTTCTACTCCTCACACCCCTTTCCTCCCCTTCTCCTTGAAATTATGCAGCATTCTGCCATCCTTCAACCTTCTCTACAGTGAAAAATAGATAAACACATAATCCAATATAAGAAATGAAATAAAAAAGAACAAGTCAAATAGAATAAGATCAAATCTACTCACCCTCAGGAATATTAGAACGTTATCCAATAGTTGAAATGTATTATACAATGTGCGTAGTTGTTCCAATGAAGGAAACAACATAATAAACATCAAGTAAACTGCTGATTAGAGGATCATAAGACATTGCACAGTGGTAGTAGAGTAAAATTATGTTAATCATTTGTTTATTTAAGGAAATATTTAGTTCAGAACTCGTTTAGAGCTTGTTTAGCTTAGGGAACAAGCTTCTTGGCACTGTTTACAAAGCCTCACAAAACTGTCGTGCAGTATTCATCAAGCATTAGTAAGGACGGATCCTTAGAGTACCTGTTTTGTTTTAATGTTTTATCAAACTAAGAAATGCAAGTCAAACTTCAAAGATTTTATCTCAGATACGCATGCATTTAATACTCTACTTTGCTTCGGTTCCACGAGCCCCGTCTGCTACCATCTTGCCACACAGAACGTCTAAATGGATCGAAATCACATATAAACATACATCCTGGGGATTGGGAGCGATGAACTGAAATCTACAGCCCGCATATATGTTTTATGACTGCCAACGCAACCACCTAAGTATAGTAACATTCGAACAAGGCTATCATTCGCTTTGGTTGTTGTGAATATGTATTAGGCAGTGAAGTCCTTCATATAATCAAATCCGGCATTTGATTATTTGAAAGACTCCATTGTGATTTATGATTCGTTTCATAACTTATTGCTTATCCATACGGCAATGGTTTTGAAAATATTTTTTAAGATAACTTCAGGATAATATGTTGGTGACAGGAGACTGTAACGTAAACATACGTAGGAAGACGAGTTGATTACTTATTAAAAGAAAAACTTATTTTTATACTAAGAGAGTAGTATCCCATTTCTTATTCCCCAAAACCATTTTAGGAACTTTAGTGACACCCCCTATCAACACCCCTACGGGTCAGAGGCACGCGTCAGTTGAGGGTAATCTCCATCTAGAAAGAATAATGAACACTTTGGATTTCTACAATCACTCCCTTATGCTTTCCGCCCTAAATCTATCCCTTACCAACTCTAAGATCCCGTCTCTTCGGTCCGATCTTCTTGTGGTGATAATTACCACCAGGCCCTCTGCACCATGCCGCTACTAGTCTACATGATTTAGCAGTATTAATTAGCCAATGTTGCCAAACTTCTCTTCATCTAGTAACACTGTTGGTAGTAAGTGACGTGAAGTCACTTGCACGGCGTGTATGAATGTCCCTTCTTGTTATCCAGTCGGCCATGCTGGTTGTGCCCAATGTCTAGGTTGGTGGTGTTACTTGTTTTGTTTTTTTCGTGTACTTGTTAATTATCATTCATACGTATTTGCTTATGTATATATCGCATTATTCTGGTTTCGTATATTTCACATTTAATTTTTTATCCTTACATTATTCTACGTTGAATTTTGTATTGGGGAAAACCTGAAAAATGGTTCCATGTGTTTAACGTAATATATTAGTTGTCCGTAAGGACAGAAGCGCTGGTTATTCCCGGTGAAGTACTAGTTGCCAGTATCAATTGTAGCCTCAGCTCAAGGTATTTACTTTCAAATTATAGAAGATTTAGACAATCAGACAATGAAATTATGTAAATATCTACTTCTAATGTACTCCAAGTCTTGTGGCAGACGTTTTATGATTATTGATCCGAATTGCAAAGGTTGAAAAAAAGGTCCTGTACAGTGCAGAGCAGAATGAAATACACACACGACACTCAACCCTCCCCTTATCACTATGTATGATCACTTTGTTTTTCAAGGAATTCGCCAACAGATTGACGGATAAAAAAGTAGTCAAGGTCACGTTGTATGGGACGGAGACCAAACAACACGAGAGGCGGTCCAGCGTATAAAAGGAGCCAGGCTTCACCCAGTTTTCATTCAGTGTCGTCCTGCCGAGACTACAACATGAAGTTCCTGGTAAGTAGACCAAGGCGCTCAAGATATGCAGTACTTGTATAGTGCGTCAATTCGTAATAGGAAATTCGTCATATGAATGACCACGTGAATTCAGATCAATCATGGCGAGACATTATTCTCGTGTTTTCTTCATTCACTGCAGATTTTATCAACAATTTCCTTTTCGACAGATCTTCTTCGCTCTCGTCGCCTTTGTGGCCGCTGAGGCCGAGCCCGAGGCTGAGGCCGACCCTCAGTTCCCACTCAACGCCGGATTCTCTTATGCTCCCTTCGCACCTCTCAACTACGCCTCCGCCTCCGCCTACCCCTTCGCCGCCTACCCTTACTCTGCCATGCCCTACTCTGCCATGCCCTACTCCGCCATGCCCTACTCCGCCTTCCCCTACTCCGCCTACCCCTACACCCACAGCCACTTCAACACCTGGCCCTCACTCCTGGCCGAGGCCGGCAAGCCCGCAGAGAGTGCCCGTGCCAAGCGCGAGGCCGACCCTCAGTTCATCAACCCCCTCGTCTCCTTCAACGCTGACGACCATCCCCTCCCCCTCACCTACAACTTCCCCACTGTCGAAGTTCCCGCCATCAGCCCCATCGCCTACACTGCTGGTGCCTGGCCTGCTGCCTGGTCTGGTGCCTGGCCCCACCACGGATTCCCCATCGCCTACTCCCTGGCCAAGAAGACCGAGTAGAATACCTGACGCTAAACTCCATCCTTACTATGGACATCTCCGGATATGGATACACTGAGGGGCTTAACCGGCACACCATCTCTCGCAACATTCAAAGGACATCAGGTCTTCCATGTCCTCATAGGTCCTCTCCTTCGTCAGGAAGGATCCATGTACGAGCTGGAGGACGTTCTCTGGATGTACCATGTCATATTCGCAGAGCCATTGAAGCACATGCAATTTAGTGCTCAGACGACTCTTTCACTTTTCTTTTCGTATAATAAAGAACAAATCACTTTCATTGTCTTTTCTTCTGACTCAACCGAAGGCACAGAATCAAGAAACCCTTTTTATTTTAAAAATACTTTCTATTCTAACTTGAGACTTCACAACAGAGATCACTTGTATCAGTATTTCCTATACGATGGGAGATTAAGGTAAGTCATATTTTCCAGTATTTTATATTCATAAACTACAAATTACTTAATAAATTGTCTATAATATTTAAAGCGCTAGTAAACTATAATCCATGGACCCCTAGCGGCGGCAAAACTATCAATGGTACTACAAACCAATAACTAATGGGAAGTAGTGGATTTATTACAATAAAATTCAGTATTGAAAAGTTCTTGCCAGGAGGTTAGAGAACAGCAGTACATAAGGTTATGGGAGACCAAAGAAAACGGGTTGATAACCACTGCTATAGCATTTGAGGGTATAGTACCAGCTTTAACGTAGAATAAATCTCAAAGTCATGTTAAATAACCTAGCCTACATTTTTGTTTTCCTCTTCTACCCCTCGCACCCCCTTACTCCTTTATCTCCTTGAAATCATGTAGCATTCTCAAAGCCTTCGACCCCCTCTACACTGAAAAATAAATGGACAGTCTCATAATCAAATTCAAAATAAAAGAGAACAAGTCAAATAGATTTAAGATGTAATCTGCTGACCTCGGGAATGGTAGAACATGTTCTTACAGTTGAAATGTATTGTATGATAGCCGTATTTACACTGAAGGAAACTAGATAACTAATAGCATGTAAACTGATGGTTAGAGACCATAAGATATTGCGAAGTGATAGTAGAATTAATTGATGTTTATAACTTCTTCATTTTAGGAAATAACTTGATCATAACTTACTTAAAACTTGTTTTAATGTTCTACTATTGTAATAAGTGCAAGGAAAACTTCAAAGAACTTATTTCAGCTGCTCATGCATTTTGAAATACTCTGCTTCAGTGTTTATGTTACTATGAATAATCGAATCGTTCATTTGCGAAGCTTCGATCCCGGGCCCCTATGATCACGAGTCCCATCTGCTACCATCTTGCCGCACAATGCGTCTAAAAGAATGGTAACCAGATATATGAACTTATATCCTGGGGGCTGAGGGGCAGTCAACAAAAATCTACAATCCGTGCACATGATTTATGATTACCAACGCAACCAACTAGGCATAGTAGCATTTGAACATGGCAATCATTTGCTTCACCGTTGTAACTATATATTATGCAGTCAAGTCTTTCACATAATCAAATCCGGCATTTGATTACTTGAAAGATTTTATTGTAACTAATGATTCGTTTCATACCTTATATTAGTACTGCTAATTCATACGGCAATGAATCTGAAAATATCACAAGATAAATTCTGGATATTATGCCACTGACAGGTAATTGCAACGCAAGGATATAGTAGGTAGGAAGAGGAGTTGATTACTGGTCAACATAAAGACACTTACTTTATACTGGGAGAGCAATATCTCTCTTCTTATTCCCCAGGATCATTTTAGGAACTTTAGTGACACCTCTATGGTTTAGAGTCACGCAGCATTTGAGGGTAATCTCCACTCAAAAAAAGAATAATGAACTCTGGATATCTACTACCCTTCCCTTCTTCTTTCCGCCCTAAATCTCTCCCTTACCACCTGTAAGACCCCGCCTCTTCGGTGAGATCTTGTTGAGGTGATAATTACCCCCCAGGCTGTCTGGACCACGCCGTTACTCGTCTAGATGATTTAGTAGTATTAATTGCCCTATGTTGCCAAACATCTCTTCATTTGGCAACACTATTGGTAATAAGTGACATGAGGTCACTTGTACGGCGTGAATGTCACTCCTCGTTATCCAGTCGGCCATGCCGGTTGTGTCTAATGTCTAGGTTGGTGGTGTTACCAGTGTTTCTTTCTTTCTTTCTTTCCTTTTCGTGTACTTATCAATCATCATTCATACGTATTTGCTTTTGTACATATCGTATTATTCTGGCTTCGTATATGTCACATTTAGTTTTTTATCCCTACATTATTCGTCGTTAAATTTTGTATTGAAGAAGGACTGAAAAATTATTCGATATGTTTAACTTAACATACAAGTTGTCCGTAAGGACAGAAAGGCTGGTTATTCCAGGTGAAGAACTAGTTGCCAGTATCAATTGTAGCCTTAGCTCAAGGTATTTACTTTCAAATTATAGAAGACTTAGAAAATTAGACAACGAAATTATGTAAATATCCATGTCTGGTGTGCTACAAGTCTTGTGACTGGCGTTTTATATGATCGCTTATGCAAACTACAATTGTTGAATAAAAAAAGATAGTCCTGTAGAGTGCAGAGCAGAATGTAAAACAAATATTACACACTCAATCCTCCCATCATCATCAAGTATGTTCACTTTGTTTTTCAAGGAAGTCGTTTAGAGACCGACGGATTAAAAAGTAGTCAAGGTCACGTTGTATGGGACGGACACTAATGAACGCGAGAGGCGATCCAGCGTATAAAAGGAGCCACGTTTAACCCAGTTTTCATTCAGTGTCGTCCTGCCGAGACTACAACATGAAGTTCCTTGTAAGTAGATATGCAGCCTGGTTACTTACATCGTAATGGGAAATTCGTCATATGAATGACCACGTGGGTTCAGATCAATTATGGCGCGACATTGCTCTCGTGTTTTCTTCATTCACTGCAGATTTTATACGATTTTTCCTCTTCGACAGATCTTCTTCGCTCTCGTCGCCTTTGTGGCCGCTGAGGCCGAGCCCGAGGCTGAGGCCGACCCTCAGTTCCCACTCAACGCCGGATTCACTTATGCTCCCTTCGCACCTCTCAACTACGCCTCCGCCTCCGCCTACCCCTTCGCCGCCTACCCCTACTCTGCCATGCCCTACTCCGCCATGCCCTACTCCGCCTTCCCCTACTCCGCCTACCCCTACACCCACAGCCACTTCAACACCTGGCCCTCACTCCTGGCCGAGGCCGGCAAGCCCGCAGAGAGCGCCCGTGCCAAGCGCGAGGCCGACCCTCAGTTCATCAACCCCCTCGTCTCCTTCAACGCTGACGACCATCCCCTCCCCCTCACCTACAACTTCCCCACCGTCGAAGTGCCCGCCATCAGCCCCATCGCCTACACTGCTGGTGCCTGGCCCGCTGCCTGGTCTGGTGCCTGGCCCTACCACGGATTCCCCGTTGCCTACTCCCTGGCCAAGAAGACCGAGTAGAATTTTCGACGTTAAACGCTGTTGTCATTACTACAATCACCTCGAGACGTGAACATGGAAACTCGCAACGCTGAGGAGTCACGTACCGTGATCAAGAAGACATAGACAATTATCTCCCTTAAAGCAAAAATAAAGAAATTATTCCTTATATATCGTTTTTCTATCTTTACAAAAAAGATTATTCATAAAACATTATATTTCTAATAGCACATGACTACATTAATATTTACAAACTAAGCTGGCAATAAGCAGCTAGTAGAGGGATAAGTCAGAACAACTGACTGCCATTACTGAGTCCGGATAAATGGGGAGGTTGCGTCATGGAAAGGCAACTGGCGCAAAAGCTTGCCAAATCAAATGCGGGTCATAACAAGATGTTTATGGTTGAATGGAATTACATGCGAATGGTGGGTATAACAGAAGACACTGAAGACAAAGTAAGGTGAAGACGGGTGGTTCACTGTCACGACCCCTAATGGGAGCAGCCGAAATATATTCTATACTCACTGTTCATTCTGTTATTACATAAACATTGAGGAAATTACTGCAACATCCAGTTTCAATAACGACTCACACACACATTTTCATCAACATAGAAAGAACTACAATCGATTTCTTCGTTCAAAAAAACGCTGAGAGCCAAGATGATAAAATGTCTTTCTCCTATATAAGACCTTAACACCACGAATTGAGTGATAACAACAAATAATCTCAAAGATGACCCCATAGCAGGTTAAGGCGAAAACATAGCTGGAGAGCGGTGAACCCGACAGTGAAACAAGATCCAAATTCAACAACTCAACTTGTCAGTTTCCTTTCTTTTCCTGTTGTCACCCCCTCATCTCTTTACCTTTTAGTGGACTTGATCAGACGTGATCCCCTCATCTAGACAGTCCTATTGACCACAAAATTCCAGCGCAATTCTCTTCCGTTCTTTGTACATCTTGCCATCGCCTTGTTACCAACCACCTATTTCTCCTCCTCCGTCAACCCCCGTCCACACCAGACCCATACAGTGTCTGCAGACATAAGCGAGAATATTGTTCTCGGTGACAGACCAGCCGCTTTTGTCTATGGGCATACCAACAAAGCGCCCGTGTCTGTCTGCAGACCTTGTTTTGGATACTATGGTCTGTAGTTTACCGTCGTTTCTATCCATAAGAACAATCTCGCGCCGTCGTCGTATGCCAACTTGGGTTTCACATGTTGGTCTATGTAGGAGGGATAATCGAGGCATTGGTGTTTTATCATCCAAGTAGCATGATTGTTGGTTAAGGGACCAGACGAGCGAGTCATCTGCAAAGTGGTGAGTCCGTCATCGAAGATCTCTCTCTTGTGTCTGCAAACATTATAAGCCACGCGTGGACGGAAGTTTAGACTCGTACACTCTCTTCAAGATAGCGTCCCTTTTCATCCATCACACATGCCCGTCCCATTTTTGCACAGTCCTGTTCATCTTTCCTCTCACACACTCCTCTTTTCCAAGTGTCCAAGATACCGTGCTTTGTTTGTTTCTTTACATCGCGTGTACTTCTCATATAAACTACCGCTGAATTATCAGTCATTTAGTTTCCCACAGCGAGTGTCTGCAACCTATTCCCGTGCACTAAAACCTATCCCATTATGATTTCAGATATTCCCACGTATGGATTAAGCAACATTTCTTGCCTGCTCATTACTAGAAATTTTTACGATGTGCATGCAAAATGTGAGTAAATGGAGAGAAATGGGAAACAAGTAAGTTTACTTTTCCACTGAGATATTTTGTTTTGAATAGAAACAATGTCTTTTTCTGTACATACACCGTTTTTCCCCCAATCATTGTCGATGGCATCCTACAGAAATACCTGAGTATTTCTGGTTCAAAGTTAATAAACACTGCCGAAATAACGATGTGGTTATCTGATACCTGTGCAGTTTGAACGAATGTCACATATCATGTTCAATAAATTATATAATTCATCAGACAAATTTCTGGCTGAAAAGAACGTTACGTATAAGCAAGGATGTTTCCGGATGACAAGAAAATATGATAGAAGATTCAAATTTTATTTCTGAATAAAGAAGACAAAAGATTGTACATGAAGCTGGAACTGCCCCCCTGTCTTGGGACCCAGGTGATGGCAATGCACGAGGAGCGAGGTGTCCTTCGCACACCCAAGGTCGCCCTGCATCTCTTCTACTGGACCTTCAGCCGCATAGGGAAGGGCCAGAGAAGGATAAGTTGACTATCGTCCCTTACAGCGTAACAAGTCCTTCCGCTTCCACGGATCGTCTCAAGAGGTCGACAGCTTCGTCAGGAGGAAGAGACTTACTCGGTCTTCTTGGCCAAAGCGTAGCCGATGGGGAGACCATTGTAGGGCCAAGCGGCACCGGACCAGGTGGAGGGCCAGGCACCGGACCAGGAGGCGGCGGGCCAAGCGCCGGCGCTGTAGGTCAGGGGGTTGATGGCGGGGAAGCCGCTGGCACCACCCAAGGAGTAGGTCATAGGGTTGATCAGGAACTGAGGGTCAGCCTCGGCCTCGGCCTCACGCTTGGCACGGGTGCTCTCTGCGGGCTTGGCGACCTGGGACATAAGGTAGGGCCAGGTGTTGAAGCTGCTGTGGGTGTAGGGGTAGGCTGAGTAGGGGAAGGCGCCGTAGGGGAAGCCGCTGGCGCCACCGAAGGAGTAGGTCATAGGGTTGAACATGAACTGAGGGTCAGCCTCGGCCTCACGCTTGGCACGGGCGCTCTCGGCGGGCTTGGCGACCTGGGACATAAGGTAGGGCCAGGTGTTGAAGTGGCTGTGGCTGTAGGGGTAGGCTGAGTAGGGGAAGGCGCCGAAGGGGTAACCGGTGGATGGGATGGTGTAGGTGATGGGCTTGCCGTCCTCAGACTTGATGGACATCATTGATGCGATGGGGAAGCCACTGTTGAGGAGGAACTGAGGGTCGGCCTCAGGTTCGGGCTCAGCCTCAGCGGCTGCGAAGGCAACAAGAGCGAAGAGGATCTGCCGAGGAACGGGAGAGACCATCCTTGATTATAAAGGCAAAAGTGACTAAGGACATATCAATGGTATTCACCTTTAGGAAGAGCATGACCAAGGTTTCCCTCCATGTCCTCGGGAAAATACCATTGATCCTTAATGCATATAGAGTATTGGTATTTCACAAAGGAGATGAGGCTGAAGCGTATAGAGCATTTCCAGAGGTCTGTACTCACCAGGAACTTCATGTTGTTGGGACTCGTAGGGAATCTTACGATAGGAAATGAAGATGCGTGGCTCCTTATATACACATCCTACGAACCTCCTTCCCCGCCCAACCCACTCTTCAGGCGGTGTCCTTGTTGTCATGAGCCACAGGTAATTGCCCGATCTTTAGATCTTCTAGTTTTTCTCCGAGGTAGTTGCTTTGACATTTTCCGTTAGGGCTAGAGAACGGTGCTCCTTCCAAACCGGAATATCAAATGAAAACTTATAGCAGAGGCTAGCAATATACATTACGAGAAAGATTGTCGCAAACATGAGAACGTTGCAGATATCTAATGCATCGCTATAATTATATGTACTTATACAGTATATAATATAGAGGATAGCCAAAGATAAAGTTTGAGGACTTTTATAAAGATTCAAAGTGTGTAGAAGTCGGCAGATGTTGAAAGAAGCAAGGACTAGAGCTGATACTTTTGGAAAAACAAAGATAGATGACCATATGACAACTCTCAAGAATTACATAATTGGAAAACAATCCACAGATAAGGAATGGCATACAAAGCTTTCAGCAGCTGGGACGAGTGGATACATGCTAAGACTTCAAAAGGAAGAAGGAAAAAAAATTAATAATAAATGATAATGATAATGATAATAATAATAATAATAATAATAATAACAATAATGATAATAACAATAACAACAATAACAACAATAATAATAATAAAATAATAACAATAACAATAACAACAATAATAATAATAACACCAATAATAATAATAATAATAACAATAACAATAATGATAATAATAATAATAAATAATAATAATAATAATAATGATAATAGATTACAATAATAATAATGATAAAGACAATAATAATAAAAATAAAAATGATAATAATAACAGTAATAATAACAATAACAATAACAATAACAATGACAATGATAATGATAATAATTATCATAATAATAATGATCATAATAATAATAATAATAATAATAATAATAGTAATAATAATAATAATAATAATAATAATAATAATAATAATAATAATAATAATAATAATAATAATAATAATGAATAAAAGTAAAATAAATAGAATAACAGAGTAACAAAAAGGGGACATTAGAAGTGCACAAACTAGACAAGGGAGACGCTTTTGGGACTTTATTTTTTTTTTATTTATTTATTTTTTTTTTAACAAATACAAAACCGACACAAATCTCAGTTACCATCAAATGCATGACTAAATTCAATGAACCTCCTCTCTAGCACAAAATTAAGGGTTACATATACTCAGCATTGCCTCGGCACATGTCGCGATGAAAGTCTTAATCATCCACAAAGACACCAATAGATATTTTAACTGCTCTAATACTGTATTTCATTATATTTAGATTAATCCTTAAATATATATATATCTGCCAAATGTATTGTGTACAGTTTGTGAAATTGATTTTTTAACATGAATACTGTAAACCCCAAACTCCGCTGTCTAGGTATGGGATAATACAAGTTGGACAACTTTGTGAAAAATTAAGGAAAATCTTCATCAGAACAAAGATCTAGTGATGTAGTCCTTGTGTGACCTTTGTACCCAAACTTTGCCTAGTTTCTCCGTTTATAAAGTGTTTTTGATGTTGTTTCTTTGTACCTAGAAGAAGTCTTCATAAACGAAAACGTTCGTTTCCTTTATTTTGCTTCCTAGTTCTTTTCTGCACATTTGTCAATCATACACTTTATCCAATTGGTTGCATAATGATCTAAAGCTTTAGTATAAAAAAATATAGATAAATGGAACAAGCAAATGAGGCAATACAGGCTAAGATGATAGAAGAATTAGAGAAAAAACTGCAAATGTAAAATGTCGGTGTGAAACAAGCATCAATATGAAATATCATCTGAATGCAAATGCAACATACATTATTATTATTATTATTATTATTATCATTATTATCATTAATATTATTATTTGTCATACACACACACACACACTAACCACACATATATACAAGATGGCAAAAAAACAACTATATGCTACATGTTCAGGATCTAAAATATATTGGGTGTCTAAGCAACTGATTTTAGTCCTGTAGAGTACAAAGCCAACTGGAATACACACACTACCCACTCAATCCTCCCATTTTCATCTAGTATGGTCACTTCGTTTAGAGACTGAACGATGAAAAAAAGTAGTCAAGGTCAAGTTGTATGGGACGGGGGCTAAACAACACGAGAAGCCATCGTATAAAAGGAGCCAGTCTTCACCCCGTTTTCATTCAGTGTCATCCAGCCGAGACTACAACATGAAGTTCCTGGTGAGTAGACCAAGGCACTTATTATATGCAGCCTGTTTAGTTACATCGTAATGGGGAATTTGTCACATGAATGACCACGTGGGTTCAGATCAATCATGGCGCGACATTACTCTCGTCTTTTCTTCATTCACTGCAGATTTTATACGGTTTTTCCTCTTCGACAGATCTTCTTCGCTCTCGTCGCCTTTGTGGCCGCTGAGGCCGAGCCCGAGGCTGAGGCCGACCCTCAGTTCCCACTCAACGCCGGATTCTCTTATGCTCCCTTCGCACCTCTCAACTACGCCAGTGCCTCCGCCTACCCCTTCGCCGCCTACCCCTACTCTGCCATGCCCTACTCCGCCATGCCCTACTCTGCCTTCCCCTACTCCGCCTACCCCTACACCCACAGCCACTTCAACACCTGGCCCTCACTCCTGGCCGAGGCCGGCAAGCCTGCAGAGAGTGCCCGTGCCAAGCGCGAGGCCGATCCTCAGTTCATCAACCCCCTCGTCTCCTTCAACGCTGACGACCATCCCCTCCCCCTCACCTACAACTTCCCCACTGTCGAAGTGCCCGCCATCAGCCCCATCGCCTACACTGCTGGTGCCTGGCCCGCTGCCTGGTCTGGTGCCTGGCCCCACCACGGATTCCCCATCGCCTACTCCCTGGCCAAGAAGACCGAGTAGAATCCCTGACGTTAAATACCATCCTTACTATGGACATCTCCGGACATGGATACACTGAGAGGCCCAACCGGCTCACCATCTCTCGCAACATTCAAAGGACATCAGGTCTTCCATCTCCTCGAAGGTCCTCTCCTTCGTCAGGAAGGATCCATGTACGAGCTGGAGGACGTTCTCTGGATGTACCATGTCATATTCACAGAACGATTGAAGCACATGCAATATAGTGCTCAGACGACTCTTTTCTTTTCGTTTAATAAAGAACAAATCACTTCTATTGTCTTTTCTTCTAACTCAAATGCAGGCACAGTATCAAGAAACCCAATTAGTTTTGAAAGTGCTCTGTATTCTAACTTGAGGCTTCACAGCAGAGCTCACTTTCGTCAGTATTCCCTATGCGCTGGAAGATTAAAATAAGTCATACTATCTGTTTTATATTCATAAAGTACATTTTATTTGTTCACGAGGTTAGAAGCGCTGGTAAACTGCAGTCCATAATTCACTGACCCCTAGTGGGGGCAAAAGCTATCAATGGTACTACAAACCGATAAACAGGGGGAAGTAGTGGATTTGTAACGATGAAATTCGTTGTTGAAAAGTGCTCGTCAGTAGGCTAAAGAACAGCAGTACGGGAGACCAAAGAAAACGGGTTGATAACTAATCTAATTAACCTATCCTACGTTTTCTGTTTCCTCTTCTACAACTCGTACACCCTTCTTCCTTCATCTTCTAAAAACCATTCAACATTCTGTAAGCTTTCGACCCCCTCTACACTGAAAAATAAATGAACAACCTCATAATCAAATACAAAATAATAGAGAATCAATCAAATAGAAATAACATAAATTGTTCATTCTAAGGAACGTTAGAAGTTATCCTAGAGATGAAATGTATTATGCAATAGGCGTAGTTGCATGGAAGGAAGCTAGATAACTAACATCATGTAAACTGCTGGTTAGACATCATAAGACATTGCAGAGTGGTAGTAGAGTTAAATGATGTTAATAACTTGTTCATTTCAGGAAATAAATTGATCTTAACTTACGTAAAACTTGTTCAGTTTAAGGAACAAGATTCTTGGCACTAATAATAAAGGCTCAAAGAACTGTCGCACAGTAGATCATCAGGTACCAGCAAAGACGGACCCTCTTGTTTATATTCTTTATCAAGACCGTTTCTAGTTGACGCTTCAGTTTCATGTAGATCAAAATCCCTTTGAAACAAATCAATGTTAACAAAACCTGCTTTGGTTTAATGCTCTACTAATCTAGTAAGTGCAAGTAAAACTTCAAATAAATTATCTCAGAAGGGCACGTATTTTAAAGTACTCTACTTTCCTTTGGTGTTTATATCACTATAAATAACCAAATTCTTCTTTTGCGAGGCTTCGAACCCAGGACCCTATCATCACGAGTCTCGTTTGCTACCATCTTGCCACGCAGGACGTCTAAAAGGATTGGAACTTGATAAGAACATATATCCTGAGGGTTGGATGTGGTCGAATGAAATCTACAGTCCATACACATGATCTATGATTGCCAACACAACCAGCTAGATATAGTGGCATTTGAACGAGGCTATCATTCGATTCGCTGTTGTAACTATGTATTATGAAAGAAATCACTAGTTTCACTGAAGTCTCATAAAATAAAATCTGGCATTTTATTATTTCAAAGATTTCACTCTAATAAGTGACTTGTTTCATAACTTATGTCTCTATTGCTAATGCATACGGCAATGATTTTGAAAATATAGTCTAAGAGAACTTCAGGATAAAACGTCACTGACAGGAGACTGTAGCGCAAAGATAGGTAGGAAGAGGAGTTGGGGCCTGGTCAACAGAAAGACACTTATTCTATACTAGGAGAGCAATAGCCGTCTTATTGTTCCCCAGGATCATTTTTGAAACTTTGGTGACACTCCTATGGGTCAGAGTCACGCAGCATTTGAGGGTACTCTCCACTCAAAAAAGAGTGACGAACTCCGGATTTCTACTACCCCTCCCTTCTGCTTTACGCCCTAAATCTCTCTCTTACCAACTCTAAGACCCTGCCTCTTCGGTGAGATCTTGTTGTGGTGACAATTACCCCCAGACTGTCTGGACCACGCCGTTACTAGTCTAGATGATTTGGTAGCATTAATTACCCTATGTTTCCTAATTTCTCTTCATCTGGTAACACTGTTGACAGTAGGTGACGTGAGGTCACTTGCACGTCGTGAATATCACTCCTTGTTATCCAGTCGGCAATGCCGGTTGTGTCTAATGTCTAGGTTGGTGGTGTTGCCTGTTTTTTTTTCTTCCTTTTTGCGTATCTATTAATTATCCTTCATACGTATTTGCTTTTGTATATATCGTATTATTCTGGTTTTGTATATTTCACATTTAATTTTTTTGTCCTTACATTATTCTTCGTTGAATTTTGTATTGAAGAGAACCTGAAAATGGTTCGATGTGTTTAACTTAACATATTAGTTATCCGTTAGGACAGAAACGCTGGTTATTCCCGGCGAATTACTGGTTGCCAGTATCAATTGTAGCCTAAGCTCAAGGTATTTTGATATTATAGAAGACTTAGAAAATTAGATAACGGAATTATGTAAATATCCACGTCTGTTGTACTCCAAGTCTTGTAATTGACGTTTTCTACGATTATTGATGCAAATTCCAATGGTTGAAAAAAAAAAATAGTCCTGTAGAGTGCAGAAGAGAATGGAATAAACACATTACATACTCATTCCTCTCATCGTCACCAAGTGTGTTCACTTTGTTTTTCAAGGAAATCGTTTAGAGACCGACAGATTAAAAAAGTTGTCAAGGTCACGTTGTATGGGACGGACACTAATGAACGCGAGAGGCAATCCAGCGTATAAAAGTAGCCACGTTTAACCCAGTTTTCATTCAGTGTCGTCCTGCCGAGACTACAACATGAAATTCCTGGTAAGTAGACCATGGCACTCAAGATATACAGCCTGGTTACTTATATCGTAATGGGGAATTCGTCATATGAATGACCACGTGGGTTCAGATTAATCATGTCGCGACATTACTCTCGTGTTTTCTTCATTCACTGCAGATTTTATACGGTTTTTCCTCTTCGACAGATCTTCTTCGCTCTCGTCGCCTTTGTGGCCGCTGAGGCCGAGCCCGAGGCTGAGGCCGACCCTCAGTTCCCACTCAACGCCGGATTCTCTTATGCTCCCTTCGCACCTCTCAACTACGCCAGTGCCTCCGCCTACCCCTTCGCCGCCTACCCTTACTCTGCCATGCCCTACTCCGCCATGCCCTACTCCGCCATGCCCTACTCTGCCTTCCCCTACTCCGCCTACCCCTACACCCACAGCCACTTCAACACCTGGCCCTCACTCCTGGCCGAGGCCGGCAAGCCCGCAGAGAGTGCCCGTGCCAAGCGCGAGGCCGACCCTCAGTTCATCAACCCCCTCGTCTCCTTCAACGCTGACGACCATCCCCTCCCCCTCACCTACAACTTCCCCACTGTCGAAGTTCCCGCCATCAGCCCCATCGCCTACAGCGCTGGTGCCTGGCCCGCTGCCTGGTCTGGTGCCTGGCCCCACCACGGATTCCCCATCGCCTATTCCCTGGCCAAGAAGACCGAGTAGAATCACTGACGCTAAACACCATCCTTACTATGGACATCTCCGGACTTGGATACAATGAGGGGCCTAACCGGTACACCATCTCTCGGAACATTCAAAGGACATGACGTCTTCCATCTTCTCGAAGGTCCTCTCCTTCATCAGGAAGGATCCATGTAAGAGCTGGAGGACGTTCTCTGAATGCACCATGTCATATTCGCAGAACAATTGAAGCACATGCAATATAGTGCTCAGACGACTCTTTTCTTTTCGTTTAATAAAGAACAAATCACTTTCATTGTCTTTTCTTCTAACTCAAATGGAGGCACAGTATCAGAAACCTAATTTGTTTTGAAAGTGTTCTAACTTGAGACTTCACAGCAGAGATCACTTGTGTCAGTATTCCCTATGCGCTGGGAAAATAAAATGAGTCATATTATCTGTTTCATATTCATAAAGTACATTTTGATTCTACACAAGGGTAGAAGCGCTGGTAAACTGCAGTTCATGATTCACTGACCCCTAGTGGGGGCAAAAGCTATCAATGGTACTACAAACCGATAAACAGGGGGAAGTAGTGGATTTGTAACGATGACATTCGTTGTTGAAAAGTGCTCGTCAGTAGGCTAAAGAACAGCAGTACGGGAGACCAAAGAAAACGGGTTGATAAATACAGCTACAGCATTTGAGGGTAAAATACCAACTTTGAAATAAAATAAGATAGAAAACCAATCTAATTAACCTATCCTGCGTTTTCTGTTTCCTCTTCTACAACTCGTACACCCTTCTTCCTTCATCTTCTAAAAGCCATTCAACATTCTGTAAGCTTTCGACCCCCTCTACACTGAAAAATAAATGAACAACCTCATAATAAAATAGAAAATAATAGAGAATCAGTCAAATAGAATTAAGATAAACTGTTCATTCTAAGGAATGTTAGAAGTTATCCTAGAGATGAAATGTATTATGCAATAGGCTTAGATGCATGGAAGGAAACTAGATAACTAACATCATGTAAACTGCTGGTTAGACATCATAAGACATTGCAGATAGGTAGTAGAGTTAAATGATGTTAATAACTTTTTCATTTCAGGAAATAAATTGATCTTAACTTACGTAAAACTTGTTCAGTTTAAGGAACAAGATTCTTGGCACTAATAATAAAGGCTCAAAGAACTGTCGCACAGTAGATCATCAGGTACCAGCAAAGACTTCTTTATCAAGACCGTTTTTAGTTGACACTTCAGTTTCATGTAGATCAAAATCCCTTTGAAACAAATCCATGTTAACAAAACCTGCTTTGATTTAATGCTCTACTAATCTAGTAAGTGCAAGTAAAACTTCAAATAAATTAATTCAGGAGGGCACACATTTTAAAGTACTCTGCTTTCCTTCGGTGTATATATCACTATAAATAACCAAATCCTTCTTTTGCGAGGCTTCGAACCCAGGACCCTATGATCACGAGTCTCGTTTGCTACCATCTTGCCACGCAGGACGTCTAAAAGGATCGGAACTTGATAAGAACACCCCCTTATCTCTTTACCTTTTAGTAAACTTGATCAGATGTGATCCCCTCATCTAGACAGTCCTATTGACCACAAAATTCCAGTGCAATTCTCTTCCGTTCTTTCTACATCTTGCCATCGCCTTGTTACCAACCACCCATTTCTCCTCCTCCATCAACCCCCGTCCACACCAGACCCATACAGTGTCTGCAGACATAAGCGAGAATATTGTTCTCGGTGACAGACCAGCCGCTTTTGTCTATGGGCATACCAACAAAGCGCCCGTGTCTGTCTGCAGACTTTGTTTTGGATACTATGATCTGTAGTTTACCGTCGTTTCTATCCACGAAAACAATCTCGCGCCTTCGTCGTATGCCAACTTGGGTTTCACATGTTGGTCTATGTAGGAGGGATAATTGAGGCATTGGTGTTTTATCATCCAAGTAGCATGATTGTTGGTTAAGGGACCAGCCGAGCGAGTCATCTGCAAAGTGGTGAGTCCGTCATCGAAGATCTCTCTCTTGTGTCTGCAAACACTGTAAGAGTCGTGTGGACGAAAGTTTAGACTCGTACACTCTCTTGAAGATAGCGTCCCTTTTCATGCATCACACATGCCCGTCCTATCTTTACACAGTCTTGTTCATATTTCCTCTCACACACTCCTCTTTTCCAAGTGTCCAAGGCACCGTGTTTCGTTTGTTTCTTTACATCGCGTGTACTTCTCATATAAACTACCACTGAATTATCAGTCATTTAGTTTCCCACAGAGAGTGTCTGCAACCCATCCCCGTGCACTAAAACTTATCCCACTATGATTTCAGATATTCCCACGTATGGATTAAGCAACATTTCCTGCCTGCTCATTACTAGAAATTTTTACGATGTGCATGCAAAATGTGAGTAAATGGAGAGAAATGGAAAACAAGTAAGTTTACTTTTCCACTGAGATATTTTGTTTTGAATAGAAACAATGTCTTTTTCTGAACATACACCGTTTTTCCCCCAATCATTGTCGATGGCATCCTACAGAAATACCTGAGTATTTCTGGTTCAAAGTTAATAAACACTGCCGAAATAACGATGTGGTTATCTGATACCTGTGCAGTTTGAATGAATGTTCAACAAATTATATAATTAATCACACAAATTTCTGGCTGAAAAGAACGTTACGTATAAGCAAGGATGTTTCCGGATGACAAGAAAATATGATAGAAGATTCAAATTTTATTTCTGAATAAAGAAGACAAAAGATTGTACATGAAGCTGGAACTGCCCCCCTGTCTTGGGACCCAGGTGATGGCAATGCACGAGGAGCGAGGTGTCCTTCGCACACCCAAGGTCGCCCTGCATCTCTTCTACTGGACCTTCAGCAGCATAGGGAAGGGCCAGAGAAGGATAAGTTGACTATCGTCCCTTACAGCGTAACAAGTCCTTCCGCTTCCACGGATCGTCTCAAGAGGTCGACAGCTTCGTCAGGAGGAAGAGACTTACTCGGTCTTCTTGGCCAAAGCGTAGCCGATGGGGAGACCATTGTAGGGCCAAGCGGCACCGGACCAGGTGGAGGGCCAGGCACCGGACCAGGAGGCGGCGGGCCAAGCGCCGGCGCTGTAGGTCAGGGGGTTGATGGCGGGGAAGCCGCTGGCGCCACCCAAGGAGTAGGTCATAGGGTTGAACATGAACTGAGGGTCAGCCTCGGCCTCGGCCTCACGCTTGGCACGGGTGCTCTCTGCGGGCTTGGCGACCTGGGACATAAGGTAGGGCCAGGTGTTGAAGCTGCTGTGGGTGTAGGGGTAGGCTGAGTAGGGGAAGGCGCCGTAGGGGAAGCCGCTGGCGCCACCGAAGGAGTAGGTCATAGGGTTGAACATGAACTGAGGGTCAGCCTCGGCCTCGGCCTCACGCTTGGCACGGGCGCTCTCGGCGGGCTTGGCGACCTGGGACATAAGGTAGGGCCAGGTGTTGAAGTGGCTGTGGCTGTAGGGGTAGGCTGAGTAGGGGAAGGCGCCGAAGGGGTAACCGTTGGATGGGATGGTGTAGGTGATGGGCTTGCCGTCCTCAGACTTGATGGACATCATTGATGCGATGGGGAAGCCACTGTTGAGGAGGAACTGAGGGTCGGCCTCAGGTTCGGGCTCAGCCTCAGCGGCTGCGAAGGCAACAAGAGCGAAGAGGATCTGCCGAGGAACGGGAGAGACCATCCTTGATTATAAAGGCAAAAGTGACTAAGGACATATCAATGGTATTCACCTTTAGGAAGAGCATGACCAAGGTTTCCCTCCATGTCCTCGGGAAAATACCACTGATCCTTAATGCATATAGAATATAGGTATTTCACAAAGTAGATGAGGCTGAAGCGTATAGAGCATTTCCAGAGGTCTGTACTCACCAGGAACTTCATGTTGTTGGGACTCGTAGGGAATCTTACGATAGGAAATGAAGATGCGTGGCTCCTTATATACACATCCTACGAACCTCCTTCCCCGCCCAACCCACTCTTCAGGCGGTGTCCTTGTTGTCATGAGCCACAGGTAATTGCCCGATCTTTAGATCTTCTAGTTTTTCTCCGAGGTAGTTGCTTTGACATTTTCCGTTAGGGCTAGAGAACGGTGCTCCTTCCAAACCGGAATATCAAATGAAAACTTATAGCAGACGCTAGCAATATACATAAAGAGAAATATTGTCGCAAACATGCGAACGTTACAGATATCTAATGCATCCCTATAATTATATGTATATAATATAGAGGATAGCCAAAGATAAAGTTTGAGGACTTTTATAAAGATTCAAAGTGTGTAGAAGTCTGCAGATTTTGAAAGAAGCAAGGACTAGAGCTGATACTCTTGGAAAAACAAAGATAGATGACCATATGACAACTCTCAAGAATTACATAATTGGAAAACAATCCACAGATAAGGAATGGCATACAAAGCTCTCAGCAGCTGGGAGGAGTGGATACATGCTAAGACTTTAAAAGGAAGAAGGGAAAAAATTAATAATAATAATGATGATAATAATAATAATAATGATAATAATAATAATAATGATAATAATAATAATAATAATAATGATAATGATAATAATAATAATAAAAATAACAATAATAACAATAATAACAATAATAACAATAATAATAACAATAATAATAACAATAATAATAATAATAATAATAGTAATAATAATAATAATAATAATAATAATGAATAAAAGTAAAATAAATAGAATAACAGAGTAACAAAAAGGGGACATTAGAAGTGCACAAACTAGACAAGGGAGACACTTTTGGGACTTTATCTTTATTATATTTATTTATTTATTTATTTATTTTTAACAAATACGAAACCGACACAAATCTCAGTTACCATCAAATGTATGACTAAATTCAATGAACCTCCTCTCTAGCACAAAATTAAGGGTTACATATATTCAGCACTGCCTCGGCACATATCGCGATCAAAGTCTTAATCATCCACAAAGACACCAATAGATATCTTAACTGTTCTAATACTGTATTTCATTATATTTAGATTAATCCTTAAATATATATATATATATATATATATATATCATATATATATATATATATACAGATATATATCTATATATATATATATATATATATATATATATATATATATCTGCCAAATGTATTGTGTATAGTTTGTGAAATTGATTTTTTAACATGAATACTGTAAACCCCAAACTCCGCTGTCTAGGTATGGGAAAATACAAGTTGGACAACTTCGTGAAAAATTAAGGAAAATCTTCATCAGAATAAAAGATCTAGTGAGGCAGTCCTTGTGTGACCTTTGTACCCAAACATTGCCTAGTTTCTCCGTTTATAAATTTTTTTTTATGTTGTTTCTTTGTACCTAGTAGAAGTCTTCATAAACGAAAACGTTCGTTTCCTTTATTTTGCTTCCTAGTTCTTTTCTGCACATTTGTCAAACATACACTTTCTCCAATGTGTTGCATAATGATCTAAAGCTTTAGTATAAAACATTATAGATAAATGGAACAGACAAGCAAATGAGGCAATATAAGATAATAGAAAAATTAGATAAAAAAAACTGCAAAGGTAAAATTTAGGTGTGAAACAAGCATCAATATGAAATGACATCATCTGAATGCAAATGCAACATACAGTATTATTATTATTATTATTACTATTATTACTATTATTACTATTATTATTAGTCATACACACACACACACACTAACCACACATATATACAAGATGGCATAAAAACAACTATATGCTACATGTTCACGTACTAGAAAGATCATTCTGATGAACAAACAGCAACTGACACTGAAATGGGGCACTACAGAACAGACGTCAGTCCCTTGCAATACAAAATCGACTAGAATGCACACACTACACATTAGATCCTCCAACCGTTACCAGGTATATTCGCATTGTTTTTTCAAGAAAGCCATTCGGAGACAGGTGGCTAAAAAAGTGGTCAAGGTCTCGCTGTATGGGCTGAGACAAAGGAGGACACGAGGCAATCCAGTGAATAAAAGGAGCCGCGCGTCACCCAGTTTCCACTCAGCGTCGTCCTGCCGAGACTACAACATGAAATTCCTTGTGAGTAGCCCAGACCATTCCAGATATGCAGATCTTTCATGCTTAGTCTCTTCCTTTTGGTGAATTTACTATTTCAGTGACCACATGGGTTCAGACTTTACTCTCGTGTTTTTTGGCTCAACTAAATGGAAATCTTATGTTTTCTTGCACAGATCTTCTTCGCTCTCGCCGCCCTGGTAGCCGCTGAGGCCGAGCCCGAGGCTGAGGCTGAGGCCGACCCTCAGTTCCCTCTCAACGCCGGATTCACTTACGCGCCCTTCGCACCCCTCAACTACGCCAGTGCCTCCGCCTACCCCTTCGCCGGAATGCCCTACTCCGCCATGCCCTACATGTACAACAACTACAATACCTGGCCCTACATGTTCCCCATGGCTGCCAAGCCCGCCGAAGGTGCCCGTGCCAAACGCGAGGCAGAGGCCGACCCCCAGTTCATCAACCCCCTCGTCTCCTTCAACGCTGACGACCATCCCCTCCCCCTCACCTACAACTTCCCCACCGTCCAGGTCCCAGCCATCAACCCCATCACCTACAACGCTGGTGCCTGGCCCGCCACCTGGCCCGGTGCCTGGCCCTACCAAGGCTTCCCTATCGCCTACACCATGGCCAAGAAGACCGAGTAGAATCCCCGACGCTAAACGCTGTCGTCGTTACTACGGACACCTCGAGACGCGGACACGGAAACTCGAAAGGCATGCACTGTAATCCAGCGGATACAAAGGAACTCTCGCAACACTAAAAGGGCCTAAGACGTATTCGATCTCCACGAGGACCGGATCATGTTCTCTGGACATTGCATTTCATCTCAGCAGAGTCTCCTTTGTCGCTGCAACTTTACTCCATTCTTCTTCAGTAATAAAGAAAAGTTACTTCTATTTTGTTTCCTTCAATCTTTACAAAAATACAAATAAAAAATCTGAAAATTGCTTGTATGCATATATATTCAATATGCACAGGAAAATGTTGATGGTGATTTAAGAACATCACGACCGTAAGATTAGAATAAAAACACTATTCTAACTTAGCTTTCACACAAAAACTTGCAAAGACTTGACGAATAAAAAAGAAAAAAAAAAACTAAGGGTGATACTGTGCAAACACTTTAGAATTAGAATGGAACTACTTCCTGCTATGCAAAAGCTAAACACGTTTGTGAGTCGTCCCACACTTGAAGTCCCGAGTTCGAGTCGCGCTCCTGGCTTGAAAAGGGTTAATTAATACCACAAGACGTTACTACCCCCTTGAGCAAGTGTGTGTGTGTGTATGTGTGTGTGTGTGTGTGTGTGTGTGTGTGTGTGTGTGTGTGTGTGTGTGTGTGTGTGTGTGTGTGTGTGTGTGTGTGTGTGTGTGTGTGTGTGTGTGTGTGTGTGTGTGTGTGTGTGTCACGGGTCTCATTGCACGATTGTTTTAGTTTCGTGAATTTCAAGTTGTATAATGTGTCTTGCCACACTTCTGACCCAAGGCAGTGGGCGAGATGCAGGGATGGCCCGACATCCAGGAGGAGCCAAGATAAAAGGGAGGAAGAGGGGTGAATGGGCGTGGAGTATGTGGGGATGAAATGGACGGGAGTGGAGTTTATGCCCTTGTTTTTTGGCTACCCCCTTTGTAAGGGGGAAATAGCTATTGGTATATGTATATTGTATAATGATAAACTCTATAGCAAAATTAGATATGATAAATCACTGGTGAACACAGACACACAGATAGCCTTCCCGTAGAAGTGAAACTGTCTAAACGTATAGGGCATTTATATGGGTATTGATAGAGAGCGATCGTATAGTGAACGATCGTATGGTGAATGGTCGTATACCGTACCGCTACATCATATAGTGCGGGAAACGTCTTATATGAGGTCTGAGCTCTTATTCGTGGGTGGAATCTGTCGATCATAAGCCCAGCATATGGTACAAAATCATAATGAATCACGCGTCCTTCCCAATTCCCTTTTTGAGCGCGAAATATCGCGAAATGAAGTCAAAGTATGATGAGCCAACGCGTGACGTCACTGAGGGCACGTAGTCTTGAATCCCCCAGCTGCAACAAGAGCCGAAATGTAAAAATAAATAAATAAATATCTTAACAAATAGATAAATGTATAAATAAAAAGTGACGGAGATATAACAAGTTCCGAGGTGAGACAATTAACATGCAACATGCAACATGTGGTACGAAATGCAATGTTTACCTATTTGGCAAAACTTGATTGTACATCTCCCACGTGAAAAGACGTCTCCCATTGTGTGACAGCTACAACAACATTGAAAGACTAATCAAAGAATCACAAGTAAGTTTACTCCATGTTTATCATGCTACCAACACCTTCATCGATCTAATATCGTAAATCCCGGGCAGAGTTCTTAAGGTACAATTGAGAAAAGCAAGTCCTTCGATGCTCTGCTTGTATGTATTGATAATGAATACAAAAAATCACATGTGCTTGAAAAAGGAGTCTTCTGTTGATGGTTTTGGTAACAGAAATAACCAAGAGACCGTTCTTTCGTGACGAATTGATTTTAAAGTTGTCTACTTCTTTTTTACCTGATAGAAAACTGTTGTTCATAAACTTAAACGTCAAGTCATACGATTGCTGACGTTTTGCAGAAGACTATCGTGACGCCAGCTGTAGTGGAGACACCCGCCCATTCCTTGTCCAAAGTCCACGGTAATTTCCTTGTCCAAAACCCAAAATACCAAGCATGGCAAGTCATGTTCCTGCCAGGATACGATGGTAACAAGAAGGATGAATATAATGGACCTTAAAATGAAGCTCAAATAAGGAACATGTGACAAGTATCTGCAACGATGTTTTTGTTTCTCGTAGCTGTGATTTCGAAGGTTGCTGGATAATGATTACAAAGGATTACAAAGGCGGAGCATGCCGACAGGAGACCTTTTGATCCATATCTAGGTCGGATGCAAAAAAAAAAAAAAATCATATTAGTAATAAAATAATAAATAAAAACTATAATTATGTAAATAACAAACAAAATACATAAATAAATGCATAGGTATAGTTAAAATGATAAACAAACAGGTAAATAGTAAATAATAAATTAACATATAACTAATAATAAATTAAAATCAGACAGACAAATGATAACAAAACAAAAACAAATAATATAAGATAAATTATAATCATTACAGCATCTTATTTAAGTATTTATCTAAATGATTCTTAAAGCTTTGAACTGAATTACATTGCACTACCTGTGCAGGAAGTTTATTCCATTCATTAACTACACGGTTGGCAAAGTTGTTTCTACCTACTTCCAAATTGATATCCTTAAGAGTCACTCAATTATTCGCCATTACGCGTTTTTCTTCACTGTGTCAGATTGGAATGAGAATTCCAATTTAACCTTGTGATACGAATGTATTTTGGGAACTAAGTATACGCTAGGGCGTCATATAACAGGAGGTGGCAAACCCATGGTCCGCGAGCCAAACTAGTTTAAATTCAAATTGAAAAGTCTGTTGGGACCTTGCAAGCCAATTAAGACCATACCACGGGCCACGAGTTTGAGGCCCGTTGATCTAGGATTTGTGCCACAAAATCATATTACCATTCGTACTAGATTCACACACACACACACACACACACACACACACACACACACACACACACACACACACACACACACACACACACACACACACACACGACTCGGTGGCGCGGTTGGTAGAGTACTAGACTGCCAGTACGGTGGTACCTGGTTCGAATCCTGCACAGGGCTGAAATTATTTCAGTATCGCTGCGCTTCGAGTCGTTGTTACTCCAACTCTCGTGGGCGGGGAGTATGGGGTGTGTGTGCGTGTAAGGTCATAGCATTACCAATAGATCGGACATACGAGCTCTGAGCTCTCTTCCGGGAGGGAAATAGCTGTCGATCACGAGCCCAACACGTGATCCATAGACCAAGGTGAATCACACACACACACACACACACACACACACACACACACACACAAATGCACCAGCGTACCACCATCCTTGCACTCTTCTCCATGCCCGTCATTGAAGGCGCTTCCATTATGATTGACAAAAACCCAAAAGGTGCTGACATTCCTGAGTGTTATACAACAGCAAGACTGGGTGCTAAACAGACCGAGGACTACTTCCAAATCTGGACCATCTTGAGCATTATATACTTTACGAGCAGTTCATCATAGTTACCTTAAGACAATTTATTACCATACCATTCCAGGCCGGTCCTTATTAGTTGATTTATGAAGAGAAGTTCTTACAAGTGGTCGTTAGTCACCAGCATCAGTACTGAAACCGATACTATGCATTTATCAGATTCTTTTTTAACAACTTATCTAAATAATAACGTTGAACCACCTGGATCTGAAAGATGACATGACTGTCCGCGGGTAGTATATATACAAATAAAAATATACTGAAGTTTATCTAATATTGCGATGGTCAGTTTTGATGTCCCCATCAACGTACTCATGGTGATTACTGAATACATTCAGATATCGGATAAAAAAAATTCCATTTTTCTAAAGACTAAAGGAAACAAAATTGAAGATAATTTTTCTTTATTGTTAGAGAAGAACGAAATAATTATGCAGCGTTGCCTGTGCTTCCTCTAGGAACCGGCGACGAAGCAGGTTCCGAGAAAAAGATCTGGAATGTCCAAAGAACGTCTTCCAACTCCTCCCATGACTACTCCCCAGCCATGGAGAGGACCTGCGAGGAGATGGAAGACCTCTTGGGCCCTTTCAGTGTTGCGAGATTATGTCTTTGTCTGCTGGATCGCAGTGCATGACTCCTTAGTGTTGTGATTGTCCGTGTCCACGTCTCGAGGTGTCCGTTGTAACGACGACGGCGTTTAGCGTCGGGGACTCTACTCGGTCTTCTTGGCCATGGTGTAGGCGATGGGGAAGCCTTGGTAGGGCCAAGCGCCGGACCAGGAGGCGGGCCAGGCACCAGCGTTGTAGGTGATGGGGCTCATGGCGGGGACCTGGACGGTGGGGAAGTTGTAGGTGAGGGGGAGGGGATGGTCGTCAGCGTTGAAGGAGACGAGAGGGTTGATGAACTGAGGGTCGGCCTCGGCCTCACGCTTGGCACGGGCACCTTCGGCGGGCTTGGCAGCCATGGGGAACATGAAGGGCCAGGTGTTGTAGTTGTTGTACATGGAGGGCATGGCGGAGTAGGGCATGGCGGAGTAGGGCATTCCGGCGAAGGGGTAGGCGGAGGCACTGGCGTAGTTCAATGGTGCGAAGGGGGCGTAACTGAATCCAGCGTTGAGAGGGAACTGAGGGTCGGCCTCAGCCTCAGCCTCGGGTTCAGCCTCAGCGGCTACCAGGGCGGCGAGAGCGAAGAAGATCTGTGCAAGAAAACATAAGATTTCCATATAGTTGAGCCAAGAAACACGAGAGTAAAGTCTGAACCCATGTGGTCACTGATATGGCGAATTCATCAAAAGGAAGAGACTAAGCATGGAAGATCTGCATATCTGGAATGGTCTGGGCTACTCACAAGGAATTTCATGTTGTAGTCTCGGCAGGACGACGCTGAGTGGAAACTGAGTGAAGTGCGGCTCCTTTTATACGCTGGATCACCTCCTGGTTTGCTTCGTCTCCTCATCCTATACAACGTGACCTTGACCACTTTTTTAGCCACCTGTCTCTGAATGGCTTTCTTGAAAAAACAATGCGAATATACCTGGTAACGGTTGGAGGATTTAATGTGTAGTGTGTGCATTCCAGTCGGCTTTGTTCTGTATGGGACTGACGTCTGTTCTGTAGTGCCCCATTTCAGTGTCAGTTGCTGTTTCTTCATCAGAATGATCTTTCAAGCACGTGAAAATGTAGTTGTTTGCATGCTATCTTGCATGTATGTATATGTGTATTCACCTTTCACTTTGGTCTTTTGGATCACGTGCTGGACTCGTGATCGACAGCTATTTCCCTCCCGAAAGAGAGCTCAGAGCTCGTATGACCGATCTATGGGTAATGCTGTGATCTTACACGCACACACACACACCCAACTCCCCGCCCATGAGAGTTGGAGTAAGGACTTGAAGCGCAGCGATACTGAAATTATTTCAGCCCTGGGCAGGATTCGAACCCGAACCGCCGTAGTGACAGTCACGGACTACCAACCGCGCCACCGAGTCGTGTGTGAATGTATATGTGCGTGAGAGAAATAAATTCAAGGATAGATAGATGGATACATATATAGGTATTTATATATAGAGAGAGAAAAAGAAACCCATTACTAGACATATAGACAAAGTGATAAAGAAAAAAAGAGAAAAAGAGGGCAAGAGCTAGACAGATAGATAGATAGATAGAGAGAGAGAGAGATAGAGAGAGCACAGAAAATCACTTTTACACCCAGATATGCTACCTTTGGACTCGTCAGATGTCTGTCATTTCATATTTATTTCACACTGGCAATTTATCTTTCCAGTCTTTTTTTCTAATTCTTCCATTATTTTGGCCTGCATTAACTCTTTTGGTTGGTTGTTCCATTTGTCTTGAACTTTTTGGGACACTAAAGCCTTAGACCATTATACAACACATCAGAGCAAGTACGTGATTGACAAGTATGCAGAAAACAACTAGAAAACAAAATAAAACAAACAAAAGAGTTTTCGTTTATTAAGAAATCTTCAAAGTACAAACAAGTTGATTACATAAATGGAAAACCTAGGCAAGGTGTGGAACAAGACGTCTTAATATGTGAAAAAAAAAATTATATTCCATTATTTTTATTTATTTATTTTCTATTATTATTTTTTTTTAATCTTAACATGTATCCTCTCGTCCCAACTGCTGAGAGATTCTTACATCATTCCTTGTCTATGGACTGCTTTCCACTAATTCAATTTTTGAGGGTAGTTATATGATCTTTATTTTTCCTTCCAAAATGATCAGATTTAGTACTTGCTTCCTTGAACGTCTGCAGGCTTTCACACACTTTGAACCGTTATACTTCATCCTAGGCTCTCCCCTATATTACATACTAATACATATAATCACAGCGATGCTTTTGATCTCTACAACGTCCTTATTTTTCCATATATATATTTTTTAATCAACATTAATAGTCTCTTGTTATAAGTTGTGATTCGTGATTCCGCTTTGGAAG
Organism: Oratosquilla oratoria; assembly: GCF_046742065.1. Taxonomy (NCBI): domain Eukaryota; kingdom Metazoa; phylum Arthropoda; class Malacostraca; order Stomatopoda; family Squillidae; genus Oratosquilla; species Oratosquilla oratoria. Next base: position 40,743,260 of record NC_134816.1, read on the forward strand.
GATTCCCGTTTTCTTCCCTAACGAAAACTGTTAAACTAATTTACTCTGAAAGAAAAACCAGAGCAGTCAAAGACTGGACAATTACCTGTGGCTCATGACAACAAGAACGCCGCCTGAGGAATGGGTTGGGCGGACAAGGAGGCTCGCAGAATGCGCATATAAGGAGCCACACACACCTTGTTTCCCATCGTAAGATTTCCTACAAGCTCCGATAACATGAAGGTCCTGGTGAGTAAAGACCTCTGGAAATGCTCTGATATACCCCTCAGCCTCATTTACTTTGTGAAATGCTTATATTCCATATGCATTAATGGTCAGTGGTGTATTACCAGAGGACATGTAGAAAAATAATAGACACAGTCTTCCTGAAGGTAAATACCGTCAATGTCCTTACTAAATTTTGCCTTTATAATCAAGGATGGTTTCTCACGTTCCTCGGCAGATACTCTTTGCTCTTGTTGCCTTCGCAGCCGCCGAGGCTGAGCCCGAGCCTGAGGCAGACCCTCAGCTCCTCCTCAACAATCGCTTCCCAATCGCACCCATCTCCATCAAGTCTGAGGACGGCAAGCCCATCACCTACACCATTCCATCCACCGGATACCCCTTCGGCTCCTTCCCCTACTCCGCTTACCCCTACACACACAGCAACTTCAACACCTGGCCCTACCTCCTTCCCCAGGTCGCTAAGCCTGCCGAGAGCGCACGTGCCAAGCGCGAGGCCGAGGCCGAGGCTGATCCTCAGTTCATGTTCAACCCTATGACCTACTCCTTCGGCGGCGCCAGCGGATTCCCAGCCACCAACCCTCTCACCTACAACGCCGGCTCTTGGCCCGCCGCCTCCTGGCCCTACCATGGTTTCCCCATCGGCTACGCTCTGGCCAAGAAGACCGAGTAAGTCGGGAGGAGGACTTTTTGCGATGAAAGGGTCATCAGTCTGCTAATCCTTCCCTGAGTCTTCCCCTTGAGGTTGAAGGTCCAGTAGAGGAGGTGCAGGGCGACCTTGGGCAATTTGTGGGACACCTATGTCCTCGCGCATCGACATCTCCGGGAGTCCTAATTCGTGGATAAGACCACCTTCATATACAGTCATTTGTCTTTTTCTTGAATAAACTTAAAATCTTGCATCATGATTCATTGTTAATCGAGAAAAAAAATCCTTGATTCTATGAAATAATATTGTGATTTTTTTATGGATGATACAGTTTGTTCAGAAGGATATGCAATGCTCGTTCAGAATGCATAGGCATCAAGAAACAATTCGAATATGTAGGTACCCTTCATAACTCATGAACAAAAAATTCTCAAGTATATCTGTAGGATATCATTGACAATGAAGAAAAGAAAGGTGCGCGTTTGTTCAAGTATTTAGTTTCTTTATGAATCAATTAAAAACATATCTGAATGGGAAATTAAGCTCACATAGTCTTTCTTTTCACACACACTTGTGTTTGCACATTTGGATAATTTTCTGATAATCAGCAAGCAGGAAATGTCATTTACGAGCATATATAGGGATAAGAACACCCAGGCCTCCTTGGACAAACTGTAGCAGTGGCTTAAAAATAACAGAAAGGAAACTTCATCCCAGAAATCAACAGTAATACTGCCCACTCCAGACAACCATGAATAGTATATATATATACTATATGAATATATATACTATATACTATATATATATATATATATATATATATATATATATATATATATACTAATAAGAACGTGGGTATGTGTGTTCACTTTTGTACAGTAGACCACTTAGAAAAAGAAACTAAACGAAGGAGAGCGCTGAAGATGTAATATACGAAAGCGCTCTGTTTCGTTAGTTTCTTATTCCAAATGGTCTACTTTGCATATATATATATTATGTGCATATATATATTTATGTGTATGTGTGTGTGTATGTGTGTGTCTTTGTATGTATGTATGTATGTATGTATAGTCAAATTAAAAGTCTAAATCCATTCACAGGAAAAGAGTCACAAAACTTTAGACCTCACATTTTATATTTTTGACTATCAACCGACATATCAAAGACCTGACAGCAAAAATAAAAAAGAAAACAAACCTTCTAAAATGCATCACTACCACTGATTTTGAGAAAAAATTGTAATAACGATCTACAAGCAATTCATAAGAACCATTCTAGACTACGTCTGCACAGCACTGTTTCTAACAATCAGCAAGACGAACACAATTTACACTGGATGGATCATAGAGTAATAACATAATTCACCCAAACCACCTTTATTGGGAACCTAAATACAGAAACCAAAATCTTCCCCATATAACACGTTAATTTTTTATGCTAGAACCCTAAATATCAAACTTCACACTACATTTCAAAATCACCATAAGAAAGATACTAACTAAAAATTCATACCACACAAAACATTCCCACAGAAAAAAAAACACACCTGACAAGAACCACACTGCTGCGCCTACGCTCAAAACAACATAAGAACATAAGAACATAAGAAATAAAGGAGACTGCAAAAGACCATAAGGCCTACACTAGGTAGCTCCGTATAAAGTTAAGACAGTACCAACACAGAATAGGCCTGACCTCAGACTCAAACTGCTGCAGATAGAACCACTTCACATAGGACTGTATTCCCCACACAAACAATCTCCATACAACAGTACAATATCTCCTCCCAAAGAGATTTATATTCCCGCTCGGAGGCCGTAAGTCTTCTACAAGAAAAAACAAGGGCAAGAGATTGGTTGAAAAAAAAAAAAATAATAATAAAAAAAAAAAAAAAAAAAAAAAAAATATATATATATATATATATATATATATATATATATATATATATATATGTATATATATATAATAACAATAATAATAACAATTATAATAACAATTATTATAACAATTATTATAACAATTATTATAATTATTATAACAATTATTATAACAATTATTATAATTATTATAACAATTATTATAACAATTATCATAAACAATTAATTATCATAACAATTAATTATCATAACAATTAATTATCATAACAATTAATTATCATAACAATTAATTATCATAACAATTAATTATCATAACAATTAATTATCATAACAATTAATTATCATAACAATTACAATAACAATAATTAATTATAATTAATTATAATTAATTATAATTAATTATAATTTAATTATAATTAATTATAATTAATTATAATTAATTATAATTAATTATAATTATAATTAATTATAATTAATTATAATTATAATTAATTATAATTAATTATAATTAATTATAATTAATTATAATTAATTATAATTAATTATAATTAATTATAAATTAATTATAATTAATTATAATTAATTATAATTAATTATAATTAATTATAATTAATTATAATTAATTATAATTAATTATAATTAATTATAATTATAATAATTATAATAATTATAATAATTATAATAATTAATTGTAATAATAGTAATAATAGTAATAATAGTAATAATAGTAATAATAGTAATAATAATGATAATATAATGATAATAACAACAATAATAATAGTAATAATAATAATATTAGTAATGCTAGTAATAATAGTAATAATAATAATATTAGTAATGCTAGTAATAATAGTAATAATAATAATAATAATAATAATAATAATAATAATAATAATAATAATAATAATAATAAAGAGACTATACAAATTTAATGTCACGTACACGTTAGCCTCGTAATGTGTCTGCAGACATGAGCAAGAGATTGGTTCGGTGACAAGTTCGCCGCTTTGTCTACAGATAACTCGCTCGTCTGGCCCCTATAACAACAACGACACTACACCAAATCTTGAACGATAACAAGCCAGTGTCTTGATTGTCCCTCCTCAAATTCACAGGAAACACAGGACTCCTGACTAACCGAAAATATCCTCGACTTACTAGACCAATACAGTGTGCAATGGCGATGCAAGATTGTCTACACGAATAGAAACGCCTGTAAACCACACATCTGCCGACAGATATGTACACATTGCTGGTATTTCTGAAGACAAAGGCGGCGAGTCCATCACCGATACAATAGTTTGTCTGCTGACCATATTTGATCATGTGGACGGTTCTTCAGGCTGACAGGAGAAAGAGGAATTGGGGATCAAAAACAAAGTGATGATACAAAGTAAGATGTGCAACAAGATGGTGGAAATGACCCTGATTTTTTTCTGGTGAAGTGAGCGGTCCTTTTGAGTGGATCAAACTTTAAGAAACATAAACTACTGAAGGTGGTGAGCTAGTGGGGACAACACGGGACGGGAAAAATCTAACAAGTTGAACGGTTAAACCACCTTTTGGCTTAGCTTCTAGGTCGTTCATTGTTAACAAGAGCTCGTGATTTCTGGTTGTAACATATGAGAAAGAACATAAGAACATAAGAATGAAGGAGACTGCAAGAGACCATAAGGCCTACACTAGGCCTTATGGTTATCATCTTGGCTCCCGGTGGTTATTAAACGTTGAAATCAGTCGTTGTTTATATTCTTGATTCTGGTCGAACAGACATGGAAAATAGATATTGCCGTATTTTCTCAGTATTCATGCAATAACAACATCAACAGTCAGATTAGAATACCTTTATTTGGATGCTCTTATTAGGGTTCGCCACAGCGGACCACCCGACCGCCCATTACTGTCTTCTTGGTCGTCTGTTATACCCACCGCTCTCAAAACCTCGACTAATTTTATTACGCAACCCTCCCGATTTATCCTGGCCTGAGACCGACACTGAATTGTTCTAACTTGCCCCCTTACCCTGGCGCTAGTCAGCTTATATCATAAAAATTAATCTAGTCTTGGGCTATGAGAAATATATATTCTTAATTGTCTCTTTTGTAAAGTTAGCAAAACAAAATATAAGGAATTATATTTTATTTAGAAAAAGATAGATAGCTGTCTGTGCACAGTTGCCAACGATTCCTTCGGGAGCCAGCAAATAAGCAGGTTCCGAGAAAGCGATCTGTTATGGCTTCCAACTCCTCCCATGACTACTCCCCAGCCATGGAGAGGACCTGCGAGGAGATGGAAGACCTCTTGAGCCCTTTCAGTGTTGCGAGATTATGTCTTTGTCTGCTGGATCGCATTCCTTAGTGTTGTGATTGTCCGTGTCCACGTCTCGAGGTGTCCGTTGTAACGACGACGGCGTTTAGCGTCGGGGACTCTACTCGGTCTTCTTGGCCATGGTGTAGGCGATGGGGAAGCCTTGGTAGGGCCAAGCGCCGGACCAGGAGGCGGGCCAGGCACCAGCGTTGTAGGTGATGGGGTTCATGGCGGGGACCTGGACGGTGGGGAAGTTGTAGGTGAGGGGGAGGGGATGGTCGTCAGCGTTGAAGGAGACAAGGGGGTTGATGAACTGAGGGTCGGCCTCGGCCTCACGCTTGGCACGGGCACCTTCGGCGGGCTTGGCAGTCATGGGGAACATGAAGGGCCAGGTATTGTAGTTGTTGTACATGGAGGGCATGGCGGAGTAGGGCATGCCGGAGTAGGGCATGCCGGAGTAAGGCATTCCGGCGAAGGGGAAGGCGGAGGCGCTGGCGTAGTTGAGGGGTGCGAAGGGCGCGTAAGTGAATCCGGCGTTCAGGGGGAACTGAGGGTCGGCCTCAGCCTCGGCCTCGGGCTCGGCCTCAGCGGCCACCAGGGCGGCGAGAGCGAAGAAGATCTGTGCAAGAAAACATTAGAGTTCCTATTAGTTGAACCAAGAAACACGAAAGTAAAATCTGAATCCATGTGGCGAATTCATCAAAAGGTAGAGACTAAGCAGGGAAGATCTGCATATCTGGAATGGCCTGGTCTACTCACGAGGAATTTCATGTTGTAGTCTCGGCAGGACGACGCTCAGTGGAAACTGGGTGAAGTGCGCCTCCTTTTATACGCTGGAACGCCTCCTGCCTTCCTTTGTCTCCTCATCCCATACAACGTGACCTTGACCACTTTTTTATCCGCCTGTCTCCCAATGGCTTTCTTGAAAAAGAAGCCGAACATACTTGGTAACGGTTGGTGGATTTAATGTGTAGCGTGTGCATTCCAGCCGCTTTTATTGTTTACGAGACTGACGTCTACTCTGTATTGCCCCACTCTTAAGGTAGTTATTGCTTCTTCATCAGAATGATCTTTCAAGCACGCACACTTATGTAAAAACATCGTTGTTTACATTCTATCTTGTATATAAGTGTGGTTATTGTGTGAACGTGTGTGTGTGTGTGTGTGTGTGTGTGTGTGTGTGTGTGTGTGTGTGTGTGTGTGTGTGTGTGTGTGTGTGTGTGTGTGTGTGTGTGTGTGTGTGTGTGTGTGTGTGTGAAGGATAGATAGAGAGAAAGGTGGGAGAGAGAGAGAGAGTTTGGGCGCAAATGCAATTTTATATGTTGCCTTTGCATTCATCAGACGTCTGCCATTTCATGTTGATTTGTTTTTTCTAACTCTTCCATTATATGGGCTTGCTTTACCCCTTTCGTTTGTTCCATCTATCTTTAACATTTTTGGGATACTAAAGCTTTAGAACATTATGCAACACATCAGGCTACAAAAAAATAAACAAAAAGTGACTATTTAAATGGAAAATCCTAGGCAAGTTATGGAACAAGATGCTGTTACACATGAACTACCTCACTGAATATTTTTCCCAATGAAGACGTTCCTAGGGGTTTTGGAACATTATTCTCTAACTTTTTTCATAAACTTCTCCAACTTGTATGATCCCATACCCAGGCAGAGGAGGCTGCGTTTATAATATTCATTGCAAAAGTGAAAAACTACAGCATACTCATGAAATAGGTAAGTATTTAAGGACTAAGTTATATAAACTAAAACACAGTAGTAGAACGAGTGAGGTATCTATTGGTGCTTTTTTTTATGTATGATTAAGTCTTTAACCACGGTATGTGCTGAGGCAATGCGAAACACATGTAACTTAATTCTGTACTAGAGAGGAGTACCATTGAATTTTGTCACAACAAATCTAAATTTGATGATGTCTCAAACATGAGTACGGTTTTGTATTTGTTGGAAAATTCAAGAGCCACATTAGCGTCGTCATGGCAAAGACTGGTCGCAGGAGCCCCTTTGTGGTCTTGTCTAGTTTCTGCATTTATATATTTTTTTTGTACACTTCAGAAGATGTCTTAACATGTGAAAACATTTTATATTCCTTTATTTTGTTTTATTTTCTGTTTCTTCCTTTTGAAGTCTTAGCATATATCATTCATTCCAATTGATGTCCTTTTATTACTATAAAAAAAATCTTAATGAACACTGCTTGTCTCTCCTACGACTTGTCGTTCGCCATTTCGCTTGGGAAGGAGCCCCGGACTCTTCCCTAACGGAAACTGTCAAACCTATTTACTCAGACAGAAAAACCACAGCAGTCAGAGACGGGACAATTACCTGTGGGTCATGGCAACAAGGCCACCGTCTGGGAAGTGGGTTGGGAGGACAAGGAGGCGCTAGAGAGGCGTATATAAGGAGCCACACAGCATCGTTTCCCATCGTAAGATTCACTACGAGTCCCGACAACATGAAGGTCCTGGTGAGTACCTCTGGAAAGGCTCTGATAGACTCTTCGGCCTTCTTTACTTTGTGAAAGTCTTTTATTCTATATACATTAGAGCTCAACGTTGTTTTTCCAAAAGAAAAGGACAGAAAACTTGGTCATGGTCTTCCTATAAGTAAATACCGTCGATGTCCTTAGTAAGCTTTGTCTTTTTAATCAACGATGGTTTATCTCGTTCCCCGGCAGATCCTCTTCGCTCTCGTTGCCTTCGCAGCAGCCGAGGCTGAGCCCGAACCTGAGGCAGACCCTCAGTTCCTCCTCAACAATCGCTTCCCCATCGCACCCATCTCCATCAAGTCTGAGGACGGCAAACCCATTACCTACACCATCCCATCCACCGGATACCCACACGGCGCCTTCCCCTACTCCGCCTACCCC
>NC_134816.1:40751698-40771698 GCF_046742065.1 Oratosquilla oratoria
ATAACCAAAACACACACCCAAAAGACTGAAAACTAACGATACGATGGCGATACCATTGTCCTAATTTATTCATCTCTTACTTTCCATTCTATTGTTATTGTTATTGTTTATTTTTTTATTCTACCGAAGATAAGTTTTAATGACCTGACCTAACTTTTCGAGTTTCTCTTAAAGAGATTTTTTTTTTTTTTTATGGTGATCCTTTTGTTTCAGATATCTGGGGAATGCGTTGTTGTTGCTGTTGCTGTAGTTGTTACTAGTGTTGTTTTTGTTGTAGTTTTTGTTGTAGTTGTTGTTTTTGTTGTAGTTGTTGTTTTTGTTGTAGTTGTTGTCGTTGTTTTTGTTGTTGTAGTTGCTGCTGTTGTTTTTGTTGTTGTTGTAGTTGTCGTTGTTGTAGTTGTTGTAGTAGTTGCTGTTGTTTTTGTTGTAGTTGTTGTTGTTGTAGTTCTTGTTGTAGCAGTAGTTATTGTAGTTGTAGTAGTAGTTGTTGTAGTTGTTGCTGTTGTTGTTTTTGTTGTAGTTGTAGTTGTTGTTGTAGTAGTTGTTGATGTTGTTGTTTTTATCGTTGTAGTTGTTGCTGTTGTTGTTTTTGTTGTAGTTGTTGTTGTAAATGTTGACGTTCCTTAGACTGTCTGGCCGAGCAGCCCCGTCTCCCCCCAGAGTGTTCCAGCCACGTCTGGAACGGGCGTTTCACACAAACTCCTTAATCCCCCGTCACGCTGTCACGAAATCTCGTCAAATATCCCCCGTCACGCTGTCACGAAATCTCGTCAAATATTGTGAATTGAAAACCTGCGGGACGACTTCGCCTACAGTATTCTAGACTTCCCTAAGTCTGCAATTCAACAAAGGTTCTAACCTTCGTATTCTAGGTTTAACTTCTCTTAGTTCGTCATTTAAAGGATTACAAAGGCGGAGCATGCCGACAAAAGACCTTTTGGTCCATAACTAGGTCGGATGCGGAAAAATATAATAATGATAAATGAATAAAAATAAATAAAATAGAAAATATAATAATATAAATAATAACAAATAAAATAAATAAATGCATAGGTATAGTTAAATAATGAATAAACCAACAAGTAAATAGTAAACAATAATAAATTGACAGATAACTAATAATAAATGAAAATCAAGCAAACAATAATAAACAGACAAATAATAACAAACAAATAAAAAAATAACATAAAATAAATGGTTGTCATTACAGTATCTTGCTTAGGTGTTTATCTCAACGAATCTTAAAGCTTCGAACTGAACTACATTACACTGGAGAGAAAATAAGAGTTTGTAACTTAAGTCGTTTTTGCTCAAACGAACTCGCTCGAGTCGTGTAGGTGTGAGAGTGACTTTTTAGAGTATAGCGTTCCTTAGTCCCTTCCACTGTTGATGATTTTATTCAGGTGAAGGAAGTTTGAAGAAATTAACCTTTTCATTGCTTATGACGTCATTTGTATTATCTAGCAAGGATTCCTTCTCCCTCTCTCCCTCCTCCCTCTCCTTCTCTTCCTCCTCCTTCTCCTTCTATTTCTCTTCCTCCTTCTTCTTCTCTTCCTCCTCCTTCTCCTTTTCTTCCTCCTTCTTTTCCTTCTCTTCTTCCTTCTTCTTCTCTTCCTCTTTCTTGTCCTCTTCTTCCTCCTCACCTTCCTCATCCATTTTTGTTTTTACTCCTTCCCTTCCTCTTCCTCATTCTTCTTCCGCTCTTCCTCCTTCTTCTCCTTCTCTTCCTCCTTCTCACACCTCTTCCTCCTCCTCCTCCTCTTTTTTTCTTTTACTCCTTCCTCTTTCTCTTCCTCCTTCTTCTCCCTCTCTTCCTTCTTCTTGTCCTCTTCTTCTTCTTCTTCTTCTTCTTCTTCTTCTTCTTCTTCTTCTTCTTCTTCTTCTTCTTCTTCTTCTTCTTCTTCCTCTTTTTTCTTTTACTCCTTCCTCTTTCTCTTCCTCCTTCTTCTCCCTCTCTTCCTCTTTCTTGTCCTCTTCTTCCTCCTCCTATTTTGCCTTTATTCCTTCTCCTCCTCTCCTCTTTCTTCTCCCCTTCCTCCTTCTCCCCCTCCTCGTCCTCTTTTCTTCTTCTTTCTCTTCGTTACCCCTATACTTCTCTTATCTTCATTCCATTCCTCCTCATCTCTCTCTCCCACTTTCCTCCTCCTCTTCCCCTCCTCTAATTCCACCGGCAATATTGGGTTTTCTCTCTTTGTTGAACCTCCATGATGCCTCTTCTCTCTGTATCACTGACCCTCCTCCTCCTCCTCCTCCTCCTCTTCCTCTTCCTCCTCCTACTACTACTCCTCCTCTTCCTCCTTCTACTCCTCTACCTAATACTCCTCCTCCTCCTCTTCTTCCTTTTCTTACTCCTCTTCTTCCTCCTTCTCCTCCCCTTACTCCTCCTCCACCTCTTCTTCTTCCTCCTACTACCACTCCTCTTCCTCCTTCTACTCCTGCTCCTCTTCTTCCTTTTCCTACTCCTCTTCTTCCTTCCTTCTTCTCTCCCTCCTCCTTCTCCTCTTCTTCCTCCTCCTCCTCTTCCTCCATCTACTACTTTACCTAATACTCCTCCTCCTCATCTTCTTCCTTTTCCTACTCCTCTTCTTCCTCCTCCTCCTCCTCCTCTTCTTCCTCCTCCTCCTCTTCCTCCTCTTCCTACTACTACTACTCTTCCTCCTACTCCCCTACCTAATACTCCTCCTCCGCTTCTTCTTCCTTTTCCTACTCCTCTTCCTCCTCCTCCTCCCCTTCCTCCTCCTACTCCTCTTCCTCGTACTCCTCCTCCTCCACCTCCTCCTCCTCCTCCTCTACCTCCTCCTCTTCTTCGTATTCCTCTCCTCTTCCTTGTCCTCCTCTTCCAGCTTTTCCACCTCTTCCTCGTACTCCTCCTCCTCCTCCTCTTTTTCCTCTACTCTTCCTTCTCCTCCTCCTCCAGCTTTTCTTCCTCCTCCTCCTCCTCCTCCTCTTCCGCTCTTAACTTCACGAACTCAATGATTTAATTTTCTCTTCTCGTTGGCTTTGGCGCCTTCTCTCTCTCTCTCTCTCTCTCTCTCTCTCTCTCTCTCTCTCTCTCTCTCTCTCTCTCTCTCTGGGAAGCACTTTTGGTCAGACAACAGCACAAACAACTTCATTCAACCCAAGGGCAGCACCACACACCCGAAACTGAGTTGAATTGAAATCAAATCTCTCTTTCTCTCTCTCTCTCTCTCTCAAACTCCCTCTCTCTCTTTATCTATTTATTTGTCCCTCCCACTGTCCCTCCCTCTCTTTCTCTCTTTCAAAATCCCTCTCCCTCTCTCATTCTCTCTCACTCTATCAATCTATCTCTCCCACCCTCCCCCTCCCTCTCTCACTCTCTCTCTCTCTTTAGATGGAAGGTGGAACTTAGTACGTCCGCGTTTCATTGAATTATGTTTCCGTCTTCGTGTTTCGCTTTTAGTGTTTCGTGTTTCTTTTAAGTTTCTTTATCTCTGGTGATGATTCTTTCATTGTATTCTGAGTTTCTCTCTCTCTCTCTTTCTCTCTCTCTTCCTCTCTCTCCCTCTCTCTTTATTTTTCGATATACGAGTTTAATATCGCTCGTTACTGGATTCACAATTTCACGTTTCACAATTCCAGGTTTCGTAATTCTAAATCTCGCAGTACCAAGTTTCATAATATCATGTTTCACAACATGTTTCACAATTCCAGGCTTGAAAAACCTACGTTTCGAGGTTCTAAGTTTCACAAAACCATATTTAACAACAAGTTTCACAATTCCAGGATTATTAAATCTACGCTTCGCTGTCCATAATTTCACAATAGGCCTACCGTGTTTCACATCATGTTTCACAATTCCAGGCTAGGGAAATCTACGTTTCGTAGTCCCAAGTTTCACAACACATTTCACAATTCCAAGTTTGGTAAATCTACGTCTCGCAATTGTTAGTTTTACAATTCAAGGTTTAACAACACCATGTTTCACAAATCCAATTTTCACAATTCTAGGTTTGGTAATTTTGCAATTCACAGTTCAATGTTTTAGAATTGCATGTTTCACAATTCCAGGTTTGAAATTTCACCGTTACACAATTCCACGTTTCACAATACCAATATTCACAAATCTAGGTTTCACAATTTCAGGTTTGATCATTCTACGTTTCACATTTCCAATTTTTACAATTCCAGATTTCACAACATCATGGTTCACAGGAGAATTCTACGTTTCATCGTCCCTTGTCGTTTCTTTCAGCGTTTCGATGTTATCGTTGTTGTTCTTTCTCATTTTTTCTTTTGCTTGTTGTTATTGTTGTTGTTTCTTCTCCTCCTTCTTCCTCTTCTTCCTCCTCTCTCCCATCTTCTTCCTCTTCTTTCTTTCTCACCTTATTCCTCTTCTCTGTTTCTCATTTTCATCTTTTTGTTATTGTTGTTGTTGTTGTTGTTGTTGTTGTTGTTGTTGTTGTTGTTGTTGTTGTTGTTCTTCTTCTTCTTCTTCTTCTTCTTCTTCTTCTCCCTCTTCTTCTCCCTCTTCTTCTTCTTTTTCTTATCCCTCTTTTTCTTCTTCTTTTCTTCTTCTTCTTCTTCTTCTTCTTCTTCTTCTTCTTCTTCTTTTTTCTTCTTCTTCTTCTTTTTTCTTCTTCTTCTTCTTTTTCTTCTTCTTCTTCTTCTTCTCCCTCTTCTTCTTCTTTTTCTTCTTCTTCTTCTTCTTCTTCTTCTTCTTCTTTTTTCTTCTTCTTCTTTTTCTTCTTCTTCTTTTTTTTCTTCTTTTTCTTCTTCTTTTTCTCCCTGTTCTTCTTCTTCCTCTTCTTCTTCTTCTTCTTCCCTCTTCTTTATTTTCTCCCTCCTCTTCTCTCTCTCTGATCTCCTCTTCTCCACCTCCATGACTTCTCTTTGTCTTTTCGTTGATGGCATTTTCCTTCCCACTCTCCCCCAACAAACTCCACTCTTTGCCTTGCCTTTTATTAAAAAAAAAAAAAAAAAAATCCATATATCTCTCTCTCTCTCTCACACTCACATACACACACACACACACGCACACACACACACACACACACACACACACACACATATATATATATATATATATGTATATATATATGTATGGAATCTTGAGGCGATTACTTACTGGGTCTGTGGCAGTCTTCTTCTCCCCCATTTTCTCTTCCTCCTCCTCTTCCTCCTCCTTCACTTCTTTCAGCCTCTCAAATCTTCACTATATTGTTACGTCTCTATTTTCTTATATTTTTCCTTTTTTGTGTTTCTTTTTATTTGTTTTTAGTTTTCTTAGTATTTTATATATATATATATATATATATAAATATATACATATATATATATATACATATGTGCTAATAAGAACGCGGGTATGAGTGTTCGCTTATGCAAAGTAGACCACTTGGAAAAAAGAAGCTAACAAAGCAGAGCGCTTTCGTTTATTACATCTTCAGTGCAATATATATATATATATACATATATATATATATATATATATATATATATATACATATACATTGTTCCCCTTTTCATCTTCTCATTTCCCATTTTTGCTTCGTAATCCTCCCGTTTTCTTATTTGTTGATTCAAAACTCACAAATCCATCCAATATTTCCCATTTTCTCGCGTAACATTACCCCCCCCACACCCGTTTTCTTTTTCTTCTTAGTTGATATACCATCTTCATCTTCTCATTTTCTATTTCGTTACGTTTTCTATCCATTTTGTTATTCAGCTTTTTTTTTCTTCAAAGGGTTTTAACAAGGGTGATGGAGGCAAGGTCATCATATTAAGACAACAGGGCAGGACTCGTAGTAATGGGTTTAAATTGGACAAATTTAGGTTTAAGAAGGAAATAGGCAAGAACTGGTTTACCAAGAGTGTAGTTAATGAATGGAATAAACTTACTAACTAATTAGTGAGCGCTGAAACTATCGGTTGTTGGTAAGGGACATGGAACTTCCTAGTGTAGGCCTTATGGTCTCCCAAGGTCTTCTCCATTCTCATGTTCTTTTCTCCCTCCTCTGTCCCTATTTTTATCGTCAATTCATCTTCTATTTCCATCCACCCTTCTTCAACCCGAGTTGATTATTTTACATTTTCAGTAATTATCTTAATTTGTTTTGACTTTTGGCGTCTTCGGACATCTGTTACCCCAACTCTCTCTCTTTCTCTCTCTCTCTCTTTCTCTCTCTCTCTCTCTCTCTCTCTCTCTCTCTCTCTCTCCCCTCCAACCCTCCCGTCCTCTCTCATTTTTTCCTCTCTGATATTCCTCGGCCCACCTCTTTCCTCTCTCTCTCTCTCTCTTTCCTTCTTCCTCCTTTATTAACTCTTCTCTCCTCTTCTCTTCGTTTATTCTGCACTCTCTCTTCTATCCCATAGGCTCTCTCTCTCTCTCTCTCTCTCTCTCTCTCTCTCTCTCTCTCTCTCTCTCTCTCTCTCGCTCTCTCTCTCACTCATTGTCCTTTTCCCTTCCCTTTCCTCCTTTTACCCCTTCCCTCTCCTCTTCCCTTTCTCCTCTCCCTTCCTTTCCTTTCCTTTCCTCTCCTCTTCCCTTTCCTCCTTTCCTCTCCCCTTCCCTTTCCTTCCTATCCTCTCCCCTTCCCTCTCTCCTTTCCCTTCCCTTTCCTTTCTCCTCTCCCCTTCCCTTTCCCCTCTTTTCCTCTTCCTCTCCTCTCACCTTCCCTTTCCTTTCCTCTCCCCTTCCCTTTCCCTTTCCTTTCCTCTCCCCTTCCCTTTCCTCCTTTTACCCCTTCCCTCTCCTCTTCCCTTTCTCCTCTCCCTTCCTTCCCTTTCCTCCTTTCCTCTCCCCTTCCCTTTCCCTTCCACGGCACTTTTCTCCTCCTTCCTACTCATTTACCTTTCCTTCCCTTCCCTTTCCCTTTCCTCTCCAATCCCTTCCCTTTCCTTATTTCCTTTGTCATCAACTTCTATTCACTCAATTTCTATTTTTCTTCTATTTCTCTTTCGCTCCAGTTCGTGTCTTCAATCCATCACCTTCGTTTCTTTATTTATTTATTTATTTTGGTTAATTTCTATTTAATTCCATTATTTTACCTTCAATCCCAATCCCTTGCCTATCATAAGAACCTAAGAAAGGAGGAGGCTGCAGGAGACCATAAGGCCTACACTAGGCAGTTCCATGTCCATGGCCACCTGTCATCCCCAGACATAAAACTGTCTAACCATTCCTTAAGAACATAAGAATGAAGGAGACTCCAAGAGACCATGAGGCCTACACTAGGTAGTTCCATGTCCATGACCACCTGTCATCCCCAGACATAAAACTGTGTAACCTTTTTCTTAAATCGACTGATAGTTTCAGCGTTCACTAACTACGTGGGTTAACTAATTCTGTTCCATTCGTTGACCACCCTATTAGTAAATCAATTCTTGCCTATTTCCTTCTTAAGCCTGAACTCGTCCATCATTTACCTTCCCTTCCTTTCCCTTCCTCTCCTCTCTCGACCCTTTACCTTTCCTTTCCTTCCTTTCCCGCTCATTTTCCTTCCCTTCCCTTCCCTTCCTTTCTCACTAATTTTCCTTCCCTTCCCTTCCCTTTCCTTCCTTTCTCGCTCATTTTCCTTCCCTTCCCTTCCTTTCTCGCTCATTTTCCTTCCCTTCCCTTTCCTTCCTTTCTCGCTCATTCTCCTTCCCTTCCCTTCCCTTTCCATCCTTTCTCGCTCATTTTTCTTCCCTTCCCTTCCCTTCTCGTCCCTTTCCCTTCCCTCCCCCTTCCCTTCCATTTCCTTTTTTCTCGCCCCTTCCCTTCTTACCTATTTCCCTTCCCTTCCTTTCTCGCCCCTTTCCCTCCTTTCCCTTCTCTTCCCTTCCTTTCCCTTCTTTTCCTTCCCTTCCCTTCTCGTCTCTTTCCCTCCCTTCACCTTCCTTTCCTTTCCCTTCCTTTCTCGCTCCTTTCCCTTCCCTTCCCTTCTTTCCTTGCCCCTTCCCTTTCCTTTCTCGCCCCTTCCTCTCCCTTCCCTTTCCTTCCCTTCCTTTCCCTTTCCTCCCCTTCCTTTCCTTTTCCTTCCCTTTCCCCTTCCCTTCTCCCCTCGCAGCGTCCATGTCCCCCCGCGAGGCCATTAGGAGCTTTTTCAAATCCTGAAATCCTTCCCCGAATTCTTGATTCCTTGTACCTTTAAAACCACAAGGACTCTTGGACTCGAGTCCTGGGGTCCAATTGGTCCTTGGGATCCCCGAAACTGAATCCAGAGGAGCCTCTGGGTCCCAAATTGGGTTCCTTGGGTCAAATTGGGTCATGTTGGGTCAAATTGGGTTTCTTGGGTCAAGTTGGGTCAGGATGGGGGTAAGTTATGACGAGAGTATCGCCGTGGGCCATAACGAGGTCGAATGAAATATAAATGAATAAATAAATAAATAAATAAATTAATTAATTAATAGAGAAAAGAAAGAAAAAAGAACGAAACAGGAGAAAAATAAAGAAAAAATAGGAGAAAAAATATAAAAAAGAAAAAGAAAAAAGAAGAAGAATAAGTAAGAAATTAAGAAAAAATAGAAGAAAAGATATGAAAATGAAGAAAAAAGAAGAAAATAGGGAAAACAAGAAAAAAAATAGAAGAAAATGTATAAATGAAGAAAAAGAAAAGAAGAAAAATAAAGAAAAATAGGAGAAAAGACATTAAAAAAAGAAAAAAGAAGAAAGACGAACAAGAAAAAAAATAGATGAAAAGAGATAAAAAAATAAAGATAAAGAAAAATAGAAGAAAAGATATAAAAAGAAGAAAAAGAAGAAAGAAAAAGACAAAATAAGAAAGAAAAATAGATGAAAAGAGATAAAAAAAAAAAAAAACCCCAGAAGAGATATATAAAAAAAAAAAAAAAAATGAAAAGAAATATATATATATATATATATATATATATATATATATATATATATATATATATATATAAATATATAACGGGTCAATCCAGATCCCGTTTTCTCTTTGTCTGATCTCTCCTTTCTGTTCCGTTTTTTTCCATCTACTTTTTAGTTCTTTGACACATTCGATCCACCGGCTCTTCTCTCAGTTTCAATTTTCCTCCACTCCACCCTCCTCTCCCTCTATTCCTTCCTCTCTCTCTCTATTTCTACTCCCTCTCTTTCTATTTCTCCCTCCCTTTCTCTCCCTTTCTTTCTCTCTCTCTCTCTCTCTCTCTCTCTCTAATTCTCCCCCTCTCTCTATTTCTCCATCTCTCTCTATTTTGCTCTCTCTCTCTCTATTTCTCTCCCCCTCTCTCTATTTCTCTCTCCCTCTCTCTATTTCTCTCTCCCTCTCTCTCTATTTCTCCTCTCTCTATTTCTCCCTCCCTCTCTCTCTCTCTCTCTCTCTATTTCTCTCTCTCTCTCTCACTCTCTTTCTAATTCTCCCCCTCTATTTCTCCCTATCCCTCTCTCTATTTCTCTCTCTCTCTCACTCTCTATTTCTTCCTCCCCTCTTTCTATTCCTCTCTGTCTCTCTCTCTCCCTCTCTATTTCTCCCTCCCTCTCTCTCCCTCCCTCCCTCTCTCTCTCTCTCTCTCTCTCTCTCTCTCTCTCTCTCTATTTCTTCTTCCCCCTCTTTCTATAAAGTGCAAATTAAAGAAAACGGGATGTAGGAGTTATGAATAAGCGGACGGGGACGGCAAAAGGTCATGGACATGGAACTACCAAATGTAGGCCTTATGGTCCCTTGCAGTCTCCATCATTCTTATGTTCTTAGTAACAATGTAGTTAGTGAACGCTGAAACTATCGGTTATTTTACGAGGTTATACAAATTTATCGATACGTATGTCAGGTGGTAGGGGACATGGAACTGCCTAGTGTAGGCCTTATGGTCTCTGACAGTCTCCTTCATGCTTATGTTCTTAAGAGAAGATTAGATAAATTTATGGATACGGGTGCCAGGTGGTAAGGGACATGGAACTGCCTAGTGTAGGCCCTATGGTCTCTTGCAGTCTCCTTAATTCTTATGTTCTTATGAGGGATTAAATTGAAAGAATTGACGACGATAGAAAGAAGGAATCAAAGTAGAAGAACGATTGAATATAACAAAACAAAGAAACTGGAAAACATTAATTGAAATAAACAAGGGATAATAAATTTGATTATTTGTTCCAAAATAGCACATGATGCCTGCATATGCATATGCCAAAAAAATAATAATAAATAAAGAAATGAATAAATAAATAAATAAATAAAATAGAATAAAGTACTAAATAGATAAATAGATGAAATAAAATAAAAATAAATATGAATAATGTATTACGATAAATGAATAATGGAATAATTAAATAAACAATAATAATAATTTCAACGATAATAGTAATAATAATAATAAAATTAGTAATAATAATAATAATAATAATAATGATAATAATAATAATAATGATAATGATAATAATAATAATAATAATGATAATAATAATAATAATAATAATTAATAGATTAATAATAATAACAGTGATGATAAAAATAATAATAATACATACATATACCAAAGGGTTTTCCCCTTTACAAAGGAGGTAGCCAAAATCAAAGCCATAAATCCACTCCCACCCATCTCATAATAATAATTACAACATATATATGAATTGATAAATAGATAAAAAATCTTTTCATAAGGGAGTTTGCTTTATCAAAGACACCCTTCCCCTCGTTCCCCCCTTCCCACCGCCCTCCCCCCTCGTCCCCCCCCCCTCCCGTCCTCCCCCCCCCCTCCCCCCTCGTCCCACCCAAGTTGGCTGGAAATGAAGAATCGTTCTGTTTTCCGTCACAATCTATTTATGGGTACGATGATGATGTTCCCGGTCATATCAATCCGAAGCCAAACCAGAGAGAGAGTGAGAGAGAGAGAAAGAGGGAGGGAAGGAGAGGGAGGGAGAGAGAGAGAGAGAGAGAGAGAGAGAGAGAGAGAGAGAGAGAGAGAGAGAGAGAGAGAGAGAGAGAGAAAGGGGAGAGAGATAGAGAGAGGGGGGAGGGAGGGAGAGGGAAGAAGGGAGAGAGAGAGAGAGAGAGAGAGAGAGAGAGAGAGAGAGAGAGAGAGAGAGAGAGAGAGAGAGAGAGAGAGAGAGAGAGAGAGAGAGAGAGAGAGAGAGGAGAGGGAGAGAGAGAGAGAGAGAGAGGAAAAGAGAGAGGAAAGAGAGAGAGAGAGAGGACAGAGAAAAGGAGAGAGAGGACAGAGAAAGAGACAGAGAGGACAGAGGGATAGAGAGAGCGAGAGAGAGAAAAAGAGAGAGGAAAGAGAGAGAGAGAGAGAGAGAGAGAGAGAGAGAGAGAGAGAGAGGACAGAGAAAAGGAGAAAGAGGACAGAGGAAGGGACGGAGAGGACAGAAGGATAGAGAGAGCGAGAGAGAAAAAGAGAGGAAAGAGAGAGAAAAGAGTTTTCCGTAACGCGAGCAGGGATGCAGCGTACAAGCGAAAGAGAAAGCTTCTGCGACCGTTACGAAAGAGACCCATTTGGAAAAAAAAAAAAAAAAAAAATCCATAGTCGTGTTTATCACTCAAAAAAATAAACATTCATTAAACCCTCTCAGCCGCAGAATTCACGTTTTCTCTCTCTCTCTCTCTCTCTCTCTCTCTTTTATGGACGTCATCTCACTAAATATTTTATATATTCTTGACATGAATGAAGCTGAAAAAAGTCTCGTAAAAGCTTCTCTGATCGTGAATTGGAGTGCGAGGTAGGTTAGGTTGAATTGGATGGAGTGGGAGAAGTTGGAAAAGGAAGGCGTGGGAGTATTTGGGAGTATTTGGGAGTACCTATTTATATCTCTCTATATACCTATATACCTGTGTATCATATCACGAAGTTATCTAGCTGGCATCTCTCGCTGACAATTTGACTCCCAGACTTCCTGACTCCCAGAGGAAGGCAGAAAGTTTCGCAATGGCTCGAAACGCCTTTGGGATGGGAGTGGAGAGGAGTGGTGGGAGTGGGAAGGGGAGTGGGAGTGGGAAGGGGAGTGGGAGAGGGAGGGGGAGGGGGAGAGGGAGGGGATAGGGGATGGGAGGGGGAGGGGGGAGGGGGAGTAGAATGGGGATGGAGAGTGGGAGGGGGGACGGAGGAGGGGGGTGGGAGTGGAAGGGTCTGGGAGTGGGAGGGGGGACGGAGGAGGGGGAGTGGGAGTTGAAGGGGAGTGGGAAGTGGAGGGGAGTGGGAGGGGGAAGTAAGGGAGGAGGGGAGTGGGAGTGGGAGGGGGGATGGAGGAGGGGGAGTGGAAGGGAGAGGGGGAGTGGGAGGGGGAAGAGGAGTGGAAGGGAGAGGGCGAGTGGGAGGTTGAGTGGAAGTAGGAGTGGGAGGAGTTCCCTCTTCAGCCTTGAATCCCTCTGAGGTGGCGTTATCACATAATTGGTGACGTCGTTGATGACGTCATTGATGATGATGTCGGTGAAGACGTCATTGGTGACGTCGTTGATGACGTTACCACTCTGACATGAGAAAAGAATAAGGGTAGAGAGTAACTTGCCAAGAGAAACAAAATGTTTTTGAACGAGAGAGAGAGAGAGAGAGAGAGAGAGAGAGAGAGAGAGAGAGAGAGAGAGAGAGAGAGAGAGAGGCGCGCGCGCGCGTGTGTGTGTGTGTGTGTGTGTGTGTGTGTGTGTGTGTGTGTGTGTGTGTGTGTGTGTGTGTGAGAGAGAGAAGGAGAGAGAGAGAGAGAGAGAGAGAGAGAGAGAGAGAGAGAGAGAGAGAGAGAGAGAGAGAGAGAGAGAGAGAGAGAGAGGGCGGCTTGACGGCGACAGGATGTGGAAATGACGCAAGCTGGAAGCGGAAGAAAATTCATAAAGAGTAAAACCATTATTAAGTTTCCAGCAAAGCGGAGAGAGAGAGAGAGGGTGAGAGAGAGAGAGAGAGAGAAACAGGCAGAGAAAGCGAGAGAGTATGTGTGTGTGTGTGTGTGTGTGTGTGGGTGTGTGAGAGAGAGAGAGAGAGAGAGAGAGAGAGAGAGAGAGAGAGAGAGAGAGAGAGAGAGATGGAGAGAGAGAGAGAGAGAGAGAGAGAGAGAGAGAGAGAGAGAGAGAGGGAGAGAGAGGACAGAAGGAGGGACAGAGAGGAGGAGGAGAGAGAGAGAGGAGAGAGGGGGAGGAGAGAGATAGAGGCAGAGAAAGACAGAGGAAGCGATAGGGAAAGCGAGAGAGAGATAAAGTGAGAGAAAGACAGATACACACACACACACACACACACAGAGCGAGAGAGAGAGAGAGAGAGAGAGAGAGAGAGAGAGAGAGAGAGAGAGAGAGAGAGAGAGAGCTGCTGCTGCTACGTAAGAAGAGAGGAAGATGTTTGATGAAGCGCGCGAAGAGCGATATCTGTGTGATCGAGTGAAAGAACAAAGAGCAGTGCGTGACTGAGTGAAAGAACAAAGAGCAGTGCGTGACTGAGGCCCAGAACAAAGAGGCGGCGTTGCGTGATTGAATTAGGAACTGAGGAAGAGCTGCTTGATTGATTCTAAGAACGGAGAGGAAGGCGTGCGATTGACTGTAAGAACAGAGAGGAAGGTGCCTGTTTGACTCTGAGAACAGAGGAAAAGATGCTTGACTGAATGTAAGAACAGAAAGGAAGGTGCGTGTTTGAATGTAAGAACAGAGAGGAAGATGCATGTGTAAGAACAGAGAGGAAGATGCATGATTGACTGTAGGAACAGAGAGGAAGGTACCTGATTGGCTCTAAGAACAGAGAGTAAGATGCCTGATTGACTGTAGGAACAAAGAGTAAGGTGCCTGATTTGACTATAAGAACAAGTAGGAAGGTACCTGACTGACTGTAAGAACAGAAAGTAAGGTGCCTGATTGACTATAAGAACAGAGAGGAGGATGCGTGGTCACAGGAAACAAAGGAAGTGTCTCACGACTTAATGAAAAAACAACATCACTGGATGATTAAGAAAAATCCATGATCGAGTATAAGAACAGATGAACCTCTGTGATTGAGTGTAAGAACAGAAAAATGTGTGATCGAGTATGAGAACAGAGAAACCTGTGCGAACAAGTTTAAGAACAAAGAGGAGACTGGGTGATTGAAGAACAGTAAGAACAGATGTACTTCTGTGATTGGGTGTAAGAACAGAGAATTGTGTGATCGAGTTTGAGAACAGAGAATACTGTGTGATCGATCATAAGAACAAAGAGGACAATAGGTGACTGAAATCAAAGCAGTATGATCGATGGTAAGAACAGAGGAATTTCTGTGATTGGGTGTAAGAACAGAAAACTGTGTGATCGAGTGTGAGAACAGAGAATAGTGTGTGATCGAGTATAAGAACAAAAAGGAGGTCGCGTAATCGAGTATAAGAACAAAAGAGGACACTTCTGTGATTGGGTGTAAGAACAGAAAACTGTGTGATCGAGTGTGAGAACAGAGAATTCTGTGTGATCGAGTATAAGAACAAAAATGAGGTCGGGTGATCGATTGTTAAGAAGAGAGGAACTTCTGTGATTGAATGTAAGAACAGAAAACTGTATGATCGAGTGTGAGAACAGATAGTGAGTGATCGAGTATAAAAACAAAAAGGAGGTCAGTTCATCGAGACCAAGAACAAAGAATAATGCATGAGAACAAACAGGTCTCCTGTAATTTGTTTAAACTGCGGAAGTCTTCTGTTTGTTAGTGAACAGAAGTACGTGACTAGAAAACAAAAAGAAAATAATAAGGAGAAAGACGAAGAAAAAAAGGAGAAGAAAAAAAGAAGAGGAAGAGGAAGGAAAAAGAAGAACGAGAAAAAGAGGAATTAAGAAAAAGAGAAAAAAGGAAGTAATTAAAGAGGAGGAAATAGCAAGGAATAAAGAGGAAGAGAAGAAAAAAATACAAAAATACAAAAAAAAAGAGAAAGAAAATAAGAAGAAAGAGAAAGGCGAAGAAAAATGAGAAAAGAGGAAGAAGACCAAGAAAAAGAGGAAGAAAAAGAGAAAAAAGAGGAAGCAGTGAAAGAGGAGGAAATAGCAAAAAATATAGAAGAGAAGAAGAAGAAAACTAAAAGACTAAAAGATGAAGAAGAAAAGAGTAAGAAGAGCAAGACGAAATGCGAAGAGAGAAAGAGGAAGAAAGAGGAGGAAGGAAAAAATGAAAGAGGAGTAAAGATGAAGAAAAAGAGGAAGTAAAAACAAGAGAAACAAGGAAGGAATGAGGAAGAGAGGAAAGGAAGAGAGGAAGACGAAACAAAATGGAAGAGGGGATAAATGAGAAGAGGAGAAAAGAGAAAGAGAGGAACAGGAGGAGAGGAGAGAAAAGAGCAGGAAGAGGAAGAGAGAGGCTGAAAGTAATAGGAAGAGCAAGGTAGCAAACAAGAGGAAGAAAGAGGAAGAGAGGGTAATAGGAAGAAAAATAGGAAGAAAAAAAAAACGAATAAGAATAAGGAAGAGGAAGACAGACAGAAGAAGGAAGAGAGGAAGAGTGAGGGAGGAAGTAGATGAGGACATGGCGGAGGAGGAGGAGGAGGAAAAGAGGAGGAGGAGGAGGACCAAGAGGAGGAGTGGGAGGAAGAGGAGGACAAGAAGGAGGAAGAGGAACAAGAGTAGGAAGAATAGGAGAAGAAAGGGGAGGAGGAAGAGAATGAGGAAGAGGAGAAGACGAAGGAGGTGGAAGAAGAGAAGGAGGAGGAAGAGGAGGTGTGGAGAAGGAAGAACAAGAGGAAGAGGAAGAGGAGGACGGACAAGAGGAGGAGGAAAGGAGGAGGAAGAAGAGGAGGAAGAAGAGGAGGAAGAAGAGAAGGAAGAGGTGAAGGAGGAGAAGAAGGAAGAAGAGGAGGAGGAGGACGATGAACAGGAGGAGGAGGAGGACGAAGAAGAGGAGGAGGAGGAGGAGGAGGAGGAAGCCAACGGGACATCGAAGGACGTTGGTTCCAACCAAGGCATCAACTCGATATCCTCTTCTCCTCCTCCTTCTTCTTCTTCTTCCTCTTTTCTTCCTTCTCCTCCTCTTCTCCTCTGCCTCCTCTTCATCCTTCTCCTTCTCCACCTCTTCATCCTCCTTCTCCTCCTCCTCCTCTTCTTCATCCTTCTCTTCGTCCTCCTCCTCTTCCCCCTCTTTATCCTTGTCCTCTTCCTCCTCTTCTTCCTTCTTTACTTCCACAACTGGATTAAAGATTGGCTCTCAGAGTGGAAACAGAGGGTCGTAATTAACGGGGCATCATCTAGCTGGGCTCGACGTTAAAAGTGGCGTACCGCAAGGATCAGTTTTGGGACCCATCTTGTTCTTAATATATATAAATGATCTAGATGACGGCATCCTCTGCAAAGTATCAAAAATTTTGCTGATGACACAAAAAATTGCCGGTAATAGTAATAACCACCAAAGAGAAAGGAAACTCTACAATCCGATCTAGATAAATTATCAAGTTGGGCTAGCAAGTGGCAAATGAAACTTAACGTAAACAAATGTAAAGTTATGCACATTGGAGGTAACAATGATCACATCCAATACCAAATGAATGGCGAAATACTGGATTCAGTAACTAAAGAAAAAGATCTAGGAGTTTTAATATCAAATGATTTGAAGCCAAGTCAACATTGCTCAGAAGTTGTTAAAACAGCAAACAAATTAGTTGGCTTCATCGGAAGAATCTTCGAAAATAAATCAGAAAAAATATTGCTAAACCTCTATAACTCCTTGGTTCGTCCCCATCTAGAATACTGTGTACAATTTTGGTCCCCATACTACCAGAAAGATATTAACAAACTAGAAAGAGTACAACGGAGAGTGACCAAAATGATACCAAGGCTGAGAAATCTGCCGTATGAAGAAAGACTAAAAAATCTAAACTTATTCTCCCTCTCAAAAAGAAGAATGCGAGGAGATTTGATTGAGGTTTTTAAAATGTTCAAAGGCTTTGACAACATTAATGTCAAAGATTACTTCTTACTAGACCAATCAAATACAAGAAGATTTCAAAGTAATTGGCAAAAGATTCTCTACGAACGAAAGTAAGCACTTCTTCTTTAACCGGGTTGTTAACGTGTGGAATTCGTTACCTCCCACTGTCGTCGAAAGTAACACGATAACAACATTTAAAAATCGCTTAGACAAATACTTGGAATCTAATCCGCAGATAAAATATTATCCTTTGCAATAAAAGATATGACAATCAGACATTTAATCATAATTGGATTAATCGGATAGAATAGTGATAGCAGTAGTGTTAGTTCGAAAGTAACACGATAACAACATTTAAAAATCGCTTAGACAAATACTTGGAATCTAATCCGCAGATAAAATATCATCCCTTGCAATAAAAGATATGACAACCAGACATTTAATCATAATTGGATTAATCGGATAGGATAGTGATAGCAGTAGTATTAGTTCATCTTCTATCGCCTAGTTGCCCTGTTTCCTTAACTGTAGTGTAGTTTAGTTAACACAAACAGCCTCGTTAGGGCCAGTAGGCCTGCTGTTGTTTGTTCTTCCTTTGTGTTCCTTTGTGTTCTCCTCCTCCTCCTCCTTCTATTTCCCCTCCTCCTCTTCCTTTTCCTCCTTTCTCCTCTTCCTCCTCTTCTTCCTTCTCCTTCTCCACCTCTTCATCCTCCTTCTCCTCCTCCTCTTCATCCTTCCCCTCGTTCTCCTCCTCCTCCCCTCTTCATCCTTGTCCTCTTCCTCCTCTTCTTCCTTCTTTTGCTCCCCCTCTTCTTCCTCTTCCTCCTCCTCCTCCTCCAGCTCCTCCTCTTCTGTGAAGAGAGAGGGGATCTGTGTTCGTGACAAGAATGCCTATGCAACTTTTTGAAAAAAAAAAAAAGTAAAATAAAATAAAATAAAATAAACAAATATATATTCTCCCTCACTCGATAACGGAGGAAACAAAACCACAATAAAATTGAGAGAGAGAGAGAGAGAGAGAGAGAGAGAGAGAGAGAGAGAGAGAGAGAGAGAGGGCGGCTTGACGGCGCCAGGATGTGGAAATGACGCAAGCTGGAAGCGGAAGAAAATTCATAAAGAGTAAAACCATTATTAAGTTTCCAGCAAAGCGGAGAGAGAGAGGGGGTGAGAGAGAGAGAGAGAAACAGGCAGAGAAAGCGAGAGAGTATGTGTGTGTGTGTGTGTGTGTGTGTGTGTGTGTGTGTGTGTGTGTGTGTGTGTGTGTGTGTGTGTGTGTGTGTGTGTGTGTGTGTGTGTGAGAGAGAGAGAGAGAGAGAGAGTGAGAGAGAGAGAGGAGAGAGAGAGGACAGAAGGAGGGACAGAGAGGAGGAGGAGAGAGAGAGAGGAGAGAGGGGGAGGAGAGAGATAGAGGCAGAGAAAGACAGAGAAAGTGATAGGGAAAGCGAGAGAGAGATAGAGAAAGTGAGAGAAAGACAGATAGACACACACACACACACACAGAGCGAGAGAGAGAGAGAGAGAGAGAGAGAGAGAGAGAGAGAGAGAGAGAGAGAGAGAGAGAGAGAGAGAGCTGCTGCTGCTACGTAAGAAGAGAGGAAGATGTTTGATGTAATGCGCGAAGAGCGATATCTGTGTGATCGAGTGAAAGAACAAAGAGCAGTGCGTGACTGAGTGAAAGAACAAAGAGCAGTGCGTGACTGAGGCCCAGAACAAAGAGGCGGCGTTGCGTGATTGAATTAGGAACTGAGGAAGAGCTGCTTGATTGATTCTAAGAACGGAGAGGAAGGCGTGCGATTGACTGTAAGAACAGAGAGGAAGGTGCCTGTTTGACTCTGAGAACAGAGGAAAAGATGCTTGACTGAATGTAAGAACAGAAAGGAAGGTGCGTGTTTGACTGTAAGAACAGAGAGGAAGATGCATGATTAACTGTAAGAACAGAGAAAGGTGCGTGTTTGACTGTAAGAACAGAGGAAGATGCATGATTGACTGTAGGAACAGAGAGGAAGGTACCTGATTGGCTCTAAGAACAGAGAGTAAGATGCCTGATTGACTGTAAAAACAGAGAGTAAGGTGCTTGATTTGACTATAAGAACAAGTAGGAAGGTACCTGACTGACTGTAGGAACAGAAAGTAAGGTTCCTGATTGACTGTAAAAACAGAGAGGAGGATGCGTGGTCACAGGAAACAAAGGAAGTGTCTCACGACTTAATGAAAAAACAACAACACTGGATGATTAAGAAAAATCCATGATCGTGTATAAGAACAGATGAACCTCTGTGATTGAGTGTAAGAACAGAAAAATGTGTGATCGAGTATGAGAACAGAGAAACCTGTGCGAACAAGTTTAAGAACAAAGAGGAGACTGGGTGATTGAAGAACAGTAAGAACAGATGTACTTCTGTGATTGGGTGTAAGAACAGAGAATTGTGTGATCGAGTTTGAGAACAGAGAATACTGTGTGATCGATCATAAGAACAAAGAGGACAATAGGTGACTGAAATTAAAGCAGTATGATCGATGGTAAGAACAGAGGAATTTCTGTGATTGGGTGTAAGAACAGAAAACTGTGTGATCGAGTGTGAGAACAGAGAATAGTGTGTGATCGAGTATAAGAACAAAAGAGGACACTTCTGTGATTGGGTGTAGGAACAGAAAACTGTATGATCGAGTGTGAGAACAGAGAATTCTGTGTGATCGAGTATAAGAACAAAAATGAGGTCGGGTGATCGATGGTAAGAAGAGAGGAACTTCTGTGATTGAATGTAAGAACAGAAAACTGTATGATCGAGTGTGAGAAGAGATAGTAGTGAGTGATCGAGTATAAAAACAAAAAGGAGGTCAGTTCATCGAGACCAAGAACAAAGAATAATGCATGAGAACAAACAGGTCTCCTGTAATTTGTTTAAACTGCGGAAGTCTTCTGTTTGTTAGTGAACAGAAGTACGTGACTAGAAAACAAAAAGAAAATAATAAGGAGAAAGACGAAGAAAAAAAGGAGAAGAAAAAAAGAAGAGGAAGAGGAAGGAAAAAGAAGAACGAGAAAAAGAGGAATTAAGAAAAAGAGAAAAAAGGAAGTAATTAAAGAGGAGGAAATAGCAAGGAATAAAGAGGAAGAGAAGAAAAAAATACAAAAATACAAAAAAAAAGAGAAAGAAAATAAGAAGAAAGAGAAAGGCGAAGAAAAATGAGAAAAGAGGAAGAAGACCAAGAAAAAGAGAAAAAAGAGGAAGCAGTGAAAGAGGAGGAAATAGCAAAAA
>NC_134816.1:40776698-40784198 GCF_046742065.1 Oratosquilla oratoria
TATGACTGACCAAATGTATTCTGGATACATGGGCGACATCTTCCAATCCCATAATACACTAGGAGTTTTTCTCACATTTCTGAGGAAAAATAGACAACCTTTTGGTACATAACTAGGTCGGATGCGAAAAAACATATGAAAAGTAAATAAAAACAAATAAATAAATAAATAAAAAGTATGATAATATAGATAATAATAAATAAAATAAATGCATAGGTATGGTTAAATGTTAAACAAACAGGTAAATAGTAACTAATAACGAATTGACAGATATCTAATAATAAATCAAAATCAAGGAAACAATCAACAAAAAGACAAATATCGTCTTATACAGCGATACACCCTACCTAGGTGGCAGTATTCTTGTCTTATACGGCGATATTCTCGTCTTATCTGCCCATAGTCTCATCTTATGTGGTCATAATCTTGTCCTATGCGGCAATATATAAACATTCATTTGTACACAGACAAATATCGTCTTATACAGCGATACACCCTACCTATGTGGCAGTATTCTTGTCTTATACGGCGATATTCTCGTCTTATCTGCCCATAATCTCATCTTATGTGGTCATAATCTTGTCCTATGCGGCAATATATAAACATTCATTTGTACACAGACAAATATCGTCTTATACAGCGATACACCCTACCTATGTGGCAGTATTCTTGTCTTATACGGCGATATTCTCATTTTATCTGCCCATAATCTCATCTTATGTGGTCATAATCTTGTCCTATGCGGCAATATATAAACATTATTTGTACACAGACAAATATCGTCTTATACAGTGATACACCCTACCTATGCGGCAGTATTCTTGTCTTATACGGCGATATTCTCGTCTTATCTGCCCATAATCTCATCATATGTGGTCATAATCTTGTCCTATGCGGCAATATATAAACATTCATTTGTACACAGACAAATATCGTCTTATACAGCGATACACCCTACCTATGCGGCAGTATTCTTGTCTTATACGGTGATATTCTCGTCTTATCCGCCCATAATCTCATCTTATGTGGTCATAATCTTGTCCTATGCGGCAATATATAAACATTCATTTGTACACAGACAAATATCGTCTTATACAGCGATACACCCTACCTATGTGGCAGTATTCTTGTCTTATACGGCGATATTCTCATTTTATCTGCCCATAATCTCATCTTATGTGGTCATAATCTTGTCCTATGCGGCAATATATAAACATTATTTGTACACAGACAAATATCGTCTTATACAGTGATACACCCTACCTATGCGGCAGTATTCTTGTCTTATACGGCGATATTCTCGTCTTATCTGCCCATAATCTCATCTTATGTGGTCATAATCTTGTCCTATGCGGCAATATATAAACATTCATTTGTACACAGACAAATATCGTCTTATACAGCGATACACCCTACCTAGGTGGCAGTATTCTTGTCTTATACGGCGATATTCTCGTCTTATCTGCCCATAATCTCATCATATGTGGTCATAATCTTGTCCTATGCGGCAATATATAAACATTATTTGTACACAGACAAATATCGTCTTATACAGTGATACACCCTACCTATGCGGCAGTATTCTTGTCTTATACGGCGATATTCTCGTCTTATCTGCCCATAATCTCATCATATGTGGTCATAATCTTGTCCTATGCGGCAATATATAAACATTCATTTGTACACAGGCAAATATCGTCTTATACAGCGATACACCCTACCTATGCGGCAGTATTCTTGTCTTATACGGCCATATTCTCGTCTTATCCGCACATAATCTCATCTTATGTGGTCATAATCTTGTCCTATGCGGCAATATATAAACATTCATTTGTACACAGACAAATATCGTCTTATACAGCGATACACCCTACCTATGCGGCAGTATTCTTGTCTTATACGGCCATATTCTCGTCTTATCCGCCCATAATCTCATCTTATGTGGTCATAATCTTGTCCTATGCGACAATATATAAACATTCATTTGTACCAGTTAGCATTAAATTGTATAATTCTGTCCATGCAAAAAGGTAGTTATTGCTTCTATTGTGATTTCGATTCTGATGCATGATAAATCTACAGCATGGTGTTTTTAAAATAGCATAGTGTGTGTAGTTTTAATCTTGGACCTTACCCTGTCACAGATATTTTTATTGTGGGTTGTACTGTATGTGTGTTGTAACTGTAACTTTGAATGATCTGGATTCACAAAGAGTTTCAATTTGTATGTATAATTACAAATTGACTGAATAAAGTATTTATTATCATTATTATTATTATTATTATTATTATCATTATTATTATCATTATTATTATTATCTTTATTATTATTATCATTATTATTATTATTATTATTATTACTATTATTATTATCATTATTATTATTACTATTACTATTATTATTATTATTATTATTATTATTATTATCATTATTATTATTATTATCATTCATTATTATTATTAATACTATCGTCTTATGTGGTCATACTCTCGTCTCGATTCAGCGGTTTCTAGAATACCAATCACAAACAAACAATGCTTCCAAAAGCTTCTTTTTACAACCACACACAATCTCCAGCTACGATCCGACCCCCCACTTCCCCCGACCTCATCCCCCGACCTCATCCAATCACGCGAATCATAAAATGGTCTTCAATTAGAGACTTGGCATTTGAGCTTCGCATTACGAGGAAGCGGCTGAGTCAGAAGAAACGAATGTTGTTTTAGCCAACACGATCAATTGGGCTCTTCTTCGAGGACCACGTTGAAGTGATACTAGGACTCTCGAAATACACTTATTCACACTCTTATGCACGTGCCATGTTCACTATAAACCCACTATCGGAGAAATAATAACGGAAGTACAGGGAAACTGTATATTTCGACTACTATCTGTAGTCCTCTTCTTGTAAGCATTCTGCTGAAGAGGACTACAGATAGTGGTCGAAATATACAGTTTCCCTGTACTTCCGTTATTATTTCTCCGATAGTGAGTTTATAGTGAACATTTACAAATGTGTTATAACATACCAATTTCCACGTGCCATGTGTTCATTCATTCTTTCATCTATTCATTTATGCATACCGATCTTGAGAGGGTTAAATACTTTAGTTCATAAATTCCAAACTGTACAAAGGATCACAAAGGCGGAGCATGCCGACAGGAGACCTTTTGGTCGATAACTAGGTCGGATGCGAAAAAGAATATAATAATGATAAAAAAATAATAAAACAAAATAAGATCAATAAAATTAACTAAAAAATATAACATAAATAATTTTCATTTTATTTTATTTTATCTTATTATTTTTTCATCATTATTATAAATATATTTTTTCGCATCCGACCTAGTTATGGACCAAATGGTCTCCTGTCGGCATGCTCCGCCTTTGTAATCCTTTGTACAGTTTGGATTTTATAAACTTATGTATTTACCCCCTAAAGGTCGGTATCCAATTCGACGTTAGGTATGGTTGGGAGACTACACACAGAATACAAGGTCATCATATTAAGACAACAGGGCAGGACTGGCAGTAATAGAATTAAATTGGATTTTTTTTTTTTTAAGAAGGAAATAGTCAAGAACTGGTTTACCAATTATATGAAAAACGAATGGAATAGACTTAGTAACCATGTAGTTAGTGAGCGTTGAAACTATCGGTTGTTTTAAGAAAACGTTAGACAAACTTTATGGATGGAGATGATAGGTGGTAATGGACATGGAACTGCCTAGTGTA
Source organism: Oratosquilla oratoria (assembly GCF_046742065.1). Taxonomy (NCBI): domain Eukaryota; kingdom Metazoa; phylum Arthropoda; class Malacostraca; order Stomatopoda; family Squillidae; genus Oratosquilla; species Oratosquilla oratoria. The sequence continues at coordinate 40,780,436 of NC_134816.1, forward strand.
GGCTTTAAGGTCTCTTGCAGCCTTCTTCATTCTTATGTTCTAATCCTCATGCATCCCATCACATACCACATCACACGCCACATGATTATTGGATCGCAAATCATCATACATTACATGACATAACCTATCACATATCACATCACATTATCATACGCTACACCATCTATCACATCACATCCTAGACCGCATTGCTTCTGCCTTCAGCCTCCAAGAAGTCTAACAGACCGTTTGGTCTGACAAACCACTCAGGCTGAGTCAAACTGGGTCGTGTAGCTAATCAAGTCTGATGAGGTGGTCTGTCATTGCACTGTTTGCTGGATGGACGTCTTCTCGAAGAGTCTGAGGCCATGGAAGGCTGATCCTGGACCGGCGCCCCGAAGAGAACCTCCCCCACTTCGCCCGTCTCCTCGAAGTGTCTGAGGCCATGGAAGGCCGATGCTGGGCTGGCGCCCCGAAGAGAACCTCCCCCCCCTTTTTCGTCCATTTCCTCGAAGTGTCTCAGGCCATGGAAGGCCGATGCTGGACCGGCACCCCGAAGAGACACTCCCCCCTCCCCCCACTTCGCTCGCCTCCTCGAAGTGTCTGAGGCCATGGAAGGCCGATGCTGGACTGGCGCCCCGAAGAGAACCTCCCCCACTTCGCCCGTCTCCTCGAAGAGTCTGAGGCCATGGAAGGCCGATGCTGGACCGGCACCCCGAAGAGACACTCCCCCCTCCCCCCACTTCGCTCGTCTCCTCGAAGTGTCTGAGGCTATGGAAGGCCGGTGCTGGACCGGCACGGCGCCCCGAAGAGAACCTCCCCCACTTCGCCCGTCTCCTCGAAGTGTCTGAGGCCATGGAAGGCCGATGCTGGACTGGCGCCCCGAAGAGAACCTCCCCCACTTCGCCCGTCTCCTCGAAGTGTCTGAGGCCATGGAAGGCCGATGCTGGACCGGCGCCCCGAAGAGACACTCCCCCCTCCCCCCACTTCGCTCGCCTCCTCGGAGTGTCTGAGGCCATGGAAGGCCGATGCTGGACCGGCGCCCCGAAGAGAACCTCCCCCACTTCGCCCGTCTCCTCGAAGAGTCTGAGGCCATGGAAGGCCGATGCTGGACCGGCGCGGCGCCCCGAAGAGAACTCCTCACTCCACTTCGCCCGTCTCCTCGAAGTGTCTGAGGCCATGGAAGGCCGGTGCTGGACTGGCACCCCGAAGAGACACTCCCTCACCCCACTTCGCTCGCCTCCTCGAAGTGTCTGAGGCCATGGAAGGCCGATGCTGGACTGGCGCCCCGAAGAGACCTCCCCCCCTCTTTCGTCCATTTCCTCGAAGTGTCTGAGGCCATGGAAGGCCGATGCTGGACCGGCGCCCCGAAGTGACACTCCTCCCTCCCCCCACTTCGCTCGCCTCCTCGAAGTGTCTGAGGCCATGGAAGGCCGATGCTGGACTGGCGCCCCGAAGAGAACCTCCCCCACTTCGCCCGTCTCCTCGAAGTGTCTGAGGCCATGGAAGGCCGATGCTGGACCGGCGCCCCGAAGAAACACTCCCCCCTCCCCCCCACTTCGCTCGCCTCCTCGAAGTGTCTGAGGCCATGGAAAGCCGATGCTGGACCGGCGCCCCGAAGAGACACTCCCCCACTCCCCCCCACTTCGCTCGCCTCCTCGAAGTGTCTGAGGGCATGGAAGGCCGATGCTGGACTGGCGCCCCGAAGAGACACTCCCCCCTCCCCCCACTTCGCTCGCCTCCTCGAAGTGTCTGAGGCCATGGAAGGCCGATGCTGGACCGGCACCCCGAAGAGACACTCCCCCCTCCCCCCACTTCGCCCGTCATCTCGAAGTGTCTGAGGCCATGGAAGGCCGATGCTGGACTGGCGCCCCGAAGAGACACTCCCCCCTCCCCCCCACTTCGCTCGCCTCCTCGAAGTGTCTGAGGCCATGGAAGGCCGGTGCTGGACTGGCACCCCGAAGAGAACTCCTCACTCCACTTCGCCCGTCTCCTCGAAGTGTCTGAGGCCATGGAAGGCCGATGCTGAACTGGCGCCTCGAAGAGGCACTCCCCCCTCCCCCCCACTTCGCCCGTCTCCTCGAAGTGTCTGAGGCCATGGAAGGCCGATGCTGGACTGGCACCCCGAAGAGAACTCCTCACTCCACTTCGCCCGTCTCCTCGAAGAGTCTGAGGCCATGGAAAGCCGATGCTGGACCGGCGCCCCGAAGAGACACTCCCCCCTCCCCCCCACTTCGCTCGCCTCCTCGAAGTGTCTGAGGCCATGGAAGGCCGGTGCTGGACTGGCACCCCGAAGAGAACTCCTCACTCCACTTCGCCCGTCTCCTCGAAGTGTCTGAGGCCATGGAAGGCCGGTGCTGGACTGGCACCCCGAAGAGAACTCCTCACTCCACTTCGCCCGTCTCCTCGAAGTGTCTGAGGCCATGGAAGGCCGATGCTGGACCGGCGCCCCGAAGAGGCACTCCCCCCCCTCCCCATCCACTTCGTTCGCCTCTTCGAAGTGTTTGTGGTCATGGAAGGCACATTCTTGTCTTCGTCGGAATTTGCCAATACAAGACTCGTTTCTTTCAATTCTAGATTTAGACCAAATTAGTTTAAAGCAAATGGGGAGATAAGAACTTCGTATACGATTAATTGATATGAAGAGTCTCGATTTTATTTACTTATTTATACGGATTATACACACACACACACACACACACACACACACACACACACACACACACACACACACATATATATATATATATATATATATATATATATATCACACACACACATACATATATGATGATGATGATTATTTGGTTTAACGTCGTGAACAGAAGACTTTAAAGAGTGGAGTTTAATGAACTATGCCCTTGGTGCAACTCGCTGGCAGCAGGATTCGAACTGCCGTCACTTCAGCCCCCGCCGCAAGTAGCGACGCTCTAAACCGCTGCCGCCTCCCATTGGCTCCTGAAGAAACTTATCAGGTCCGTTTTCTTTCTTCACCCTCGATGACGACGTCAGGACTTCTCTTAAGAACATAAGAATGAAGGAGGCTGCAAGAGACCATAAGGCCTACACTAGGGAGCTCCATGTCCCTTATCACTTATCATCCCCATCCACAAAGTTGTCTAACCTCCTCTTAGAACAACCGATAGTTTGAGCGCTCACTAACTACCTGGTTAACTAAGTCTATTCCATTAGTTAACCACTCTATTGGTAAACCAGTTCCTGACTATTTCCTTCTTAAACCTAAATTTGTCCAATTTAAACCCATTACTGCGAGTCCTGCCATGTTGTCTTAATATGATGACCTTGTCTGCGTCACCCTTGTTAAAGCCATCTTCTCTGGTTATCCACTTCCGTCGTTTTCTTTTTCCCTCGACTGATCCGTCGATAAGATGACTTTCTGATGAGAAGACGACTTTCCGTCGATAGGACGACTTTCCGTCGATGAGACGACTTTCCGTCGACAAGACGACTTTCCGTCGATGAGACGACTTTCCGTCGATGAGACGACTTTCCGTCGATAGGGCGACTTTCCGTCGATGAGACGACTTTTCGTCGATAGGACGACTTTCTATCGATGAGACGACTTTCCGTCGATGAGACGACTTTCCGTCGATGAGACGACTTTCCGTCTATAAGACGACTTTCCGTCGATAAGACGACTTTCCGTCAATAAGCCGACTTTCCGTCCATAAGACGACTTTCCTTCAATAAGACGACTTTTCGTCGATAAAACGACTTTCCGTCAATAGGACGACTTTCCGTCAATAAGACGACTTTCCATCGA
>NC_134816.1:40789198-40791698 GCF_046742065.1 Oratosquilla oratoria
GAAAGAGAGAGAGAGAGAGAGAGAGAGAGAGAGAGTTCCGCTTTCTGAGCTCCGAGATGATAACAGCAATGATTAAGTGCTTAATCCCTAACGCCCTAACTCCCTAACTCCTCCACCCAAAATCATCCCTCCTCCAACCCCCTCCCTCCCTTCCACTCCACATGTCTCTCCCCTCCCTCCCTTCCACTCCTTTACATCTCTCCCTCCCTCCCCCCTTCATCTACCTCCCTCCCTAAATCCCTCCTTCACCTCCCTCCCTCCCTCCCCCTCCGTCCTCCGCAAATATCTTCTCTCTTATTCTATCTACTCTTTTTCAAATCAATTTGTCCCTTACCGCCTCTTTTTGTCTATGTCCTCTCTTTCTGCTCTCCCTCTGCTCTTTCTTTCTCTCGCTGTCTCTCTCTCTCTCTTTCTCTCTGCTCTTTCACTTTCTCTGCTCTCTTTCTGCTTTCTCTTTGTTTTCTTTCTCTCTCTCTCTCTCTCTCTCTCTCTCTCTCTCTCTCTCTCTCACTCTCTGTCTCTCTTTTTGCTACCTCACTTTCTCCCCTTTCTCACTTTCTCTCAATGCTCTCTATCTCTCTCTGCTCTCTCTCTCTCTCTCTTTCGCACAATGACACACAAAAGCTCAACTGAAGTACTTCATTCCCAATTTCGTTCTAATCCGAGAATGGTGCCGGGGGGGGGAGGGGGAGAGGGGGAGTGGGAGAGGGGGAGGGGAAGGGGGGAGGGGGAGGGGAGAGGGAGTAGGGGAAAAGGGAAGGGGGAAAGAGGAGAGGGGGAGGGGAGAGGGGGAGGGGGAGGGAGAGAGGGGGAGGGGGAGAGGGGCAGAGGGGGAGGGGAGGGGGGAGAGGGGGAGGGGGAGAGGGGAGGAAATGACATATTCAGCGAGGGCATTCGACTTGACGTTAGAGTGGGGGGAAGGGGGAGGGGGAAGGGGGGGGTCCGGGGGTTCAAATCCTGAAATCCTGAAATATTCTTTCCATTACCCCAGACGTGACGGGAGAGAAATCGAGGCGCCGTCTCGGTTCGATTCCCGCGTATGCTGCATCATGCTGCATCATGCTACATCATGCACCTCATCATGCATACCACACGCCACATCATGCATACGAAGCACCCCATTAAGCATATCCTGTTATGAAAATGAAATACGCTCTGGGTTAGAGCTCGGGCAATAGATTTATCACCCGTGGCAACGCTTACGCGCCGCCACTAACAGTTTCCGTCTGCCTTATGATAGATTTAATTTGGAAGTGGGTATAAACAACTTCGCCAACCGTGTAGTTAATGAATGGAATAAACTTCCTGAAGAGGTAGTGCAATGTAGTTCAGTTCGAAGCTTTAAGAATCATTTAGATAAATGCCTAAGCAAGATGCTGTAATGACTGTAATCTATTTCATATTATTTGTTTTGTTATAATTTGTCTGTTTGTTTATCATTATTTGCTTGATTCTCATTAATTATTAGTAATATGTCAATTTATTATTATTTACTATTTATCATTTAACTATGCCTATGCATTTATTTATGTATTTTATTTATTATTTACATTATAATAGTTTTTATCTATTTATCTATTTATTTATTTATCATTATTATGATTTTTTTCGCATCCGACCTCGATATGGACCAAAAGGTCTCCTGTCGGCATGCTCCGCCTTTGTAATCCTTTGAATGTTCCTCCTTTGTAATCCTTTGTAATCATGCATCCTGTCAAGTATATCACACGCACCAATGGTCAAAGAAGTGAGAGATTTACTAGTTATTTGTTTCAAGGTGAGCTCTGATTTTCGCGTGCCGGATAACAGTCGTTAGTGTGCCAGTTTTTGGCACGCGTGCCAAGGGTTGCCCACCCTTGATCTAGACCAGTGTTTCTTAACCTGTGGTACCTGTACCCCCAAGGGATACGAAACCTTGAACCTAGGGAGGGTACGAGGCATGATAGCCAGTGCATGATACTGCATATTTACATTGAGAAAGCATAATGTTCATTCATTGTATCCTATTGACATTTTTAATTTGAAATAAAAAGTACCGTTGTTCAATAATTGAATATATCTAATAATTTCTCACTAATCCTTTTCATATGTTTGCATTGTATTTGTATTGGATAGAGGAACGAGAATATTTTCTGAGATAATTAAGGGGCACTGAAAAAAGTTAAGAACCTCTGTTCTTGACGAAGTTGATCACTGCCTTACAATGTCCACAACCAATCGACTGACTGGTGGAAAAGCGGAAGACAAGGGGCAGGGAGGGACGGGCCGTCGGTGTTTGGTTTGATACAAAGTGTACTGACTTGGGCGACTACAGTTTTCAAGACATGTTTTTTTTTTGTTTTGTTTTTTTGCTATAGGATAAAGTGCGTTTGTTTTAAGAAAAGGGATATATTACAAAATATTGTCGGTGAAGTTCGTATACAGACTCTCTCTCTCTCTCTCTCTCTCTCTCTCTATATATATATATATATATATATATATATATACACATATATATCAT
>NC_134816.1:40794198-40804198 GCF_046742065.1 Oratosquilla oratoria
AACTGCAAACGAATTAATTGGATTCGTAGGTAGAGTTTTTGAGTTTAGAACTGGAAAAATTATTCTTAATCTTCACAATTCCCATTACACACACCGTTCTTATGAATTACTGTGGATTAATACGAGGCTTAGTAGCCCGTGGGATCCCCGTAGGACTCCGTGGGATCCCCGTAATACCCCCGTGGGACTCCCGTGGGATCCCCGTAGGAACCCGGTGGGATCCCCGTAGGACCCCCGTGGGATCCCCGTAGGACCCCGAGGAATCCCCGTAGTACCCCAGAGGGATCCTCGTGGGATCCCCATAGTACCCCGTAGGACCCCGTGGGAACCCAGTGGAACCCCCGTAGTACCCCGTAGGATCTCCGTAGTACCCCGTGGGATATCCGTAGTACCCCGTGGGATCCCCGTAGGACCCCCGTGCGATCCCTGTAGGACCCCCGTGGGATCCCCGTAGGACCCCCCGTGGAACCCCCGTAGGACACCCGTGGGATCTCCGTAGTACCCCGTGGGATCTCCGTAGTACCCCGTGGAACCACCGTAGTACCCCGTGGTATCCCGTAGGACCCCCGTGCGATCCCTGTAGGACCCCCGTGGGATCCCCGTAGGACCCCCCGTGGGATCACCATAGTACCCCGTGGGAACCCCGTAGTAGCCCGTGGGATCCCCATAGCACCCCCGTGGGATCCCGATAGTACCCCGTAGGGCCCAATGGGCCCCCGTGGGAAGGGGGAAGAATGAGGCGAGCTTCCAGAGCCTTCATGGGCTTAGCTCATGGCCCAATATACACTTTGATTAGGCCCCTCTTGCCTACGTAATGAGGATTAATAAGGTCGAATCTGTAACACAAATGGGCAGGACTAGAAAGAGTATGAACACACAGACAGACACACATGCACGCACACACACACACATATGTATACACACACACACATACATACACACACACATACAGACACACACACATACAAACAACCACATACAGACACACACACACATGCAAACACACACACACACGCACACACACACGTGCACATGCATACACACACATACACATACACACATACACACGCACACACACGTGCACATGCATACACACATACACACACGCACACACACGTAGACATGCATACACACACACACATACACGCACACATACACATATACATACGCAGACACATACACACACACGCATACACACACATACACACACACGCACATACATACACACACATATACACACACAAATACACACACACAAACACATACACACGCACACAAACGTAGACATGGATACACACGCACACAACTTGACGGCGCAGTGGTAGCGATCGCGGCCGCTACTACGTCGGTTCGGGTTTGAATCCCACCCAGGGCTGAAATAATTTCAGTATGACTGCGCTGCAAGTCGATACTCCAACTCTCGTGGGCGGGGAGTTGGGAGTGTGCCTGCGTGTAAGGCCACAGCATCACCCATAGATCGGTCATATATGAGTTCTGAGCTCTCATCCGAGAGGGAAATAGCTGTCGATCACGAGTCCAACACGTGATCCAGGACCATGGTGAGTCACACACACATACGCACACGCACACACACGGAGACATGCATACACGAGGCCACAAATACACTCACGGAGACCGTTACTGTCACCCTTGCGCAACGCGATGGTGCAGTTACCTAACGGTAATATGCAGGAAAGGAACAATGCTCGTGGGGTTCTGTCTATCCTCCAGTTTTCATACCCAGCTTCAAGTTGTGTGTGTGTGTGTGTGTGTGTGTGTGTGTGTGTGCGCATGTGTGTATATGTGTGTGCGCGTGTGTGTATGTGTGTATATGTGTGTGTGTGTGTGTGTGTGTGTGTGTGTGTGTGTGTGCGTGTGTATGTGTGTGCGCGCGCGTGTCTGTATGTGTGTATATGTGTGAGTTTATATGTGACTGTGTGTGTGCGCGCGCGCATGTGTGTATATGTGTGAGTGTATATGTGACTGTGTGTATGTGTGTGCGCGCGCGTGAGTGTATGTGACTGTGTGTGTGCATGTACATACATATCCATATATAAATATACAAATGCATATATACATTCACACATATAAAGTACATAAACATTTACATGTGTACATGCGCACATGTACATACGTGTATGTATAACATACATGTACACACACATAAGCATACGCACACATACGTACATGTACGTTACCACCTTTTCGTTCATTCTCGCCCGTGTCGTATAGCCTTTGTTAAACGTATTACGGAAGCCTTGGTAGCTATCATGACAAAGGCTATTTATCTTGGTAGAGATTGAGGATGGTTGATCCGTTTAGGCAAGCGCTCAGGTAGTTACGGGACTCGAACCCTTCTCTCGCCATCACATCAAGGCGAATAGGAGTGGGCCATTATTTCAGAGAAGAATCGGATAATTCCGTTGTATTGCGTCGTTTTTCATATTGAAGTTGAGCTATGAGAACCCGTCCCCCGTTTTCTGATGGATGGGTTCTATTTAAAGAAAACGGGGTTTGGTCGCAACGTAATGTGGTTAGGTTTCTTTACCATGAAACTAAACGTGAAATTATTATTATTATTATTATTATTACTATTATATATATATATATATATATATATATATATATATATATATATATATATATATTTTTTTTTTTTTCTTTATTCAGTTATCTGGATATGGTCACTGACGTAGGAAGTCAAGTTTTGATGGTTGTTATGCTGATCGTTTATGTTTGTAGAGCATAGGTACATGCTAGCATAAACAAGCATATTTGCACACGTATAAATATTGCATACATGCACGCACGCACACACACTTACACATACACACACATACACACACACACACACACACACACACACACACACACACATACACAGAGGCACAAATGCATACATACACACACACAAGCACAAATGCACACACATACACAAATGCACACATACACACAAATGAACACATACACACACACACAAGCGCACACAAACATACACACACACAAATGCACACAAGCACACACACAAGCGCACACAAACACCAACACACACACAAACACACACACACACACACACACACACTCACACAAATGCACACAAACACACACACAAATACACAAATGCACACAAACACACAAATGCACACAAACACACACACAAGCTCACAAATGCACACAGACACACACACACACAAACATACACAAGCACACACACACAAACACACACACACACACACACACACACACATATGCACTTTATAAATACACAAGTAAACTACATTGTACAGACCCAAGTCCTTGTTGCCTACCAGACTTGTACACCTACCACGACCTGTCTATCGTCAACTCCGCCCATCAACTCTGTCGTCAACCAAGCCAAACATCAACGCGAGACTTCCTGAAGAGATCCACGATTGATGGACGACGCCATCAACGAGATCCGAGTTTGAATCTGGCCTAATGCTATCAAGAACGTCCTCCACACACGCTCTCACCGAGACAGGGAGCATTCTTTGGTGTGATGCATGATCATGCTGCAGATAATTTTTCGGTGTGATGCATGATCATGCTGCAGGTAATTTTTCGGTGTGATGCATGATCATGCTGCAGGTAATTTTTCGGTGTGATGCATGATCATGCTGCAGGTAATTTTTCGGTGTGATGCATGATCATGCTGCAGATAATTTTTCGGTGTGATGCATGATCATGCTGCAGATAATTTTTCGGTATTGTGTATAATCATGCTGCAGATCATTTTTCGGTGTGATGCATGATCATGCTGCAGATAATTTTTCGGTGTGATGCATGATCATGCTGCGGATAATTTTTTCGGTGTGATGCATGATCATGCTGCAGATAATTTTTCGGTATTGTGTATGATCATGCTACAGATAATTTTTCGGTGTGATGAATGATCATGCTGCAGATAATTTTTCGGTGTGATGCATGACCATGCTGCAGATAATTTTTCGGTGTGATGCATGACCATGCTGCAGATAATTTTCGGTGTGATGCACGATCATGCTGCAGATAATTTTTCGGTGTGATGCATGATCATGCTGCAGATAATTTTTCGGTGTGATGCATGATCATGCTGCAGATAATTTTGCGGTGTGATGCATGATCATACTCCAGATTATTTTCCGGTGTTGTGTATGATCATGCTGTAGATAATTCTTCAGTGTGAAGCATGATCATGCTGCAGATAATTCTTCGGTGTGCTGTATGATCATGCTGCAGATAGTTCTTTGGTGTGCTGCATGATCATGCTGCAGATAATTTTTCGGTGTGATGCATGATCATGCTACAGATTATTTTTTGGTGTGATGCACGATCATGCTGCAGATAATTTTTCGGTGTGATGCATGATCATGCTGCAGGTAATTTTTCGGTATGATGCATGATCATGCTGCAGATAATTTTTCGGTGTGATGCATGATCATGCTGCAGACAATTTTCCGGTGTGATGCATGATCATGCTGCAGATAATTTTTCGGTGTGATGCATGATCATGCTGCAGGTAATTTTTCGGTGTGATGCATGATCATGCTGCAGGTAATTTTTCGGTGTGATGCATGATCATGCTGCATATAATTTTCGGTGTGATGCATGATCATGCTGCAGATAATTTTTCGGTGTGATGCATGATCATGCTACAGATTATTTTTTGGTATGATGCATGATCATGCTGCAAATAATTCTCTGATATGCTGTATGACCATACTGCAGATCATTCTTTGATGTGTTCCAATATAATGTTGCAGATAATTGACCCATAGAATATTGTAACCGAAGTCGTTGCTACTCAAAGCAAGTAGCAAAAGCAAGTAGCATGCTAGCCTAGTGTGGCAGAATTAAGAAACAAGAAAACCCCAACAGTAGCCTCCCCTTCCCTTCCTCCCCTTCCCCCTCTCCTCCTTCCTCCCTCCACTATTCCCTTCCCCCCTCATTCCCTTCCCCCCTCCCCTCTCTCCTCCTCCCTCTCCCCTCCCCCTCCCTCCACTCTTCCCCCCTCCCCTTCCCTTCCCCCTACACCCACCCTTCCCCCTCCCCCTCCTCTTCCCTACTAACCCCACCCTTCTCCCCATCACCCTCCCCTCCTCTTCCCCTCCCCTCCCCCTCTCCCACCCTTCCACCTCCACTCCCCTTCACTTCCCCTTCCCTCCCCCTCCCCCACTCTTCCCCCTCCCCTCTCCCCTTCACTTCCCCTACCCTCCCCCTCCCCCACTCTTCCCCCTCCCCTCTCCCCTTCACTTCCCCTCCCCTCCTCCTAGCCCCAACCCTCCCCTACTCTTCCCTTACCCTCCCCCTTCCCCACTCCCCTCCCCTTCTCCACTCTCTTCCCCTCCCCCTAGACCCCCTTCCCCACTCCCCTTCCCCCCTTCCCCTACCCTTCCCCCCACCTCCCCCTCCCCCTCCTCCCTCCTCTGGAGGAAAATCAAAGACGGTTTTCTCGTCTCGCCATCTTTCCTAATCACCGACGAAACTCAAAGTAATTGAGATGTTGACAAGTGATGATAACGAGACATTCATGAAGAACGAGTCTGGGTCCATGGAGGAAGTAGAGGAGGAGGAGGAGGAGGAGGAGGAGGAGGAGGGATAGCAGGTGGTGGAGGAGGAAGTAGAGGAGGTGGAGGAGGAAGTAGAGGAGGAGGAGGAAGTAGAGGAGGAGGAGGTGGTGGAGGAGGAGGTGGAGGAGGAGTAGGAGGAGGTGGAGGAGGAGGAGGAGGAGAAGGAGGAAAAGTCACCGCCCACACGCATAAGTACACACACACACACACGCACACACACACACACACACACACACACACACACACACACACACACACGCACACACACACACAAACATACACAAGTACTTGTTTCATCTGCTCTAAGATGCCCTTCCTCCCTTCCACTCTCCCCCTCCCTCCGCCTCTCCCTCTCCCCTCTCCCTCCCTCTCTCCCTCCCCCTTTCCTCCTCCCCTCCTCTCTCTCCCCCTTCCCCTCCTCTCTCCATCCCACCTTTCCCCCTCCCCTCCCCTCTCTCCCTTCCCCCTTTCCCCCTCCCCTCCTCTCCCCTTTCCCCTCCTCCATCTCCCCCTCCCCTCTTCTCTCTCTCTCCCCTCTCTCCCTCCCCCTTTCTTCCCCCCTCTCCCTCCTCCCTTTTTTTTTTCTCCAACCGCTACCGGTGGAAATCCTGCCAGTGCACTTCCCTTCCTTCGAGGGAAAACTCACCAAGTGGGAAGTGAGAAACCCCTGGTAGGGCAAGGCCCTGTCAATTGCTGCAAGACTTTTTTTTTTTTTTTTTTTTTTTTTTTTTTTTTTTTTTAGGCCGACGTTTGGGTCGCCTCCCCGCCTGGCCAAGGCTGTCGGAAAACGACTCAAGAACCACGCATCGGGTCCCGGGAATCGAACTCAAGACCACCCGATCATCAGACTCTGTACATAACATTACAAAGGAGTATGTTGATTATCTATTGGTTAGCGTTGCAGTCTGCCACACGGCGGTACAGAGTTCGTGAGAGTTGCACGATACTGCAAACCGTTACTATCCCCCTTGAGCAAGGGAGCTTCGTGATGTGGGTAATCACAGATCAGACAATATACGAGTCTGTTCCCGTAAGGTAATAGCTGTCTATCACAAGATCCAAGGCCGTGGTGAATGATGAATGAATATAACACACGCACACGCACACGCACACACACACACACACGCGCGCGCGCGCACACACGCATATACACCCACACATACACATGCACACACATACACATACACAACACATAACCACAACTTACACACAACACAAAACAACTTACACACACAACACACAAAAACACAATTTACTCAGAAACACACACACACACACACACACACACACACACACACACACACACACACACACTAAGCACAAGGGACTGAAGGTATGTTTATGTGTATGTGTGTGTGTGTGTGTGTGTGTGTGTGTGTGTGTGTGTGTGTGTGTGGTCATGCTCATGAGGTTCCGTCTATTATCTAATTTATCATAATTAGCTACAAATTAATGGAAACTTGAAGATATGATCAACTGGAGAGTAAAAGACGGGACACAACTAGCATAGCTCATTTCCTGTATACTATTAGGGCCCAAGCCAGGGCGAGATGATGTAGAGGACCAACAGACACGCAGGGCGCCCTTCTCCACATCAGTGATGGAGCCAACCTGGAATTGCAAAGTTGTTCCAGTTTGGCGCTAGAAGGGTTGTTCCAGTTTGGCACCAGCAAAGCTGTTCCAGTTTGGCGCCAGCAACGCTGTTCCAGTTTGGATCCAGAAAGAATGTTCCAGTTTGGCGCCAGAAGGGTTGTTCCAGTTCGGCACCAGCAAAGCTGTTCCAGTTTGGCTCCAGCAAGGCTGTTCCAGTTTGGATCCAGAAAGGATGTTTGGCGCCAGAAGGGTTGCTCCAGTTTGGCGCTAGCAAGGCTGTTCCAGTTTGGCGCCAGAAGGGTTGTTCCAGTTTGGATCCAGCAAAGCTGTTCCAGTTTGGCGCCAGCAAGGCTGTTCCAGTTTGGATCCAGAAAGGCTGTTCCAGTTTGGCGCCAGAAGGGTTGTTCCAGTTTGACCCCAGCAAAGCTGGTCCAGTTTGGCGCCAGCAACGCTGTTCCATTTTGAATCCAGAAAGGCTGTTTCAGTTTGGCGCCAGAAGGGTTGTTCCAGTTTGGCACCAGCAAAGCTGTTCCAGTTTGGCGCCAGCAAGGCTGTTCCAGTTTAGATCCAGAAAGGCTGTTCCAGTTTGCTAGTTTGGCCCCAGCAAAGCTGTTCCAGTTTGGCGCCAGCAAGGCTGTTCCAGTTTGGATCCAGCAAGACTGTTCCAGTTTGGCGCCAGAAGGGTTATTCCAGTTTGGCCATAGCAAAGCTGTTCCAGCTTGGTGCCAGCAAGGCTGTTCCAGTTTGGATCCAGAAAGGCTGTTCCAATTTGGCGCCAGAAAGGTTGTTCTAGTTTGGGGCCACAAAGGCTGTTCCAGTTTGGCGCCAGCAAGGCTGTTCCAGTTTGGCCCCAGAAAGGGTGTTCCAGTTTGGCGCCCGAAAGGCTGTTCCAGTTTGAATCCAGAAAGGTTGTTCCAGTTTGGCGCCCGAAAGGCTGTTCCAGTTTGAATCCAGAAAGGCTGTTCCAGTTTGGTGCCAGAAAGGCTGTTCCAGTTTGGATCCAGAAAGGCTGTTCCAGTTTGAATCCAGAAAGTCTGTTCCAGTTTGGCGCCAGAAAGGTTGTTCCAGTTTGGCCCCAGCAAGGATGTTCCAGTTTGGATCCAGAAAGATGTTCCAGTTTGGTGCCAGAGAGGTTGTTCCAGTTTGGCGCCAGAAAGGTTTTTCCTTTTTGGAGCCACAAAGGCTGTTCCAGTTTAGATCCAGAAAGGCTGTTCCAGTTTGCTAGTTTGGCCCCAGCAAAGCTGTTCCGGTTTGGCGCCAGCAAGGCTGTTCCAGTTTGGATCCAGCAAGACTGTTCCAGTTTGGCGCCAGAAGGGTTATTCCAGTTTGGCCCCAGCAAAGCTGTTCCGGTTTGGCGCCAGCAAGGCTGTTCCAGTTTGGATCCAGAAAGGCTGTTCCAGTTTGGCGCCAGAAAGGTTGTTCCAGTTTGGAGCCACAAAGACTGTTCCAGTTTGGCGCCCGAAAGGCTGTTCCAATTTGGCGCCCGAAAGGCTGTTCCAGTTTAGCGCAATCAAGGTTGTTCCAGTTTGGCGCCAGAGCCGTCGCAGAAGTTTCCAGATTGATGTTGTTATACAACAACGAAGTGTCTACGAGACTCGAACTGCTGATATTTCACTGAAGTTTACTCCTGAAGGCCTTCCATAGATGGGCGTGACTATAAGACAGACTGTATACTACAAAAAAGCAATTAAGTAAACACACACACACACACACACACACACACACACACACACACACACACACACACACACACACTACACACAAATATTGTCCTTCGTGCTTGCTCTTGTTAATGAGACCTGTACGTTTGACGCAGCTCTCTAATTACTCTCTTTCTCTCTCTTCCCCTTCGATCTACACCCTCGCCCCTCTCGCCCACCCCTCGCCCCTCCTCGCCCCCCCTTCATCCAAGGGTGTACGTATACCAGCCAGGGTGATTGTGAAGTTCATCACGGAGCGTCACGCGATCCCGCAAGAAGAAGGTAATCTAGCAGATGGCTCCGATAACAGATGGTGCTCTTTCTTGGGGATCTGGGCAACTGGGAATGATCATTCTGGGAAATATTTCCTTTTCGTTCTCTCTTTCTTTCTCTCTCTTTCTCTCTCTCTCTCTCTCTTTATTTTTATATTTTTACCAGATGGTCTTCTTTCCTGGGGATCTGGGCAACTGGGAATGATCATTCTGGGAAATATTTCCTTTTCGTTCTCTCTTTCTTTCTCTCTTTCTCTCTCTCTCTCTCTCTTTATTTTTATATTTTTACCAGATGGTCTTCTTTCCTGGGGATCTGGGCTACAGGGAATTATCATTCTGGGAAATGTTTCCCTTTCATTCTCTCTTTCCCTCTTTCCCTCTTTTTTTTTTTTTTTTTTTTTTAATCTGTTGAAATGTTGCCTGTGACGTCAAAGTAGTATTGGCAGTATAGTAAAAGATAATAATGTAATCAATCAAATAAACGAGAATATAAACGAATATATAGATATGTGAATGACAAAAATATCAATGAATAAATAAGATTATATATACAGTATAATATATATATATATACATATATATATATATATAATGTGTGTGTGAGTGTGTGTGTGTGTGTGTGTGTGTGTGTGTATATTTGTGTGTGTGTGGGTGTTTGTATGTGTAAATAGCTTATAAATAAAAAACGAAAAACATACAAATGAAAAATAAGCAAACAAACAAACTAAAAATAATTTCCTGAGAAGCTTTTTGTTCTTTGATCTTTCTTATGTTCTTTGTTCTAAGAAACTGTAAAATAATTTATTTTGCATAAATATAGAACGAGAGCTATTCCTGATAAAACTAGAGAACAAAATGACCTCGA
>NC_134816.1:40811698-40814198 GCF_046742065.1 Oratosquilla oratoria
TTCCATCCTTGCAAAAAAAAAAAAAAAAAAAAAAAATAAATAATAATAATAATAATAATAATAATAATGATAATAATAATAAGATAAAATAAAATAAAAATAAAATAAAAAATAAAAGATAAAAAGTAAATAAATAAAATAAAAAATAAAATAAGGTAAAAATAAAATTAAATAAAAACTCCCCCACAAGCCCCTTCCCCCTCCCACCCACCTCCCTCCCGACCAAGGCACTTCCTTCCTTTTAAGAATGACGTCACAGTCCATCACTCGTGATAATCAACGATGACGTCACGTCGAAATTCTTTGCTCGTCGTCTCCATCCTTCATAGAAAGGCCCCGTTTTCTTTTTACGCTTTTCTTCCCGTTTTCTTTTTACACTTTTCTTCCCGTTTTCTTTTTACACTTTTCTTCCCGTTTCTATTGGCAGCGTTCATTACTCTTCCGTTATCAGGAGGCCTTTTGTTTTCCCTTCCCCCGTCGTCTTTTCGTATTTTTGATTCTTTGTTGATGTTTACAAAAAAAAAAAAAAAAAAAAAGAGACAAAATCTCACATTTATCAACTCTTGTCTGACATACTTCGTCTTCCTGGGAGATAAGGTCAGCGTGACCTCGTTTTATCATTATTATTATTATTATCATTATTTTCATTATTATTATTTATTTTATTATCATTATTACTATTACCATTATTAATTATTATTATTATTATTATTATTATTATTATTATCATTGTTATTATTACCATTATTATCATTATTATTATTATTACTATCATTATCTTATTCTATTATCATTATTATTGTTATTATTATTACCATTATTATCATTATTATTGTTATTATTATTACCATTATTATCATTATTATTATTATCATTATTATTATTATTATTATTATTATTATTTTATTTTATTATCATTATTATTGTAATTACCATTATTATTATTATTATTATTATTATTATTATTATTATCATTATTATTATTATTATTATTATCATTATTATTATTACTATTATCATCATTATTATCATTATTATTTTTTTTTTTATTTTTTTTTATTTTTAAGGTCTTCAGATTGGACGTTGATCTTCAGACACCCCTTCCACCCCTAACCAACTTCGGGGGGATTGGGGGTTAGGGGGGATACTTTCTTAATGAGATCGAGAAAGTTTTCTCCCACCAGACTTAGTCTGTAGCGATAAATATTTCGCCCTCGCAATTGCTAGAGTCGAGAGTAGACAGACGCCAATTTCGCCTTGGAGGGCTAATAGGGGCGAAAATGCCTTTGCAAAGACTCGAACACTGGCACTAACTAACCTCTGATGAACATAGGCACAGTTGTGGACAAAAGTCCGGCGCCTGGAACTGCCTAGTGTAGGCCTTATGGTCTCTTGCAGTCTCCTTCTACAAAAGTTCGGCACCTAAAACTGCCTAGTGTAGGCTCTATAGTCTCTTGCAGTCTCCTTCAACTAAAGTCCGGCACCTGGAACTGCCTAGTGTAGGCTTTATGGTCTCTTGCAGTCTCCTTCAACAAAAGTTACCTGGTACTGCCTAGTGTAGGCTTTATGGTCTCTTGCAGTCTCCTTCAACAAAAGTCCGGCACCTGGAACTGCCTAGTGTAGGCTTTATGGTCTCTTGCAGTCTCCTTCAACAATAGTTACCTGGTACTGCCTAGTGTAGGCCTTATGGTGTCTTGCAGTCTCCTTCAACAAAAGTCCGGCACTTGGAACTGGCTAATGTAGGCTTTATGGTCTCTTGCAGTCTCCTTCAACTAAAGTCCGGCTCCTGAAACTGCCTCGTGTAGGCTCTATGGTCTCTTGCAGTCTCCTTCAACAAAAGTCAGGCACCTGGAACTGTCTAGTGTAGGCTTTATGGTCTCTTGCAGTCTCCTTCAACAAAAGTTACCTGGTACTGCCTAGTGTAGACCTTATGGTCTCTTGCAGTCTCCTTCAACAAAAGTTACCTGGTACTGCCTAGTGTAGGCCTTATGGTCTCTTGCAGTCTCCTTCAACAAAAGTTACCTGGTACTGCCTAGTGTAGGCCTTATGGTCTCTTGCAGTCTCCTTCAACAAAAGTTACCTGGTACTGCCTAGTGTAGGCCTTATGGTCTCTTGCAGTCTCCTTCAACAAAAGTTACCTGGTACTGCCTAGTGTAGGCCTTATGGTCTCTTGCAGTCTTCTTCATTCTTCTGTTCTTATGTTTATGTTCTACAGTAAGTAAATCCTTTCAGATATTCAAATTAATTTATTATTATTTACTATTTACCTGTTTGTTTATTATTTAACTTTACCTATTTATTTATTTGATTTATTATTACTTGTATTATTATTTATTTATTCATTTATTTATTTATCATTATTATGACTTTTTCTCATCCGACTTACAGTAGTTATGGACCAAAAGGTCTCCTGCCGGCATGCTCCTCCTTTGTAATCCTTTGTAAAGATACCACGGGCTCTCAAATTCGAAATTTCTTGAAGAAGCAAAAAACGAAATGA
>NC_134816.1:40816698-40824198 GCF_046742065.1 Oratosquilla oratoria
AGAAGACCAAGAAGAAGAAGAAGAAGAAGAAGAAGAAGAAGAAGAAGACGACCAAGAAGAAGAAGAAGAAGAAGAAGAAGAAGAAGAAGAAGAAGAAGAAGAAGAAGAAGAAGAAGAAGAAGAAGAAGAAGAAGAAGAAGAAGAAGAAGAAGAAGGGGAAGAAGGAGAAAACTGTGTCCAAGACTCAACGAAAAAAAAAAAAAAAAAAAATGGCGTCCAATACTTGGCCATTAAGAAGGGCAATCGGGGACTCCTCATCTCCTCAGCTGCTTCCCCCCACCCCCCCCCCGCCGGGGGGTCTTGTGTGCATGACTTGGCAGAATCAGAGGAGGCGCCGAAGAGGAAGAGGAGGAGGAGGAGGAAGAGGGGGAGATGAAGGAAGAGGAGGTTAAGATTGGGGAGGAAGGGGAAAAGGAGGAAGAAGACTCGGGAGGAAGGGGAAGAGGAGGAGGAGGAGGAGAGGGAAGAGTGGGGAGGAAAGGGAGGAGGAGGAAGGGGAGGAGGAAGGGGAGGAGGAGGAAGAAGGGGAGGAGGAGGAAGAGGAAGGAGAAGGAGGAGAACGGGGGAGGAGGAAGGGGAGAAGAAGAAGGAGGAGGAGGAGGAGGAGGAGGAGGAGGAGGAGGCCAATTAGACGTATAGGATTTTCTAATAAAAAAAACTTTTTTTTTTTACTACTGAAGAAGAAAGGAGAAGAAAAATGGGAAAAAAGAAGACGACGACGAAGAAGAAGAGGATAAAGAGGAGGACGAAGAAGAAAAAATTTATAAAATAATTGGGTCTTCCGATAAACAAAAATATTTTTTTTTCCTTTTACCAGTGTAGACGAAGAAGAAGAAGAAGAAGGGGAAGAAGTAGAAAATATTAATAATAATAATAACAAGAAAATGAAGAGGACGAAGAAAAATATATAAAAAGAAAAAGGAAAATCATGGGATTTTCCAATAAATAAAAATCACGTTTTTTTACCAATGAAAAAGAAGAAAAAAGAAAAGAAAAATAGGAAGAACAAGAAGAGGAAGACGAAGGACGAAAAAAGAAAAAAAAAAAAGAAAAAAGAAAAAAGAAGAAAAATAATTTGATATTCCAATAAACCACATCCATACACACACACACACACACATCCACACACACACACACACACACACACACACACACACACACACACACACACACACACACACACACACACACACACACACACACACACACATACGTGCATCAAGTCGTTTGCATGTGCGCTTATTGTGTATCCCTCCTTCCCTTCCTCCTTCCCTCCTTTCTGTGACATGAAGCCCAAATTGTGGAGTAATTAGAGAGGGAGAGGGGGAGGGAAGGAGAGAGGGAGGGAAGGGAGGGAGGGAGGGAAAGAGGAAGGGAGGGAGTGAGGAAGGAGGGAAAGGAGGAAGGGAGGAAGGAGGGAGAGGAAGGGAGGAAGGAGGGAGGAAGGAAAGAAGGGAGGAAGAGAGAGGGAGGAAGGAAGAGAAGGAGGGAAGGAAGGAGGGAGGGAAGGAGGGAGGGAAGGAGGGAGGGAGTGAGTGAGGGGAGGAAGAAGGGAGAAAGGAGGGAGGGAAGGAGGAAGGGATTGAGGGAGGAAGGAGGGAGGAAAGGAAGGAGGGAGGGAGGAAAGGAGGAAGGAAAGGAGGGGAGTGAGTGAGGGAGGGAGTGAGGGAAGGAGGGAAGGAGGGAGGGAGAGAGGGAGGAAGTGAGGGAGTGAGTGAGGGAGGAAGGAAGTAGGAAGTTTGTGTAGTAGTTATCGTCACGGGTTGCCAAGCAGCGTTACAGAGTTCGCGCCCCGCTTCCGACACGGAAAACTTCCTCTAATCCTACATGAGGTTACTGTCTCCCTTGAGCAATGAAATGGGTGTCTGGTGCCTACGCCAGGAGGCGCTGAGTACCTGCGGCCGAAGCCGTCGCCCTTGCCCTATGATGCACCTTGGACAAGTTAAGAGTCACTGCTGGGAATCAGAAAGGAGTGCGGGACTCGAACCCGGGACTAAGCGTATGCGAGACCAGCACGCTTCCGATGACGTCATTCAGTACAGTTCGGCCAATAAGCGCCCTGGATTACTTTCCTCCCCCTCCCCCCACTCCCCACTCCCCCTCCACCCACTCCCCCTCCCCTTCCCCCACTCCCCATCCCCCTCCCCCTCCCCACTCCCCTCCTCCTCCCCCCACTCCCCTACCCCTCCCCACTCCCCCTACCCCTCCCCACTCCTACTCCGCCTCCCCCACTCCCCCTACCCCTCCCCCTCCCCCACTCCCCTCCCCCTCTCCCCCACTCCCAACACGCGCGATCCAGTGACAGGGTGAACTGGAAACTCTCTTTGGATGTATTACCTTCCAGGAAGGGAAAGTCTACAAGACTCCTTCTCCTCAAAGTTTCAAAAAAAAAAAAAAAAAAAAAAAACTTGAAGGTTTCTTCCAAATTGCCCAAAACAACTTTGCCCCTTGTCACGACGGAGGCACCTAGGCGTCCACGTGAGACAATCAACATATTGAGGCTTCCTACCTTCTTTTAAGAGGTCGGAGGCCGCCCGCCCAAGAACGGTTATGTGGTAGGAGCTCTGGAAGAAGACCTTGCCAGTGGAGACATGAGAGGCTGAGTAGGGTTTCTCAACTCTGTTCCGGGAGATATTCAAGAACAAGAACAAGAACAAGAACAGGGACAAGAACAGAAGCAAGGGCATAAAGAATAAGAATAGGAACAAGATCAAGGACAGGAGCAAGATGAAGATCAAGAAGAACAAGAAGAACAAGGTCAAGAACAGGAGTAAAACAAGAACAAGGTCAAGAACAGGAGTAAGAACAAGAACAAGATCAAGAACAGGAGTAAGAACAAGAACAAGATCAAGAACAGGAGTAAGAACAAGAAGAACAAGATCAAGAATAGGAGTAAGAACAAGAAGAACAAGATCAAGAACAGGAGTAAGAACAAGAAGAACAAGAGCAAGAACAGGAGTAAGAACAAGAAGAACAAGATCAAGGACAGGAGCAAGATGAAGATCAAGATGAACAAGGTCAAGAACAGGAGTAAAACAAGAACAAGATCAAGAACAGGAGTAGGAACAAGAAGAACAAGATCAAGAACAGGAGTAAGAACAAGAAGAACAAGATCAAGAACAGGAGTAAGAACAAGAAGAACAAGATCAAGAACAGGAGTAAGAACAAGAAGAACAAGAGCAAGAACAGGAGTAAGAACAAGAAGAACAAGATCAAGAACAGGAGTAAGAACAAGAAGAACAAGATCAAGAACAGGAGTAAGAACAAGAACAAGATCAAGAACAGGAGTAAGAACAAGAAGAACAAGATCAAGAATAGGAGTAAGAACAAGAAGAACAAGACCAAGAACAGGAGCAAGATGAAAATCAAGAATAGGATCAAGATGAAGATCAATAAGAACATGAGAAAGATCAAGAACAGGGGCAAGAACAAGAACAAGAAGAACAAGATCAAGAACAGGAGCAAGATGAAAATCAAGAACAAAATCAAGAACAGTAGCAAGATGAAGATCAAGAAGAACAAAAGCAAGACCAATAAGAACAAGAACAAGATCAGGAGTAGGAGAAAGAAGAACAAGATCAAGAACAGGAGTATGAACAAGAACAAGATCAAGAACAGTAGGAACAAGAACAAGAAGATCAAGAACAAAATCAAGAACAGGAGGAGAAGCAAGAACAAGAACGAGGAGATCAAGAACAAGAAGATCAAGAACAATATCAAGAACAGGAGGAGAAGCAAGAACAAGAACGAGGAGATCAAGAACAATATCAAGAACAGGAGGAGAAGCGAGAACAAGAACAAGAAGATCAAGAACAGGAACAAGATGAAGATCAAGAAGATCAAGGGACAAGATCGTGGACAGGAGGAGGAACAAAAATAACACAAATAAGAAGAAGAAAACAAACGAGAACAAAAACAAGATGAAGAAAAAACAACAACAACAATGTAGGGAAGAGGCCAAACGCAGAGTATGGGAGTCCAATATATTTTACGTTTCGCCCCCCCCCCAAAAAAAAAAAAAAAAAAAAAAAATATATATATATATATATATATATATATATTGGACTCCCATACTCTGCGTTTGGCCTCTTCCCTACAGAGCTGTTGCAGTCATTGCTGCCTTTACTCAACAACAACAATGATACGAAGAAGAGCCATTAAACATTTAGATTCCTTTTCAGGTTGTCAGCTTGACCGTGTCAGTCCACTTCGGTGTCGATCTTTCGCCTGGCATTAGGGTCTTCAGTCTAGGTCTTCAGTCTAGGTCCCCCGCCTATTTCTTCAGTCTAAGTCTTCCACCTATCATTTCAGTCTAGGTCTTAAGTCTAAGTCTTCAGTCTTAGTCTTCCACGTATTTCTTCAGTCTAGGTCCCCCGCCTATTTCTTCAGTCTAAGTCTTCCACCTACCTCTTCAGTCTAGGTCTTAAGTCTAAGTCTTCAGTCTTCGTCTTCCACGTATTTCTTCAGTCTAGGTCCCCCGCCTATTTCTTCAGTCTAAGTCTTCCACCTACCTCTTCAGTCTAGGTCTTAAGTCTAAGTCTTCAGTCTTCGTCTTCCACGTATTTCTTCAGTCTAGGTCCCCCGCCTATTTCTTCAGTCTAAGTCTTCCACCTACCTCTTCAGTCTAGGTCTTAAGTCTAAGTCTTCAGTCTTCGTCTTCCACGTATTTCTTCAGTCTAGGTCCCCCGCCTATTTCTTCAGTCTAAGTCTTCCACCTATCATTTCAGTCTAGGTCTTAAGTCTAAGTCTTCAGTCTTAGTCTTCCACGTATTTCTTCAGTCTAGGTCCCCCGCCTATTTCTTCAGTCTAAGTCTTTCACCTACCTCTTCAGTCTAGGTCTTAAGTCTAAGTCTTCAGTCTTAGTCTTCCACGTATTTCTTCAGTCTAGGTCCCCCGCCTATTTCTTCAGTCTAAGTCTTTCACCTACCTCTTCAGTCTAGGTCTTAAGTCTAAGTCTTCAGTCTTCGTCTTCCACGTATTTCTTCAGTCTAGGTCCCCCGCCTATTTCTTCAGTCTAAGTCTTCCACCTACCTCTTCAGTCTAGGTCTTAAGTCTAAGTCTTCAGTCTTCGTCTTCCACGTATTTCTTCAGTCTAGGTCCCCCGCCTATTTCTTCAGTCTAAGTCTTCCACCTATCATTTCAGTCTAGGTCTTAAGTCTAAGTCTTCAGTCTTAGTCTTCCACGTATTTCTTCAGTCTAGGTACCCCGCCTATTTCTTCAGTCTAAGTCTTCCACCTATCATTTCAGTCTAGGTCCCTCGCCTATTTCTCCCACCTACCTCTTCAGTCTAGGTAATCAGTCTAGGTCTTCCGGCTATTTTTTTCAGTCTAAGTCTTCCGCTAGGTCTTTCACCTACCTCTTCAGTCTAAGTCTTAAGTCTAGGTCTTCAGCCTATGTCATCCACCTACTTCTTCAGTCTAAGTCTTCCGTCCAGGTCTTCAGTCTAGGCCTTCCTCCTAAGTCCTCTGCCTAGAATGTCCGCCTAGGACCTTAAGTCTTCAGTCTAGAATTTCCGCCTAGGACCTTAAGTCTTCAGTCTAGATCTTCCGTCCAGGTCTTCAGTCTAGGCCTTCCGTCATGACCACTGTCTACCGTCTATTGTCATAAAGCATCCGTCCCGCCTCGCTCCGCCTCTGTCAATTTAGTTGAAAGACAGATCCTATCAGGACCTTTCGGCTAAGCGTCTTCTTGTATTATCTCAAGCCTTTGTGAGTCCAACCAAGGAGGAGGAGGAGGAGGAGGAGGGAGGAGGAGGAGGAGGAGGAGGGAGGAGGAGGGAGGAGACATCCACAGGATCATAATAATTTGATAGAGGAATCATCCAAGGGGAGGAAGAGGTGGAGGAGGAAGAGGTGGAGGAGGAAGAGGAGGAGGAAGAGGAAGAGGGTAGGAGGAAGGCGGAGACATCCATATGATCATCATAATTCGACAGAGGAATCATCCAAGGGGGGGGAGGAGGAGGAGGAGGAGGAGTAAGAGGAGGATGAGGAAGAGGAAGAGGGTAGGAGGAGGGAGAGGAGGAAGAGAACAAGGTGGAAGAGGAGGAGGAGGAGGAAAAAGCGAAGGAGGAAAAGGAGGAGGAAGAGAAGGAGGAGAAGGAGGAAGAAGCGAAATATGAAGAGAAGGAGGAAGAAGCGAAGGAGGAAGAGGAGGAGAAAGAGGAGGAGGAATAAAAGGAGGAAGAAGAGGAGGAAGAGGAGGAGGAAGAGAAGGAAGAAGAGAAGGAGGAGGATGACGAGAGGGAAGAGGTGGGGGAGAAGAGGAGAAAGAGGAGGAAGAGGAGGAGGAGGAGGAGGAGGAGGAGGAGGAGGAGGAAGAAGAAGAGAGGGAGGAAGAGGAGGAGGACCAAGAGGAGGAAGAGAAGGAGGAGGAAGAGGAGAAGGAGGAAAAAGAGGAGGAGGAGGAGGAGGAGGAGGAGGAGGAGGAGGAGGAGGAGGAGGAGGAAGAGAACGGATTTGTTTAGGTTTTCATACGTTGAGACGTTTTGCGAAAATCATACGATCCTTTCCCCAAATCACGTGCCCGAGTTTCAATCCTGTCGTCTCTTTACTTCCTCCTTACTCCCCCCCTTTCTCTCTCTCCCTCTCCCTCTCCCTCTATCTCTCTCTCTCTCTCTTTTTCTCTCTCTTTCTCTCTCTCTCTCTCTACCTCTCTCTCCCTCCCTCTATTTCTCTTTTTCCCCTCTTTTACTTTCTCAATCTTCCTCTCTTTCTCTCTCTCTCTCTCTCTCTCTCTCTCTCTCTCTCTCTCTCTCTCTCCTTCTCTCTCTTTTTCCCTCTTCCTCTCATTTTCTCTCATTTCCATCGCCCCTTTCTCTTTCCCTCTCTTCCTCTCTTTCTTCCCCCTTTCCATCTTCCCATCTCTCTCTCTCTCTCTCTCTCTCTCTCTCTCTCTCTCTCTCTCCCTTTCTCTCTCTCTCTTTTTCTCTCTTCCTCTCATTTTCTCTCATTTCCATGTCCCCCTCTCTCCCTCTTTCCCTCTCTTCCTCTTTCTCACTCCCTTTCCATCTTCCTCTCTCTCCCCCCTCTCCCTCTCTCTCTCTCTCTCTCTCTCTCTCTCTCTCTCCCTGAGCTCACCTGTCATTCCGGATTTTATCAAAATTTCTTCAAGAATGTCTTGTTCCAAGATCCAACCAGCTCTTCATCTTGATCCGACTATTTCTAATATCCTCCTCCTTCCCTCCTCCTCCTCCTCCTCCCCTCCTCCTCCTCCTCCTCCTCCTCCTCCTCCCCTCCTCCTTCTTCCTCTCTCCCTCCTCCTTCTTCCTCTCTCCCTCCTCCTCCTCCTTCTCTTCCTCCTCCTCCTCCTTCTTCCTTCTCCCTCCTCCTCCTCTTCCTTCTTCATCCCCTCCTTACTCCCTCCTCCCTACCCTCCTCCTACTTCTTCCTCCTCTTCTCCTCCTTCCTTTCTCTCTTCCTCCTCCTCCCCTCCTCCCTACCCTTCTCTTTCCTCCTCCTCCCCTTCTCCTTCCCTCCTCCTCCTTCCTCCCTTCTCCCCCCT
>NC_134816.1:40831698-40844198 GCF_046742065.1 Oratosquilla oratoria
ATACCTCATAAGCTGTGGACAAATTTCTTGTGTGTGTGTGTGTGTGTGTGTGTGTGTGTGTGTGTGTGTGTGTGTGTGTGTGTGTGTGTGTGTGTGTGTGTGTGTGCGTGTGTGTGTTTCCCGGATCGTGTTGTACAATCCATAACCACGTGGCGTGGAGCGTACGTTGTTTCGCCTACGCGGCTAGACCTGACGCGCTAGCCACGCACACCTGCCTATGACAGTGCGACCCAGCTTGACCCGACCTAACCTAATCTGGTGCAATAATGTAATTACGGAACAAGGGTATATGTATCAATTCCTGGCCGCATGTAAAACCAGTTCAGTTTTACCTTACAAATAAAGGAGACGAGCTCATTAGCGCTTTCCTCATCGTAGTCCGTAGCGGCTTTGGTGTAAACACGACTTTCCAGTTTTCAGAAGAATTTGTTGTCATCCCACACACGTCCAGGTTCCAGTCATACATCTTAAGCTGACTTCAAACGATACTCTGAGAGCGCAATTTGGACGCAAATGTTCTCTTTCACTCAAAGTCCGCAAATTATGGTCCGTAATTATTGTGATGATTTGGTGATGATGGCCGCGAGATGAAAGAACCAGCGAGCTCGGGAAAGTCTCAGAAGTCTTTGGTTTATTTTGTTTGTTTGTTTTTCGGTGTTCTAACCTTCATCTTGGTAGCAAGGAGCCTACGCCAGGAGGCGCTGAGTAGCTGCTGCAGAAGCCGTCAACTTTCTCCCTATATAAAGCCTCGGTCACAACTGCGCGACTTAAGTGTGTTTGTTTGAGTAGAAACGACTTAGGTTACAATCTTTTATTTTTCGAATCTTCAAATATCAAATCACCTTTGCGTCATATACTTAGAAGGTGAATGACGAACTAAGAGAAGTTAAACCTAGAATATGAATATTAGACACATTGATGAATTGTAGACTTAGGGAAGTCTAGAATACAGTAAGCGATGTCGCCCTGCAGATTTCCAAATTTACAACATTTGACGAGAATCTTGAATGTGTGACTGGGGCCTTAGGCGCTTTATGGACTGCTATTGGCAACAGGTATCTCACAGTCAACTGATGGGAATCGGAGAGGAGTGTAAGACTCGATCCCGTGACTAGGAACATACGAGACAAGCATGTTTCCGATTGCGTCACCAGAGAGTTTCATAATGAGATCTACAAACCGGAAACTAGAGGGATTGAGTGGATACATGACGATTTCGTTCAGTGTTGAAAGGATCTCAAGGAGGTGGCGGAACAGTAACGCATAAGGATACAGGGTGACTCGAGAAAGAAGTATAAAACTTCGGGGAAAAGCCAAGCCTTTTCAGATTTAAATACACACTTACGGATACTTCCTGCAGGAGCACATAATTATCTGTGTGAGTGTGTAATGTATATACACACACACATATACACATATAATTATGTATATCTGCCGTCTGCATAATCCTACTCTACTCCTGAGATCGACTATTTTGACCTTCATATAATATGTAAACCCTTAATACACGATGTACCAATAACATTCACATCACCGTGATCAAGTATGCCTACGTGACTAATAGTAGTAATTCCAAGGTGGCCGAGTCTTCCCTTTCTCGCTGGCACTAGAGCCAAATGCCCCACTTTGACATTTACATCTTAAACATTCTGTCTTTAAGAAGACACAATTATGTAATCAACAGGTCATACCCCACATATAGACACATTTAATAATACATATAAGTTGCATTATGAAATTCTATGGCTTTGTATTTTAAGATGATAATGAAGATCCTAAGGACAATTTGTAAACCCTGTATAAACGCTGACCTATGTAAAAATTGTACATAAAACCCCGAACCCCCGGCACGCCGAGTGGGACTCTGTGAAGGGGACTGCGCGGTCAACCTTTCCTTTTATTATTTCTTTACGTAAATACAATCACCAAAGCTTCGGCAAGGGTTTTCATTAACCATCACGTCATGTAGCAAGGCTAAACGCCGCTACACATAGCCATTGTGGCTCAGCAAAAGCTACACATGAAATAGCACACGCATGTTTTTCACCCCAAACAGGTACAGATAAACAAACGAGTAAATGAAAAATGAAACACACGAATAAGAAAAATAGGGATTTGGTACTCACTGTGACTGAAGGGCATAATGCGGCACATGGTCCTCCCGAGGACGAACAAGGGGTAGGTGATCTGGCGGACCGGTGCGTCCCACATGCAGAGTATCGCAATGAGTAGATCAGCCACGGCCAGGTTGACTAGATAATAGTTGATAGTTGATCTGAGCGTCGGGTTGAAGGAGACTACGAGGATGACCAGGAGGTTCCCGCAGACGGAGCCAAGGAAGACCACCACTGTCAGGATGATCTTGAGGATGTTCTCCGTTGTCCCCCAGGCCATATACGAGCTCAGGAGCTCCTGCTTCGGGTACATCTGCTCGCTGAAGTTGAGGTAGGTCTCGTTGGGGATTGGGTGACAATCCGTGGAGTTGACGTGGGATGTGTCGTTCAGGAGGACCGGGGCGGCGGTGGTGGTCGGGACAGAGACGCTGTAGGGAAAGGCGGTGGAACCTGTGACGTAGGATGTGGTGGGGAACATGGCGTTGTTCGTGAAAGCGAGAGTCGACATTTTCGAGTCTGAGTTTCGGGGGTTTACTTTGGTCCTTGAAAGCTCGGCATCACCCTCGACTCCGTCGCCAGAGTTTGACTAGTAATGACCTCGGTATCGTGGTCTTTCAAGAGCGAATGAGAACGATGATTCTTTCTCTTCGTCGAGCTGGGTGACACTCGCTCCAATCGCGTTCGTCAAGAACTCGCCACAAGATTTGGCGCCAGCGAAGGACCAGACCCGATCGTTCCGAACGCACTGAGGTCTCGCTGGAGGTTTCTATAGTAAACCCAGGTTTCTGTGACACCGGTTTCTATTTCGTTAGCCCTTTGTTAACCAGTCACCCACCTGCCAAATGACCTGTCTTGTCAATTACGGTCGGAGCCCGTTGGAGTCACGTTAAGCGTGGGTCTTGGTTCGATCACTTCTGACATCAAATCTCCACCTAATATCTTGTCCTCAAGTCACTGTATTGGAGTGATGTGCCCGATTTCGAAGGATACGCAAGGAACAGTCCCAGGATAAGATTTCATTCCTTCACTGCGACGTCCTCCCGCGTTGTTAAAAGAGTCTTTTCTGTAAGGACAGTTTCGATTTGAATCTTAAGGACTCTTCTTCGTTTGGAATCCCTATGGCTTTGTCTAACTCACGCGCACTCGGTTCGCGTTACCTCTTTCCGGGAGGACTTGTCGCCAAGACATTCTGTCCTCTGAGGTCACCGTGTACCTTGTGGGCAGATCCTCTAAAAGCTCTCCTGCCAATACTTGTAGCTTGTTCTTGCGGTATAGAACAGATGTCACCAAATAACACTACTTCACTCTATGTGTGTTCGTGGTGACATTAGTGTCAACACAAAGGTGACCCTTCCAACATCCACGAAATCTATATCTGGATCAGGTTGCGCGCCTAATGCCCGCTAACTAAACACTAAACACTCTGATAGTTCAGCACTAAACCGCTAACCCTCGAGCTGTTATTTCCGGACACTTCAAAATAGGATCTTACAATCTTTGTACCCAATAGAACACTTATATCAGCTATCACTTGTGTTTATAACTTGTTACAAGTTTCTCATTCCCACTTACAAGATGTCTTCGGCCACTAAAGGACATATGCATGACTTTCTCTCCGTCTCTTGGTATCTTCTGGTAGCTTTTCTAAACCGGACGGGAAATCATGAATTCCACACAACTTGGCTTTATAACTTAAGCGTCACATTTTCATACAAATGGAACGGCATTAAATTCGCAACACTTTGTTGACCTAATGTTCTTTTTTCCAACTTTTTGTTTCAATGGTGCTCAAAACTTGGTCGAATTTTTTAGTCAGTTTCAAGGTGGCGCCAATGTATCGGCTAGACCTTCACACCAATACCAAACCTGGTATACAAACGTCTCTTCGTACAAAGGGTACCAAGAAGTGCCGCTTCGCTTTTGGAGCGCCAAGTATTGGAAGTGTCCACAGTCAACTCAAGAAATACAGATTTTTTTTGAGTGAGAAGCTTGTTACTGTCGCTGATGCATACAATTTCCGAGACGATTTATGCTGTCTGTGCCCTTTGAGACACTTTATACTGACAGGACCTTTTGTTTACAAATATAGTGGTAAAGATATAATTCATGAGTAAACTGTCTGTAAGAACGCTCCATTTGACCCATGTTCTTTGTGAGACATTTTCTACAACCAGCGCCTTTTGTTTACAGATATATTAAAGGTATAATTCGTGAGTAAACTGTCTGTAATAACGCTACATTTGACCCATGTCCTTTATGAGACACTTTACATAGTCTGGACATTTGGTTCCAGGTGCAATTTGTCCGCGCGACGAACTACATTTGATACATTCCATCCTTGAGACATTTCATCCTTCCCGCAGACATTTGATCCTTTTCCTTCCCCGTCCCCACCATGGAGAGGAAGTTTAGGTCCATGACACTAATTAAGAACTAACACTGAGGAGTATTTGGGGCTTGTTACACACAGGACACTTATAACTATGACGTAATAACTATGACGTAATAACTATGACGTCGTTGGACGATGACGGTTTTGGACGTTTTACGTTTGTGACGTCTCACCTTCGAGACGCTTTCGATCCACGTGACACATCACTTGTGTCACGTAGTCTTGTGTCACTTGCAACACGTGATTCAGTGCGAATGTGACACGGCGCCAAGAGGTTGTGGAGTACGCGTGCCAAAGACTCACGTAGTCCAACACTCCAGACTAGAGCTCAAATAAAAACACCTTTTTACGTTCTGCAGTAAACAACTTTTTGCTGTGTACGAGTCAACAGCTTTTCGTTGTTTACGAGTAAACAACTTTTTTTCGTGTATCACCGCTTGTGGCCTCAGGAAACCTTGAAAACTGAACACTTTACTTGTATTGTTGGTGTCGACGTGGCTCACGCCCCTACAGACCACAGTCACGCAGTATTTTTCTCTCTTTATAACTGAGGAATGATCTTTATGAGAAAAATTGTCCTACTTTTGAAATTCTATTCTCACTTTTTTTTTTTAATTTTTTTTTTTTTTTTTTTTTTTTTAAATTCTTGACAGCCTCTATGACTCCACCTCTACTATTCCACTTCTTTGGCGAAGTATCTTCCCCCGTGGATAGAAGCGCTGGTTACCGGTGAAGGAATACAATCTCAGAGTGCAGGTCACTCCCACTGGGGGCCTCTCTCATCCCTCAGTGACTCGAACTCGCCCTCAGCTCCTGTGGGAAAGAGAAAAACAAGAACCTTGAGAAACAGGTCGAAGTGGGAAGTCCTCCTCCAGGTCTTCTTCGAGGTCCTCCTTCGAGGCCTCCCACGAGGTCTCCCTCGAGAGTCTCCCACGAGGTCCCCCTTGACTATAAACGACGAGGACCACGTTCCCCGGACACTTCAACTCCCGAACAAGGTTCAGGAGGAAAAGGCCGAGTAATAACATGCAGATATTAGGGCCGGTCCACAGTATCATAGACCTCATAAGAGACACTATACATCTTTCATATAGACACTCACAGCGTGAGTTAGCACCTGTAAATATTCTCATAGTCTCACAGGAATGCGGACGAAATAACAGTACAGTCAGACATCATAAAACAAATTAACCCCAAGTTTGATCGATAGAGTCACAGGGACGAAGCCTCACGAGCACAGCTTCTGTCTATTACAGTTGGGTTAACAGACGCACACACACACAAACATACATGTGCACGCGGGTGTACATTCATTTGCATACACAAAGACCTCTGAATTAAAAATTAATGTATTCTTTTGTGACCCCGTTGAATTCGAAGAAGAGCCTTGCTGTATTGGACCCGAGGGATAAGACATTTGTTACGTTCACCACGAACAGATGTAAACAAAATCACGAGGTTCTTGAGTGCACACATTATACTGAGCATGTCAATAAACAGTAACAAGTATATATGGATTTAGCAAAATCTCATTACATAATGAGAGGCTTTACTGACGTTTTTTCTTGTGTGAATGGATTTAGCAAACACTCATGACACGATGAGACCCTTTGTGGACGTTTTTTCTTTTGTGAATGGACTTAGTAAACCCTTATGACATGATGAGGGACTTTGTTGATATTTTTCTGATGTGAATGTACTTAGTAAATCCTTATGACATGATGAGGGACTTTGTTAATGTTTTTTCTGATGCGAATGGACTTAGTAAATCCTTATGACATGATGAGGGACTTTGTTGATGTTTTTCTGATGTGAATGTACTTAGTAAATCCTTATGACATGATGAGGGACTTTGTTAATGTTTTTTCTGATGCGAATGGACTTAGCAAACCCTTATGACACGATGAGGGACTTTGTTAATGTTTTTTCTGATGCGAATGGACTTAGCAAACCCTTATGACACGATGAGGGACTTTGTTAATGTTTTTTCTGATGCGAATGGACTTAGCAAACCCTTATGACACGATAAGGGACTTTGTGGATGTTTTTCTGATGTGAATGGACTTAGTAAGTCCTTATGACATGATGAGGGACTTTGTTAATGTTTTTTCTGATGCGAATGTACTTAGTAAATCCTTATGACATGATGAGGGACTTTGTTAATGTTTTTTCTGATGCGAATGGACTTAGTAAATCCTTATGACATGATGAGGGACTTTGTTAATGTTTTTTCTGATGCGAATGGACTTAGCAAACCCTTATGACACGATGAGGGACTTTGTTGATGTTTTTCTGATGTGAATGTACTTAGTAAATCCTTATGACATGATGAGGGACTTTGTTAATGTTTTTTCTGATGCGAATGGACTTAGCAAACCCTTATGACACGATGAGGGACTTTGTTAATGTTTTTTCTGATGCGAATGGACTTAGCAAACCCTTATGACACGATGAGGGACTTTGTTAATGTTTTTCTGATGCGAATGGACTTAGCAAACCCTTATGACACGATGAGGGACTTTGTTAATGTTTTTCTGATGCGAATGGACTTAGCAAACCCTTATGACATGATGAGGGACTTTGTTGATGTTTTTCTGATGCGAATGGACTTAGCAAACCCTTATGACACGATAAGGGACTTTGTTGATGTTTTTCTGATGTGAATGGACTTAGTAAATCCTTATGACACGATGGAACGCTTTGTTGACAGTTTGTTTCTGATGTGAATGGACTTAGAAAACCCTTATGACACGATGAGGGGCTTTGTGGAAGGTTTGTTTCTGATGCGGAATCCAGACGATTCGAAGCAGGTTAGGAGTGACTGAGCCCCCCAAAAATCATACCCCCCCAATGGACGAGGTACCCCCTTTCCCCCTTCCCCCCAGGTCTGACCAGGTTAAGGTGGCGGCGCACTAGGCATTTCTCACTAGCATGCTACTTGCTTTTGCTACTTCGTTTGAGTAGCAACGACTTCGGTTACGATTTTTTGTTTTTCGATTTTCCAAATATCAAATTACTCCTGGTGACGTCATAGAGTGAGAAGCTGATTGAAGAACTAAGAGAAATTAAACTTAGAATACGAATGTTAGACACTTTGTTGAGATGTTCTCACCGAAGTCGTTGCTACTCAAACGAAGGAGTAAGAGCAAATAGCATGCTAGTCTAGTGTGCCGCCATCTTTAGGCTATCGCAAAGAGTTGCACAGAGTTCAAGTCACCTTAGCGAAGACGAATTGTTGGAAAACGTGAACGTCTGTTTGTCCCTTTTTAATTTCTTATTTATCTGTTATCATTATTATTATTATCATTATTGTTATCATCACTATTATTGTAATTTTATTAGTACTATTATTATTATTATTGTTATTATTATTATTAATTATTATTATTATTATTATTATTATTATATTATTACTATTATTATTATTACTATCATTGTTGTTGTTGTTGTTATTGTTGTTGTTGTTATCAATATTATAATTTTATTACCTTTATTATTATCATTATTATTATTACTATTATTATCATTATTATTATTATTATCATTATTATTATTATCATTATTATTATTATTATTATTAATAACTATTATTATCATTATTATTATTATTATTATTATTAGCATGATTACATGTTATATTATTTTTTTTTTTTACCAAGTAACCTTCTCTATATAGCAAGATAGTCTTTCATCTAACCAGACCCGTTCACCCCCCCTTTCTCTCTCTCTCTCTCTCTCTCTCTCTCTCTCTCTCTCTCTCTCGCTCTCACGCCAGACCTTGGCCTTTGTCCCGAGACGGTAGACCTTATTGATGAGTTTTATTGAAGACTGACAGATTACTCTGATCCCGAGTCGGACAAGAGAAGGTCAGCCACCATTCGAGGGGACAAAGAAGAGGAAGGTTAATAGAAAAAAGAGAAGAAAAAGAGAGGAGAGTGAAGAGAGAGAAAATGTGGGAAAGGAGAGAAAAGAGGAGAAAAAGATAGGAGAGAGGAGAGAGATAAGGAAAAAGAGAAGATATAGAAGGAGAGTGAAGAGAGAGAAAATATATAATAGAGAGAAATAGAGAGAAAAGAGAAGAAAAAAGAATAAGAGAGAAAAGAGGAAAGAGATAAGGAAAAAGAGAAGATATAGAAGGTGAGTGAAGAGAGAGAAAATGAAATATAATAGAGAGAAATAGAGAGGAAAAAGAAAAAAGAAAAAGAGTAGAGAGATAAGGGAGAGAAAACAATAGAGAGAAAGTGTGTGTGTGTGTGTGTGTGTGTGTGTGTGTGTGTGTACGTGTGTGTGACTTCGTTAAGCCATTGCAAACGAAGCTTAATATTCGGCACGAAATTTATACTTGGTCGAGGCAAAGAGGAGGAGGAGGAGGAGGAGGAGAAGGAGGAGAAGAAGGAGGAGAAGAAGGAGGAGTATGAGAAGGAGGAGGAGAAAGAGGAGGAAGTGGAGGAGAAAAAAGGGGTGGAGAAGGTGGAAGAGAAGGAGGAAAAAGAGAAGGAAAAGGAGGAGGAGAAAGTGGAGGAGGAAAAGGAGAAGGAGGAGGTGGAGGAAAAGAAAGAGGAGGAAGAAGAGGAAGAGGATGAGAAGGAGGAAGAGTGGGAGGAGAAGGAGGAGAAGGAGGAAGAGAAGGAGGATAAGGAGGAGGAAAAGCAAGAGAAGAAAGAGGAGGAGGAAGATGAGGAAGAGAAAGAGGATGAGGAGGAGGAGGAGGAGGAAGAGGAGAAGGAGGAGGAGGAGGAGGAGGAGGAGGAGGCTGGATTGTGTTTTGGAGGGTGTTGCTGTGAGGGTTATTTTCTGGAGACGATGGAAATTTGTCCTCTTGAAGAATTGTCCTTCTGGCGTTTTGATCCAGAAATCTTGGTTCCTCCTTTCTTTTTTTCATGTCCACGTCAACACCTCATTTACAATGCAAATGGCATCGAGGGCCTCTCGTCAAGTGTCTCCTTTGGCAGGTCGAAAAACACGCGCGGCCTTTACGCCCCCCCCCGGCAAAAAAAAAAAAAAAAAAAAAAAAAAAAAAAAAAAAAAAAAAAAAAAAAAAAAAAAAAAAAAAAAAAAAAAAAAAAAAAAGGAAAATATCCTCGAGGCAGAGTCGAAGAAAGAGGTCCTCTTTTGAAAACGACCCCGAAGGCGCATTTGTGAAAGAACTTCTGTTATGATATTTTTGTTTGCTCTTTTGGAGGACCTACAGGCTTCTCGAAAACACGAACCAAAAATTCTCCAAACGCGCGAAGAAAAGACCGAAAAATGGGAAGGAAGTGTCAGACACAAATAATAGTTAATTACATTCTTAGGGATGCAGACTTTTTGGGTCGTTTTCTGTGACCAGAGAGAGTGACGAGCAATATTCTTTGACCTCAGTGCCCCCTCCCCCCCAAAAAAAAAAAAAAAAACCGGAAGCACAAAAAAAAAAAAAAAAAAAATTGTCTCCTCCTTACGATGACCGCGAAGACCATCATATGACAAAGACAGGAACGGAAAATAAGACAATTAGGAAACGCAAGAACAAAGAAAACAACAAAATATTTAAAATATAACAAGATTAAAAAAGACTGAAATGGGCAAGATATGTGGATGCTAAAAGATACTTAGACAAAGAAAGTGCTCAATTTTGGATTAGGTAGTTCCATGTCCCTTGGACGGTCTGGAAAATTATGGAAAAGACGAGTCGACGAAGCCGTGCATTCCAG
This sequence comes from Oratosquilla oratoria, assembly GCF_046742065.1. NCBI lineage: Eukaryota > Metazoa > Arthropoda > Malacostraca > Stomatopoda > Squillidae > Oratosquilla > Oratosquilla oratoria. Next base: position 40,841,895 of record NC_134816.1, read on the forward strand.
CGGACTGGAACCAAAAGTAGGAGGTGGGATCGAACCCAAAGACATGGAGAGACGTTTCGAACTCGGTTACCGTTCACCAAGTGGTCCGAAGACCTTCGAAGTAAGTTCTTCTTCCGAGCTCCTTGCCCTTTGTCTTTCTCGAAATTTTTCTTTTTCGTCTTCGGTGTCTTAAGACGAAGGACTTCCAGTGTGGCACTTCAAGTGTGACATTGCGACAGAATCCTTCTGCCTCTCGACTAGCCTCGCTCCTTTTGTCTTACTCAAAAAAAAAAAAAAAAAAAAAAAAAAAAAAAAAAAAAAAAAAAAAGTCTTCGATGTCTTAAGACACTTCAACTTTAAAACTTCGACAGAATCCTTCTTCCTCTCGACTAGAAGTACCTCGGTGGTACCAATGTCTGACGGTACGTTTTCTTTGGTACGCTTATTAGCCTGATACCACAGCCGTTAACGGCGGGTAACGCGCCTCCTACCACCTGGAATCCTATTTTGGGTAAGCGCGTTGGTTGTAGGTTTGGTTAATTAAATGATCAGCCTCGTAGTTTGAGGGAAGGGGGAGAGGGAAGGGGGAGAGGGAAGGGGGAGAGGAAAGGGAGAGGGAAAGGGAGAGGGAGAGGAAGAGGGATGGGAGAGAGAGAGAGAGAGAGAGAGAGAGAGAGAGAGAGAGAGAGAGAGAGAGAGAGAGAGAGAGAGAGTTAAGGGTAAAAGGAAGAGGAGGGAGAGGAAGGGAGAGGGAAGGGGAGGGGAAGGGGAGGGGGAGAGGAATGGGGGAGAGAGGGAGGTTAGGGAGAGGGATGGGAGAGGGAGAGGGATGGGGAGAGAGAGAGAGATGGGGAAGAGGTAGAGGGGGAGAGTAGAGGGAAGAGAAGAGGAAGAGGGAAGAGCAGAGGGAGAGGGAGAGGGAGAGAGAATTGGAGAGAGAGAGAAAAATTGATTCATCCCTTTCACTCTCTCTCTCTCTCTCTCTCTCTCTCTCTATCACACACACACACACACACACACACACACACACACACACACACACACACACACACACACACACACACACACACACACACGCACACATTTTTTTCGCTACTCAATGTTCCTCTTGTCTGCTGTTAATTGCAACTTTCCACCTTTGTTGAGAAGTCGACAGTGGTTTGTGGTGGTGGTTGTGGTTGTAGTGGTTGTGGTGGAGTTTGTGATGGTGGTGGTTTTGATGGTAGTGGTCTTGGTGGTAGTGGTTGTGGTTGTAGTGGTTGTGGTGGTGGTTGAGGTGGTGGTTGTGGTAGTGATGTTTGTGGTTGTGGTGGTGGTTGTGGTGGTGATGTTTGTGGTTGTGGTGGTGGTTGTGGTCGTGTTGGTTGAGGTGGTGGTTGTGGTGGTGGTAGTTGTGGTTGTGGTAGTTGTGGTTGTGGTAGTGGTTGTAGTGGTAGTGTTTGTAGTAGTGGTTGTAGTGGTAGTGTTTGTGGTAGTGGTTGTAGTGGTGGTTGTGGTTGTGGTGGTGATGTTTGTGGTTGTGGTGGTGATGTTTGTGGTTGTGGTGGTGATGTTTGTGGTTGTGGTGGTGGTTGTGGTTGTGGAATAGGAAGAAGACTACATCCAGATTTTTTTTTTTTTTTTTATTCTCTTGTTGAAACCAAAACATCGTGTCTGTTGGTTTTGGGGGAACGAAAAGATATTTTCGTATTCTTAAAGACTTTTCACACATACGCGCACTTGCGTCCGTCCACGACATATTTGCATCATGATGCACGCTGGCAATAGAAAACGGGGGGCGGGGAGGCGGTTGGGGGGGAATGGGGGGGAATGGGGGGAAGGGAGGATGGGGGAGTGGGGGACGGTTTTTTTTTTTTTTTTTTTTTTATTGTTTTTTATTTTTTTTTTTTTTTTTTTTTTTTTTTAAAGAATGGGGACGATGTCAGCTTTCGAGAAACAAGTCGACGTTTTAGAGATCCTTTTGGATTCAGAAATAAAGAAATCAAGAAAGGAAAAAAATAAAATAAAAAGAGAAATAAAAAGAGAAAGAGAGAGGGTTTGTCTTGTTTACTAGTTGTTGTGGTTATTAGATAACTTGTGTTTTCTTTCTACAACTTCGAGAAAGGATAAATAAATCTGGAGATTTCAGACTCCGACATATTGTCGTCGTCTTCGTCGTCTTCTTCTTCTTCTTCTTCTTCAGCGAAGGAGAAAGAGAGAACTCGACTGAAGGACATGACAGCAGAGAGGAGGAGGACGAGGAGGAAGAAGAGGAGGAAGGGGAGGTAAAGGAGGAGGAGGAAACGGAGGAGGTAAAGGAGGAGGAGGAAAAGGAGGAGGAAGAGG
>NC_134816.1:40846698-40866698 GCF_046742065.1 Oratosquilla oratoria
ACTTTGCTCCATTGTTGGACTCCATTTGACCTGACACAAGCGGAATCTGCCCCCCGGCCGTGGACTGACAAGGTGCCAAAAGCCCTATCACTGGCCTACTGCACCTCTACGGTCCGCCATTACAGATATATATCATATACTAATACATAACACACACACACACACACACACACACACACACAGACACACACACATATATACCCGTATATTATATATATATATATATATATATATATATATATATATATATATATATATATATACTGTATATATCGTGAATATGACCAGGGCCTTTACTGAAGGTGTGTAAGGCCCGTCTATTCTGAAAACCTGCTGAAACCATGTGGGCGGCCTGAAATGCTCATAATACACACACACACACACACACACACACACACACACACACACACACACACACACACACACACACACTTTTTTCCACTTCCCACTGTGATGGTGGTGGCATCCATGGTTGTTATTGCAATTACTGTCATTATTATCATTATCATTGTAATCATTATCATTATAATCATTATTATCTAAGTCCCTCATAAGGAGGAAGAAACCCATGATATATGGATAAACTACCATCATTATTACTATTACTATTATCATAAATATGATTAATGCCTGTTGAGTAAGGAAGAGAGAGGCTGGAGGTAGAGGTAAGTGGATGATACTGTTATGTGGATGTTAAGTGGATGTTAAGTGTTAAGTGTGGATGTTAAGTGAATGATACTGTTATGGAAGGAAGGGCGGGGCGGGAGGAAGGGGGTGCCTATGTGTGAACGATATTTTGACGCAACCCGAAGGGATTTCCCCCCGTCTTCTCTTTTTCTGCATGAGGAGACGGACAGGGAGGTGGGGGGGTCGCCGATGAAGTGAAGCGGCCTTGCTGTGGACGTGCTGTGTCTTGCTGCATTGCGTTTGATGCAGGGATGACCCGTCATCCACGAGGAGCTGAGATGGGAGGGGGTGGAGGGGGCGGTGGAATGGAGTGGAATGGGTACGTGCCTCTGACTTGGCTACCTCTCGTATGAGGGGGAAAAAAACTCTTGATATGTGAGACTCATTAACTCACAGTCAGAGAATGAGATAAGAGAAATAGAAGATCCGTATATTTCGACCCCTATCTGTGATCCTCTTCAGCAGGTAAAAAGAACCACAGATAGGGGTCGAAATATACGGAAATTCTGTTACTCTTATCTTATTCTCCGAGAGTTGGATAAAAGATCTCATTTTACAAATGTGATATAATACATTATCCTCTTGGTATATATATATATGTATATATATATATATATATATATATATATATATATATATATATATATACATATATATATATATATATATATATATATATATATATATATATATATATATATATTCTCATCAAATATTTCAACAAGAGGACTACTGGATCCAAAAACCCTTTTACCAAGATGTGGATTTCTCCCCAGCCGACAGACAGACAGACTGACAAGAAGGCAGACAAGCTGTCAGGAAGAGACATAGAATCGCAGAGAGCTTGATGGTGTAACGGAGGGGTTGGAGGGGGAGGGGGAGGGGGAGAGGAGGGGAAAAGAAGGGGGAGAGGCGGAGGGAGAGAGAAGCGGGGAGGGGGAGGGGGAGGGGGAGGGGAGAGGAGGGGGAAGAAAGGAGGAGAGGCGGAAGGAGAAAGAGGGGAGGAGGGAGAGAGGAGGAGAAAAGAAGGGAAGAGGGAGGGGAAGAGGGAGGGGGAGGGAGAGAGGAGGAGAAAGGAAGGAGTGAAGGAGTAGGGGGGGAGGGAAGGGTGGAGAGGGGAAGTGAGAAGAAGTGGGAGAGTGAATGGGAGGGGAGAGAGAGAGAGAGAGAGAGAGAGAGAGAGAGAGAGAGAGAGAGAGAGAGAGAGAGAGAGAGAGAGAGAGAGAGAGAGAGAGAGAGAGAGAGAGAGAGAGAGAGAGAGAGAGAGAGAGAGAGAGAGAGAGAGAGAGAGAGAGAGAGAGAGGGAAGGGACAAAGAGGGGAGTGAGAGGGGAAGGGGAAGGGGGGAAGAGGCGGGGGAGGGGAGGGGATAGGAAGGAAATAAGGAGAGGGGGAGAATGAGAAAAGGATGGGGATAGAGAGAGAGAGGAGGAGAAGGGAGAGGGAGAGGGGAGATGGGGGAGAGAGGTGGGGAAGGGGAAAAGAGATGAGGGGTGGAGTGGAGGGTGGGAGAGGGGGGAAGAGGAAACGGAGGATAAATAGGGAGAGGAGGGGACGAGAGAGAGAGAGAGAGAGAGAGAGAGAGAGAGAGAGAGAGAGAGAGAGAGAGAGAGAGAGAGAGAGAGAGAGAGAGAGAGAGAGAGAGAGAAGTGGGAGATAGAGAGGCAGAGAGAGAGCGAGAGAGAGAAAGATGGAAGAAGGGGGAGATAGAGAGGCAGAGAGAGAAAGAAAGAAAGAGAGAGAGTTAGAGAGAAGAGGAGAGAGGCTGAGAGAGAGAGAGAGAGAGAGAGAGAGAGAGAGAGAGAGAGAGAGAGAGAGAGAGAGAGAGAGAGAGAGACAGAGAGAGAGAGAGAGAGTGAGAGAGAGAGAGAGAGAGAGAGAGAGAGAGAGAGAGACAGAGAGAGAGAGAGAGAGAGAGAGAGAGAGAAGTGGTGCGGAGGGGGGGGGAACGAAACTGGACGGGGGAAGGGGGGTGACTTGAGAGAGGGGTGAGGGGGGTGAGGAGAAAACGTAAGTGGGGGGGGGAGGGAGACTTTCTATGGGGTGGAAACCAAATTACTCCCCATAAAAGCATCATTGCTTTCCATTGAAAGCTTTTGAAACTCGTAACAGGGTCACGTGTTCTCTCTCTCTCTCTCTCTCTCTCTTTCTCTTTCTCTCTCTCTCTCTCGTTTCGTAATACTAATGGCTTTTCAAATATATTCGTTCTTTTTTGGATGATTTATAGGTGAGCCTGTCATAGTTCTTGTGTTCTTTGTCATTCATTCTGAACGTGGACACACACACACACACACACACACACACACACACACACACACACACACACACACACACACACACACACACACACACACACACACACACACACACACACACACACACACACACACACATATCTATATATATATATATATATATATATATATATATTATATATATATATGTATATATATATATATATGTATATATATATATATATATACACACATATGTATGTATACACACAAAAGCCTGTCCTAAACACTTCCATCTTTAGTCCTACGACTAATGATGCCACATCACTCCTGCAAACTTCTCTATCTCGTCTCTCTACCATATACATATTTTCTCTCTTAGACGCCTCTCATCTCGCTGTCTCTCTTCAGTAACGCGCGCGCGAGTGTGTGTGATTCATCATGGTCTTGGATCACGTGTTGGACTCGTGACCGACAGCTACTACCCTTCCAGAAGAGAGCTCAGATCTCATATAGGACCGATCTATGGGTAATGCCGTGACTTTACACGCACACACACACACCCAACTCCCCACCCACGAGAGTTGGAGTAACGACTCGCAGCGCAGCGATACTGAAATTACTTCACTCCTGGGCGGGATTCGAACTCGGACCGCTGAGTGTGTGTGCGTGCGTGTGTGTGTGTGTGTGTGTGTGTGTGTGTGTGTGTGTGTGTGTGTGTGTGTGTGTGCGCGTTTATATACAATATAGGTTTCACCTCGGGCGTTGCTCAGATATAAACGCAGTTCCCGTTGATCATTCAACTCAGATATTAATTGATTAATTAACTAATTATCAGCCGCCCAGATAGTTTTCCGAGTGGATGAACTACATTGAGGATTCGGTTCCGCGGTTTCAGTTCCGCGGTTTCCGTTTTTCGCGGTTTCCGTTTTTCGCGGGTTTCAGTTTCGTGGTTTTTATTTCGCGGTTTCCGTTCCGCTGATTTAGCCCCGCGGTTTCAGTTCCGCGGTTTCAGTTCCGCGGTTTCCATTCCGCGGTTTTAGTCCCGCGATTTCCGTTCCGCGAATTCAGTGCCGCGATTTCCGTTCCGTGGTTTCAGTTCCGCGGTTTAAGTCCCGCGGTTTCACTTCCACGGTTTCAGTCCCGCGGTTTCCGTCCCGCGGAAGCAGCCACTCTGACATATATCGCTGCATTGGCTTAGCCTCTATCTCTTCAACACAGTTACTGCCCTCTCCCCCTCCCTCCCTTTCCTCCTCCCCCTTCCCCTTCTCCCCTTCCCTTCCCATCCTCCCTCTCCCATCCTCCCTCTCCCCCTTAGGACTATTAAAAAAAAAAAAAAAAAAAAAAAAAAAAAATATATATATATATATATATATAATATATATATATATGTATGACTCCACCTCAGTGGTTATTGATGACCGGAGATGTCCTTTGGATCACGTGTTGGACTCTCCCGGATGAGAGCTCAGATATCATATATGACCGATCTATGGGCAATACTGTGACCTTACACGCACGCACATACACACATCCAACTCCCCACCCACGAGAGTTGGAGTAACGACTCGTAGCGCAACTGAAATTATTTCAGCCCTATGCGTGTGTGTGTGTGTGTGTGTGCGTTTATATATATATATATATATATATCTATATATATGTATATATATGTGTATATATATATACATATATATATATATATATATATATATATATATATATATATATATATATATATACGTTGCTGCTCATGGGAAGACACCTGTGCCTAGTAGTAGATCACGAGGGTCGAGAGATACGCAGCTGGGACGCGAAACAAAACGACGAAGAAGAAGAAAAAATAGTCAACATGAAATATAACAACAGGGTCAGTGAAAATGTTGGACTCACATGTGGCACTTCACATAGAAAACGGAATATACAACGTGATCCTACATTCTGTACTAGATTCTCATCCTCCTCTCTCTCTCTCTCTTTCTCTCTCTCTCTCTTTCCTTCTGTCACACATTCTCTCTCTTCCTCTCTCCCAATCTCTCTCTCTCTCTTTCCCTCATACACATACACACACACTCTCTCTCTCCCTCTCCCAATCTCTCTTTTCCTCGCTCACTCTCTTTCTCTCTCTCTCTCACGCACACATACACAGACACACTCTCTCCCAATCTCTCTTTCTCCCCCTCTCTCTCTCTCACACACACATACACACACGCACACACACACACAGACACAAAGATACACTCTCTCTCTCCCTCTCTCTCACGCACACACAGACACACACTCTCCCAATCTCTCTCTCTCTCTCACGCACACATACACAGACACACACTCTCTCCCAATCTCTCTTTCCCCCCCTCTCTCTCTCTCTCACGCACACACACACGCACACACACACACGCATACACACACACACACACACACACACACACACACACACACACACACACACACACACACACACACACACACACACACTCCCAATCTCTCCTAATCTCTCTCTCTCTCTCTCTCTCACACAAACACACACACACACACACACACGCACACACACTCTCTTGGTCCCTCTCATATCATATACAAATTCAATTTCCCTGTAATGTTTGAAAGACCGTAGCTACAGTTCCAACTAAACATTTTTATTTCACCGAACAATTATGAAACGATTGTGACGCGAAGCTCGCTTGGCATCGCTCGCTCCAACAAGAATGTAATTACATTTTGTTCAATATGAACATGTTCTACACTAACGCTGTTCACTTTGACACGACTGTTCTCTTGTTCTTTAGATAAAGTGGTAGTTTACCCCAAGAGGGACATTTGTGCTCAAGTGTACAACGTCTACTTTCACGTAAGCAAAATGCTGCAATGACTCGTTTATTTTATATTATTTGTTTATTTGTTTTTGTTATCATTTGTCTGTTTGTTTATCATTATTTGCTTGATTCTCATTCATTATTAGTTATGTCAATTTATTATTATTTATTGTTTAACTGTTTGTTTATTATTTAACTATACCTGTGCATTTATTTATGTATTTTATTTATTATTATTTACATTATTATTTTTTATTTATTCATTCATTTATTTTTATTTATTTATTTATTTATTTATTTTTTATCATTATTATATTTTTTTCGCATCCGACCTAGATATGGACCAAAAGGTCTCCTGTCGGTAGGCTCCGCCTTTGTAATCCTTTGTACTCTGTGTACAACTACTATGTTCACTTGTACTCTGTGTACAATATCTACGTTCACTTGTACTCTGTGTACAATATCTACGTTCGCTTGTACTCTGTGTACAGCATCTACGTTCACTTGTACTCTGTACAACATCTACGTTCGCTTGTACTCTGTGTACATCATCTACGTTCACTTGTACTCTGTGTACAACATCTACGTTCGCTTGTATTCTGTGTACAACATCTACGTTCACTTGTACTCTGTACAACATCTACGTTCACTTGTGCTTTGTGTACATCATCTACGTTCACTTGTACTCTGTGTACAACATCTACGTTCGTTTGTACTCTGTACAACATCTACGTTCACATGTACTTTGTGTACATCATCTACGTTCACTTGTACTCAAGTGTACATCATCTTCGTTCACTTGTACTCTGTGTAAAACATCTACGTCTACTTGTACTCTGTGTACATAATCTATGTCTACTTGTACTCTGTGTACATCATCTACGTCTACTTGTAATCAAGTGTACATAATCTACGTCTACTTGTACTCTGTGTACATCATCTACGTTCACTTGTACTCTGTGTACATCATCTACGTTCATTTGTACTGTGTACATCATCTACGTCTACTTGTACTCTGTGTACATCATCTACGTCTACTTGTACTCTGTGTACATCATCTACGTTCACTTGTACTCTGTGTAGATCATCTACGTTCATTTGTACTGTGTACATCATCTACGTCTACTTGTACTGTGTACATCATCTACTTTCACTTGTACTCTGTGTACAACATCTACGTCTACTTGTAATTAAGTGTACATCATCTACGTTCACTTGTACTCTGTGTACATCATCTACGTCTACTTGTACTCATGTGTACATAATCTACGTCTACTTGTACTCTGTGTACATCATCTACTTTCACTTGTACTCTGTGTACAACATCTACGTCTACTTGTACTCTGTGTACATCATCTACGTCACCTTACACATGGGTCACGTTTGCCAAATAAGGTAAAAGGGGGCGGAGCCTATTTTGCCTTATCAAAATGGATGGGGCAGTTGAGATTGGAGGAGTAGAAGGGAGGGGCAACAAACTGCCTCCGCAGATTCTTGGATATGCACAAGAGGATTGATCCCTTTGGAAGTTCTACTTTATGAGGAGTTCGAATTCCGGGGGAGTTGACCCTAAAGGAGTTCGACCTCCGGGGGTTCGACCTTCGAGGGGAGTTCGACCCTGAGAGGGTTCGACGTTGGGGGATTTTAACCTCCGGGAGTTCGACCTCCGGGGGAATTTGTCCTTGGGGGAGTTCGATTCAGGAGAGTTCGAACTCCGCGGGAACTTGTCCCTGGGGGAGTTCGACGTTGGAGAAGTTCGACCTCCGGGGGAATTTGTCCCTGGGGGAGTTCGATTCAGGAGAGTTCGAACTCCGGGGGAACTTGACCTTGGGGGAGCTCGACGTTGGAGAAGTTCGACCTCCGGGGGAATTTGACCCGGGGGGGGGAGTTCGACCTCCGGGGAACTTGACCCGGGGGAGTTCGACCTCCGGGGGAACTTGACCCTGGAGTAGTTCGATCTCTGGGAGAACTTGACCCTGAGGGAGTTCGACGTTTTTAATCAAATGAAATAGCAAAGGCGAGTAGCATGCTAGCGAGAAATCCCTAGTGTAATTCGTTTCTACTCAAAGTAACAAAAGTGAGTAACAAAAGCAAGTAGCATGCTAGCGAGAAATGCCTAGTATAATTCGTTTCTACTCAAACGAAGTAGCAAAAGCGAGTAGCATGCTAGCGAGAAATCCATAGTGTAAGTCGCTTCTACTCAAACGAAGTAGCAAAAGCGAGTAGCATGCTAGCGAGAAATCCCTAGTGTAATTCGTTTCTACTCAAAGTAACAAAAGTGAGTAGCATGCTAGCGAGAAATCCATAGTGTAAGCCGCTTCTACTCAAGCGAAGTAGCAAAAGCGAGTAGCATGCTAGCGAGAAATCCCTAGTGTAATTAGTTTTTACTCAAACGAAGTAGCAAAAGCGAGTAGCATGCTAGAGAGAAATGCCTAGATTAAGCCGTTTATACTCAAACAAAGTAGCAAAAGTGAGTAGCATGCTACCGAGAAATCCCTAGTGTAAGCCGCTTCTACTCAAACGAAGTAGCAAAAGCGAGTAGCATGCTACCGAGAAATCCATAGTGTAAGCCGCTTCTACCCAAACGAAGTAGCAAAAGCAAGTAGCATGCTATTGAGAAATGCCTAGTGTGCCGCCACATTTAAGCTCTTTTCATTTACATTTATAGAATCATTTTAGTTTATTTTTCTATTGCGTCCAATTCCATCTATTTCTTCCTCGCCTTTGTGTCGAAGGCAAATAGAGATTGAGGGAGAGATGAAAGGATGAAACATTAGAGGGCGAGAGAGAGAGAGGGAGAGAGAAAGAGAGAGAGAGAGAGAGGGAGAGAGATGAAAATGTAAAACGTGAGAGAGAAAGAGAGAGAGAGAGAGAGAGAGAGAGAGAGAGAGAGAGAGAGAGAGAGAGAGAGAGAGAGAGAGAGAGAGAGAGAGAGAGAGAGAGAGATGAAAAGGTAAAACGTGAGAGAGAGAGAGAGAGAGAGAGAGAGAGAGAGAGAGAGAGAGAGAGAGAGAGAGAGAGAGAGAGAGAGAGAGAGAGAGAGAGAGAGAGAGAGAGAGAGAGAGAGAGAGAGAGATGAAAGGATAAAACGTGAGAGAGTGAGATATGAATGGATAAAACGTGAGAGAGTGAGAGATTAAGAGGTAAAACGTGAGAGATATGAACGGTGTGTCTGTCTAGTAAATTTATTTGCGTCCATTTTTATGCACACATGTACGCGTACGCGTGTACACACACACACACACACACACACACACACACACACACACACACACACACACACACACACGCCGGTCCGGGTTCGAATCCAGCCAAGGGCTGAAATAATTTCAGTATCGCTGCGCTGTGAGTCGTTACTCCAGCTCTCGTGGGCGGGGAGTTGGGTGAGTGTGCGTGTAAGGTCACAACATTACCCATAAATCGGTCGTATATGAGCTCTGAGCTCTCTTCTGGGAGGGGAATAGCTGTTGATCACGAGTCCAGCACGTGGTCTAAAGACCATGGTGAAGCACACACACACACGCACACACACACACACACACACACTCAAAGTCGAGTACCACATTCGAGACCAAGAACTTGAAGCATTGAGTCTGAGGTCCAGAGACGGAGGCGGGAAAGAAGAAGATGGAGAGGAGGAAGAGGAGGAGGAGGAAGAGGAGGAGGAGGAGGAGGGGGAGGAGGAGGAGGAGGAGAAGGGGAAGAAGGAGGAGAAGGGGGAGAAGGGGAAGAAGGAGGAGAAGGGGAAGAAGGAGGGGGAGGAGAAGGGGGAAGAAGAGAAGAAGAAGAAGGAGGAAGAGGAGGAGGAGGAGGAGAAGGAGGGGAAGAAGAAGGAGGAGAAGGAGAAAAAGGAGGAGGAGAAGGGGGAAGAAAAGGAGAAGAAGAAGAAGGAGAAGAAGAAGGAGGAGGAGAAGGAGTGGAGGAGGAGGAGGAGGAGAAGGACGAGGGGAAGAAGAAGGAGGAGAAGGGGCAGAAGGAGGGGAGGAGAAGGGGGAAGAAGAGGAGAAGAAGAAGAAAGAGGAGAAGGAGGAGTGGAGGAGGAGGAGGATGGAGAAGGAGGAGGAGAAGGGTGAGAGGAGGAGGAGGAGGAGGAGGAGGAGGAGGAGGAGAAGATATTGGAAACTCAATCATAATCATCATCACCATCACAATTGTTAAAATTATTCCATTATCAGCATCAATAATATCACGGTCGAGCGGATTAGAGCGTCGGCATTTGCGGCGGAGGTCGAGGTGACGGCGGTTCGAACCCTGCCGCCGGCGAGTTGGACCAAGGGCATGGTTCGATAAATCCCACGCTACAAGGTCCTCTGTAAGGGGCACCGTCCTAGCCTCCTGATTGGGGCAGTTGGCAACGTTCAAATGAATCCTGAGTGACATGATTAATCATTTTCCGCTATTTTTGGGTCGCGCGGAGAAATTAAAGTAAAAAAGTTGGTTAAACAAATGAGAGGTACACGTTCTCCTCCTCCACCTCCTCCTCCTCCTCCTCCTCCTCCTCCTCCTTCTCCTCCTCCACCTCCTCCTTCTTCTTCTACTTCCCTTCCTTCTTCTCCTACTTCTTCCCCCTCCTCCCCTTCTCCTACTCCTCCTCCTCCTCCTTCTCCTATTCCCCTTCCTTCTCTTTCTCCTCCTCTTCCTCCTCTTGCTCCCCCTTCTCCTACTCCTCCTCCTCCCCTTCCTCCCCTCCCTCCCCCTCCTCCTCCCACTCCTCTCGTTCCTCCTCTCCCTCCCTCCCCCTCCTCCTCTTCCTACTCCCCTCCTTTCCCCTTCCCCTTCTCCTCCCCTCCCCCTTTTTCTCCTCCTCCTCCTCCCCCTCCTCCCTCCCCTCCCCCTTCTCCTCCCCTCCTCCTCCTCCCCTCCCTCCCCCTCATCTCGTTCCTCCTCTCCCTCCCTCCCCTCCTCCTCTTCTTCCTACTCCTCCCCTCCTTCCCCTTCTCCTCCCCCTCCCCTCTTTCTCCCCTCCTCCTCCTCCTCCCCTCCCCCTCCTTCCCCTTCTCCTCCTACTCCTACGTTTCTCCTCCGCTCTCCTCCCCTCCCCTCCTCTTCCTCCCCCTGTTCCTTCCCTCCTCCCCTCGTTCCCCTCCTCCTCCTCCTCCTCCTCCTCCTCCTCCTCCTCCTCCTCCAGTGTGCATCAGAATGGAAGGAGGCGGGAGCGTCGTTGTCGTCGGTAGCCACACTTAACGCTTAATTGATGTCATGTACGAGGCGAGGGGAGAGAGGGGGAGGGGAGAGAGGGAGAGGGGGAGAGAGGGGGAGGGGGAGAGGGAGAGGGGGAGAGAGGGGAGAGGGAGGCGAGGGGGAGAGAGGGGGAGGGGGAGAGAGGGGGAGGGGGAGGGGGAGAGAGGGAAGAGGGGGAGGGGGAGAGAGGGGGAGAGAGGGGAGAGGGAGGCGAGAGGGGAGAGAGGGGGAGGGGGAGAGACGGGAAAGGGAAGAGGGGAAGAAGAAAGACAGGGAGACGGGAAAGGGGACAGGAAAGAGGAGAGAGAGAGAGAGAGAGAGAGAGAGAGAGAGAGAGAGAGAGAGAGAGAGAGAGAGAGAGAGAGAGAGAGAGAGAGAGAGAGGGGAGGGAGAGAGGGGAGGGAGAGAGGGGGAGGGGGAGAGGGGAAAAGGGGAAAAAGAGTGACAGGGAGACGGTAATTGGGACAGGGGAGATGGGACAGAAGAAAGGGGAGAGAGACAGAAGAAAGGGGAGAGAGACAGAGAGACGGTATAAAAGGACAGGGAAGATGGGAAGAGGAAGAGGGGAAGAGGAAGAGGGGAAGAGGAAGAGGGGAAGAGGAAGAGGGGAAGAGGAAGAGGGGAAATATGAGACGGAAAAATGGGAAGGGGGAAAGAAAGAGGGGAGAGAGAAAGGGGAAAAATGCGAGGTAGATAGGGAGACACGGGAGAGGGGGGAAGAAGGGGAAAGGAGGGGGAGAGGGGGAAAAGGGGAAACGTGGGGTACAAGAAGAGTATATTATCTTGTTTCGAGTACACAATTCTTAATAAAAAAAAAAAATCTAAAAAAAAAATCTAAAAAAAAAAAAAAAAAAAAAAAAAAAAAAACCGAAGAGTTAGAACATGACAACACACATTCACGTCCGCCTTTTTTTTTTTTTTTTTTTCGAAATTCATTAATTTTTTTTTTTGTCTTTAACCATCTGATGCTTTGTAGTTTAAACATATCATCAAACATGCTTGGCATTCCAACTGTGTGTTCAGCCAAACTCAATTTTAATTGCAACTCGGCAACTGCGAACGTCACATGACGACATGATGACGTCACCGTTGAGTGACGTCACCATCTCGTGACGTCACCTTCCCATGACGTCACAATCTCGCGAAGTCACCGTCCCATGACATAATCATCTCGTGACGTCACCGTCCCATGACGTCATTATCTCGCGAAGTCATCGTTCCATGACGTCACCATCTCGCGAAGTCATCTCGTGACGTCACCATCTCATGACGTCATCATCTCGTGACGTCACCTCATGACGTCATTATCTCGTGACGTCACCGTTCCGTGACGTCACCGTCCTACGAGAGGCGGGTCACGTCTTGGTAAAGCGACGAAACTCTGTCGCCAGGTGATTTTATTCAGCTCCGTGGGAACCCCGACCCAGATGTTGCCATACACACGGTCCCTCTATTTCTTCGCGTGTTGACAGACGAAGTGACAGATGATATTAACGTCTTAATAAACTGTGGAGGGAGGGAGGGGGGAGGGGGAGGGAGGTGAGGGGGAGAAGGAGGGGAAGGGGAGGAGGAAGGGGAAGAGGAGGAGGGAGAGGGGGGAGGGAGGGAAAGGGGAGGGGGAAGAGGGGAGGAGGAGAAGGGAAGGGGAGGGAAGGGAGGGGGAGGGGAAGGTGAGGGGGAGGAGGGGGAGAAGGGAAGATGGAGGGGGAAGAGGAGGAGGGAGAGGGGGAGAGGGAGGGAAAGGGGAGGGGAAGGAGGGGAGGAGGAGGAGAAGGGAAGGGAGAGGGAGGGGGAGGGGGAGGGGAAGGTGAGGGGGAGGAGGAGGGGAAGGGAAGGTGGAGGGGGAAGAGGAGGAGGGAGAGGGGGAGAGGGAAGGAAAGGGGAGGGGGAAGGAGGGGAGGAGGGAGAGGAGGGGAGGAGGAGGGGAGGGAGGGGGAAGGAGGGGGAAGAGGAAGTGGATGAGGGGGAGTATGGGGAGGGGATGAAGAGAAGAAGGAGGAGGGGAGGGTGAGTGGAGGAGGGGAGGAAGAGGAGGGAAGGAGAGGGGAAGAGGAGGAGGGAGTGAGAGAGAGGGCGAGAAGGGAGGGGAGGAGGGGGAGAGGGAGGAAGGGAGGGGGAGAGGAGGAGGATGGAAGGAGCAGGGAAAGGAGGGAGAGGGAGAGGGGGAGGAGGAGGGGAGAGGAGGGAGGAGGTGGGGGGAAGGGATCAGGAGGGAGGAGGCCAGTGAACATCACTCAGATAAAGGTCCATCCATACGTTACAAAGTTTACTCCCTAATCCTCCTCCCCCTTTCTCCCTCCCCCTCCTTCCCCCCACCTTGCCCCTAGCGACCTTTTTCCCTCTCTTTGCCATCCCTCTCTCTCTCTCTCTTTCTCTCTCTCTCTCTCTCTCTCTCCCTCCCTCTCTCTAACGTGTATGTGCATGTGTGTGTGTGTGTGTGTGTGTGTGTGTGTGTGTGTGTGTGTGTGTGTGTGTGTGTGTGTGTGTACGTATGTCTATCCCAGCACAAACGCTTACCTATAAATTTTTATATACATACATACATATACCAAGGCTTTTTCCCCCTTCCAAGGGAGGTAGCCAAAAAGGGAAAGGCATAAAAACACTCCCACCCATTTCATCCCTAAATACACTCCACACCCCTCCCACCCTCCCTCTCATCTGAGCACCTCCTGGATGACGGGTCATCCCTGCACCCTGCCCACCGCCCTGGGTCAGAAGCATATACACATATACATATATACATATACACATATATATATACATATATATATACATATATATATACACATACATATACACATATATATATATATACACACACACATATATATATATATGTATATGTATATATATATATATATAATATATTTATACACACACATATACACACATACATACATGCACACACACACACACACATTCTCTTGTAATCCTTGATGATATGATTATATCACGAAAGCGCTCGGATTAAAGAAAAATTCATTTCTTTTCACTGTGGTAATTAGCATGATTTGTGTATTCACGTTTGCGTTGAAACTTATGCATATATATATATATATATATATATATATATATATATGTATATATGTATATATATATATATATATATAAATATATATATATATATATATATATATATATATATATATCATATATATATATGTTGTGTGCATACATATAGATATATACGCAGACCTGTTTCCCCAAAACCGTCCACGCGGACGGAGAAGCAAAGAAGATGCAAATGTGGTCATCTGACGACTTCGAGTCTCTTCATCGAAATCGACGACTCCATTTCCATTTAGACGGATGAGGATTCAAATCCATCTATCTCTGATAGATTTGGCGGAGGGGGGGAAAGGGGGGGGGGAAGGGGGGGAAGGGGGGGAGTGTAGTCGAAAATTTGTGTTAAATGGCCTCCGCGAGGTCCTCTGTGGTCGAAATCAAATCCTGCGTAGACTTTGAGTTCGAGGTAGTTTGATTAGTTGGTAACCCGCACTCACACTCTCGCTGGCGGGTTCTTCACTGCCCGCGTGCACGGTGATTGGTTCGTTAGCTCTGATGCTGTTGTTGTTGTTGTTGTTGCTGTTGTTGTTGCAGGTTTTCTTGTTGTTGATGTTGCTATTATTGTGGGTTTTGTTACTGAAGTTTTTGATGCATATTTTGTTGTTGAATTTGATGATACTGTTGTTGCATATTTTGTTGTTGAAGTTGATGTTGTTGTTGTTGTTGTTGCAGGTTTTGTTGACCCTGTTGTAGTTGTTGATGTTGTTACTGGAGTTTCTGTTGTTGAAGTTTTTGGTGCATATTTTGTTGTTGAAATTGATTATGCTATTGTTGCAAATGTTTTTGTTGAAGTTGTTTTATTGCAGGTTTTCATGTTGTTGTTGTAGCTCCATATTATGTTGTTGAAATTGATTATATTGTTGTCACTGATGCTGTTGTTGTCGTTCTTGCATTTGTTGATGCTGATGTTGATGCTGTTGTTGTTGCATATTTTGTTGTTGTTGATGTTGTTGCACATTTTGATGTTGACGGTTTTTGATACATATTTTGTTGTTGATGTTGTTGATGCTGTTGTTACATATTTTGTTACTAAAGGTTTTTGATGTATATCTTGGGGTTGAAGTTGTTGATGATGTTGATGTTGCGGATATTGTTGTTGCATGTTTGTTGTTGAAGTTTTTTAATGGAATTTTGTCGTAGTTATTGATGTTGTTGTTGTAAGTATTAGTGTAGTTGTTCTTGCAACTGTTGATATATCTGTTTTTGTTGTTGTTCTTGTTATTGTCTTAGTCGCTGTGGTTAGCAAACGCAACAAAAACCGTCGATTGCCAAAACTCAGGTAATTACATCAATCTCCATTCTGTACTTTCAACTAAAAAATGACACCCATAAGGATCACAGTCACGCATCGCTGGTCATTCCCAATAATCTACTAGGTACAGCATTGCCCACCAGGGACAAGGTACTAGTTACTGGCGATAATCTACTAGGTACAACATTGCCCACCAGGGACAGAGCACTGGTTATTGCCGATAACCTACTTGATACGACATTGCCCACCAGGTGTAGAGTACTGGTTATTACAGAATCAACCTGATGTTGTAGGTATTACACAGAGGATGCTAGAATAGTGCCCCTAGACAGCTATCGTGCCAGGGACCCTAAAGATAGCTCCTTGTAGCCCCCCTAACACCCCCTAAGACCCCCTGACCCCTAAAGCCAGGGGTCAAGTTGCCAGGGAGTCGTAGATCATTGGCCAAAGTGCGGCGGTGAAATGCTCTCAACCTCCAACCCTGTCTTTGTTCCTGCGCATGCGCACGGGAGGGTAGATGTGTGTGTGTGTGTGTGTGTGTGTGTGTGTGTGTGTGTGTGTGTGTGTGTGTGTGTGTGTGTGTGTGTGTGTGTGTGTGTGTGTGTGTGTGTGTGTGTTTGTAAGAGAGATAGATAGATAGATAGAGACAGAGAGATAAAGAAAAAAAAGGAGAGAGAGAGAGAGAGAGAGAGAGAGAGAGAGAGAGAGAGAGAGAGAGAGAGAGAGAGAGAGAGAGAGATAGACAGAGAGAGAGATAAAGAGAGAGAAAAAGGAGGGAGAGAGAAGGAGAGAGAGGGAAAGGAAGAGAGAAAGGAGAGAGAGAAGGAGACAGCGAGATGGAGAGAGAGAAGGAAAGAGCGAGAGACAAATAGAGAAAGAGGAAGAGACAAGGAAAAAGAAAGACGGAAGGAGAGAAGGAGGGAAAGAGAGAGAGGGAGAGAGAGACGTTTTGCCGTTGTGGAGTGTGAGCAAAAGGCCATTAGGTCCATGGCGAGCCCACTCACGTCGACGCGATGTAACTTCGAGCTGTGTTTTTATGTGCACACACACACACACACACACACACACACACACACACACACACACACACACACACAGACACACACACACACACAGCATAGAGCAATTACCTCATGAAATACACTCATACTGATCTGGATCCTTTGCCCTAGTAGCTACAGCTTCACCACCACCACCATTATCACCACCACCACCATTATCACCACCAGCACCATCTCCATCACCACCATCATCACCACTAAAGGCCTCCCAATCCTTGTAGAATCCTAGGGAACATTCCCACAGTGCCGGGCAAACATTTAGGGTTTCATAACACGCCAGGAATGAATACTACAGCGAATCAAATTTTCTTGAAGATTACTCGTAGTTGCAGAACTCGAAATTTTGGGAAGAGCTTTTAAGGAAACTCTCGGCTCAGTCTCCAGAGTACGTCGCCTCTTGCACGCCTCAGGGAACCAGATTTTTGACTAGCAGCCGCAGAACTCAAAATTTTCTTGAAGATTGCTCGCAGTCGCAGAACTCGAAATTTTGGGAAGAGATTTTGAGGAAACTCTCGACTCAGTCTCCAGAGGACGTTTCCGCTTGCACGCCTCAGGGAACCAGATTTTTGACTCGCAGCCGCAGAACTCAAAATTTCGGAAAGAGCTTTTGAGAAGCTCTCGACTGAGCCTCCGGAGCTGCGACGCCTTTTGCACGCTTCAGGGAACCAGATTTTTGACTCGCAGTCACTGAACTCGAATTTTCGAAAAGAGCTTTTGAGAAACCTCTCGACTGAGCCTACGGAGCCCCGACCCCTCTTGCGCTCCTCAAGGAACCAGACTTTTGACTCACAGCCACGGAACTCAAAATTTCGAGAAGAGCTTTTGAGAAGCCTCTCGACTGAGCTTCCGGAGTTCCGATGCCTCTTGCGCGCCTCAGGGAACCAAATTTTTGACTCGCAGTCACTGAACTCGAAATTTCGGGAAGAGCTTTGAGAAGCCTCTCGACTGAGCCTCCGGAGCTCCGACGTTTCTCGCGCGCCTCAGGGAACCAGAATTTTGACTCAGCCGCGGAACTCAAAATTTCGGAAAGAGCTTTTGAGAAGCCTCTCGACTGAGCCTCCGGAGTTCCGATGCCTTTTGCGCGCTTCAGGGAACCAGAATTTTGACTCACAACCGCGGAACTCAAAATTTCGGAAAGAGCTTTTGAGAAGCCTCTCGATTGAGCCTCCGGAGTTCCGATGCCTTTTGCCTCAAGGAACCAGAATTTTGACTCACAGCCGCGGAACTCAAAATTTCGGAAAGAGCTTTTGAGAAGCCTCTCGACTGAGCCTCCGGAGTTCCGATGCCCCTTGCGCGCCCTCAGGGAACCAGAATTTTGACTCACAACCGCGGAACTCAAAATTTCGGAAAGAGCTTTTGAGAAGCCTCTCGATTGAGCCTCCGGAGTTCCGATGCCTTTTGCCTCAAGGAACCAGAATTTTGACTCACAGCCGCGGAACTCGAAATTTCGGGAAGAGCTTTGAGAAGCCTCTCGACTGAGCCTCCGGAGCTCCGACGTTTCTCGCGCGCCTCAGGGAACCACAATTTTTGACTCACAGCCACGGAACTCAAAATTTCGAGAAGATATTCTGAGAAGTCTCTCGACTCAGCCTCTGGAGTTCCGATGCCTTTTGCGCGCCTCAGGGAACCAGAATTTTGACTCACAACCGCGGAACTCAAAATTTCGGAAAGAGCTTTTGAGAAGCCTCTCGATTGAGCCTCCGGAGTTCCGATGCCTTTTGCCTCAAGGAACCACAATTTTTGACTCACAGCCACGGAACTCAAAATTTCGAGAAGATATTCTGAGAAGTCTCTCGACTCAGCCTCTGGAGTTCCGATGCCTTTTGCGCGCCTCAGGGAACCAGAATTTTGACTCACAACCGCGGAACTCAAAATTTCGGAAAGAGCTTTTGAGAAGCCTCTCGATTGAGCCTCCGGAGTTCCGATGCCTTTTGCCTCAAGGAACCAGAATTTTGACTCACAGCCGCGGAACTCAAAATTTCGGAAAGAGCTTTTGAGAAGCCTCTCGACTGAGCCTCCGGAGTTCCGATGCCTTTTGCACGCTTCAGGGAACCAGAAAGCGAAATGAGAATTTATAGACATATGGGCCCACAGAATGTGAAAGCAGAGTTGACTTCAACCAGGTTATATATCGTCGTTTTCAAAACCAGTTTCTGTCATCCAATTAGGATGGAAATGGAGGCAAGGAAAGGTTGAACACATACAACCTTCGAAATGTATTCAAACGTCATACATCGTGTATGACGCATTCCTACCAAGATGTCAACGGATGTGTGAAATTTTGTAATTGCTTAATTTCATGCATGAGAGAAGGAATTAGATGATTTATTGATAAATTACATGATGAATAATGTATTAGTATGTTTCAACATAGAGCTACATTTTCAACCCTTCTGTGACGAGTAGCACTTTCCCTTTTTAATATACCTGCCGCCAGGTGATTCTATTCATTTCTGCGGTAACCCCTTAGGCTCGTTTCACACGTATCGACTTTTCGCCATGCGCCGTCCACGGCACGACGTCGTGGTCTCGAATAATCTTGGGTGTCTATGGACGCCTTCATGCGTGGTTGTGGTCGTGACGTGTGAAAGGTGATTCGAGAGCACGACGTCGTGTCGTGGACGGCGCACGGCGAAAAGTCGATACGTGTGAAATCATAAAGGTACACGAGAAGAGAGATCAGAGGAGGGATAGTTGCCTCCAACCAAAACTTCGTGGATGTGGTCCATAGGGGTTTCACTAAAGGTCCTACAATAGGCGCTCCCAAGGAGGACCTCGAGGATGACTCTCGACGTATCCTCGAGAAGAGGTCGGCCTCGATATTGACCACCACCTCCTCCTCCTCCTCCTCCTCCTCCTCCTCCAGGTGGAACGGAAATGAAAGTGGAACTAGATCCTCTTGGTGATGGATCGGGAGAGGAGACGGACGCTGGGCGGGTCGTGTGTGTATCGGGCAGATCAAGGAGACTTGCAGTACATACATACATACATACACACACACACACACACACACACACACATATACCAAGGGTTTTTTCCCCTTACAAGGGAGGTAGCCAAAGTCAAAAAGGCATAATTCCACTCCCACCCATTCCACCCCCACATACTCCACTCCCATCCACCACCCCTCCCTCCCTCCCTCCTCCCTCTTATCTTGGCTCCTCCTGGATGACGGGTCATCCCTGCATCTCGTCCCCTACTGCCCCTGGGTCAGAAGCAATGTAGCAAGGCAAAGCACAACTACAGCAAGGCCGCTTCATACATACATACATACATACACACACACACACACACACACACACACACACACACACACACACACACACACACACACATATATATATATATATATATATATATATATATAAATATATATATATATATATTTTATAAATATATATATATATACATGGTCTAACTCGCTGGCGGCAGGGTTCGAGCTGCCGTCACCTCGACCTACGCCGCAAGTAGCGACGCTCTAAGCCGCTCGGCCAGAGAAGAAGGAATACGACATTCACAAAATGAAAACAGAATAACATAACACAGCGACACTTTAATACCGGCGAATGTCACAAGTTATGATTTTCTTATCTCCCACAAATGTTTTTGCCGCGCGCGAAGGAAAAACAAAAAAAACTCGGATCTCAAAGTTTTTAATTTTTGACTCGAAGTTCCTCCCGATAAAGGGAGGGTCTTGGGAGAAAAAC
>NC_134816.1:40886698-40897443 GCF_046742065.1 Oratosquilla oratoria
AACACCAACACTGGCGACACTTCAAGATATGAATACGCAAAGGAAAAATGGGTGTTGAATAGGTGGGTGTACACACACACACACACACACACACACACACACACACATAGGCTACACACACATAGACTACATACAGACACACACATAGGCTACACACACACATAGGCTACATACACACACAGACATAGGCTACATACACACACAAACACACACGCAGGCTACATACACACACACACACACACACACACATAGGCTACATACACACACACATAGGCTACGCACACACACAAACACACACACACACACACACACACACACACACACACACACACACACACACACACACACACACACACACAGTGTTAGTTCTAACATTCTCACTGTTTCCTCCCCTTCCCCCCATCGCGGCGCTGGGGAAAGGGGATTGTGGGGGGAGTGGGATGGGGAGTGTGAGGGGGGAGGTAGCGCCACAAAAACAACAGCTGTGGAGGTTTTGTTTCGGCCCAATGCAGGCAATCCTACATGCCATTTCTCTCGTAACACATCACGTGCGGCAAAAGGGAAAATATGAAGTGAGCGAGGCCGGATAACCCCCACATCTTCCCTCCCCTTCCCCCACCAACTCAAAACGTTGAAGGGGAGGAGGGAAAAGGGAGGAGAGGGAGGAGGGGAAAGGGAGAGAGAGGGAAATGGGAAGAGGAAGGAGGAGAGAGGAGGGGAGAGAGAGAGAGAGAGAGAGAGAGAGAGAGAGAGAGAGAGAGAGAGAGAGAGAGAGAGAGAGAGAGAGAGAGAGAGAGAGAGAGAGAAGAATCGATGGAGAAGAAAAAGAGAACTCCGCGTGAGACTGGAGGAGGAGGAGGAGGAGGAGGAGGAAAAATGGACTGGCGATGGGGGAGACAGAGTAGGTGAGGAGGCAATAGCTTGATTGGAAGAAGAAAAGGAGGAGGAGGAGGAGGAAGAGGAGGAGGAGGAGGAAGATGAGGAAGAGGAAGAGGAGGAGGAGGAAGAGGAGGAAGAAAAGGAGGAGGAGGAAGAGGAAGAGGAGGAGGAGGGTAGAGACGATGGTGGTGGTGGAAGTAATGGTGGAGTATAGTGATGATGGTGGAAGTGCTGGTGGAAGTGCTGGTGGTAGTGATGCTGGTGGTGGTAATGGCGACTTCAGTTTCGATACTGGATGATGAGGATGATATGATGGATGAGTTGGTGGGTGTGGAGGGAGTGAGGGAAGGAGGGAAGGGAGGGAAGGGAGGGAAGGAAGGAGGGAGGGAGGGAAGGGAAGGAGGGAGGGAAGGGAAGAGAAGGAGGGAGGGAAGGGAGGGAGGGAAGGGAAGGAGGGAAGGAAGGGAGGTAGGGAAGGAGGGAAGGGGGAAGAAAAGGAGGGGGGAGGGAAGGGAAGGAGGGAGGGAAGGAGGGAGGGAGGGAAGGAGGGAGGGAAGGGAAGGAGGGAGGGAAGGAGGGAGGGAAGGAGGGAGGGAAGGGAAGGATGGAGGGTTGGGAGGGAAGGGAGGGAAGGGAGGTAAGGGAGGGAGGGAGGGAAGGAAGGAAGGAGGGAAGGGAGGGAACAATGACAAAGATCTCGTTGGAAGTCGAGAACGTGACTGTCTTGGTGCTGGTGTTGAACACAGTGGTGTCACCAGTGGTGGTGAAGGAGGTGGTGCTAGTGGTGGTGAAAGAGATAGTGCTAGTGGTGGTGAAAGAAATGGTGCTAGTGATGGTGAAAGAGGTGGTGCTAGTGGTAGTGAAAGAGGTGGTGATAGTGATGGTGAAAGAGATGGTGCTAGTGATGGTGAAAGAGGTGGTGATAGTGGTGGTGAAAGAGGTGGTGCTAGTGGTGGTGAAAGAAATGGTGATAGTGATGGTGAAAGAGATGGTGCTAGTGGTGGCGAAAGAGGTGGTGATAGTGATGGCGAAAGAGGTGGTGCTAGTGGTGGCGAAAGAGGTGGTGATAGTGGTGGTGAAAGAGGTGGTGCTAGTGGTGGTGAAAGAAATGGTGATAGTGATGGTGAAAGAGATGGTGCTAGTGGTAGTGAAAGAGGTGGTGATAGTGATGGTGAAAGAGATGGTGCTAGTGATGGTGAAAGAGGTGGTGATAGTGAGGGAAGAGGAGAGACGGAAATGGAAGATAGATAGAGACGGAAAAATGGGAAGGGGGCAGAGGAAGAGGAGAGGGGGAGAGAGAAAAAGGGGGAAAAAGACATGCGAGGTAGATCGGGAGAGACACGGGAGGAGGGGGGGGGGAAGAAGGGGAAAGGAAGAGGGGAGAGGGGGAAAATGAGGGGGAGGAACGTGGGGTACAAGAAGGTGGTGATAGTGGTGTTGGTGATACAGAGGCGGTCTAGAGACAGACAACAGTGTGGCCGGGAAAAAAAAAAATCCGAAGAGTTAGAACATGACAACACACATTGTGAAGGAGGTAGGTAGAGAGGGAGGGAGGAAGGAAGGAGGGAGGGTGACGTCAACTTCCCATGACGTCACAATCTCGCGAAGTCACCGTCCCATGACATAATCATCTCGTGACGTCACCGTCCCATGACGTCATTATCTCGCGAAAGTCATCGTAATAAAGGAGGAAATCTCGCGAAGTCATCTCGTGACGTCACCATCTCATGACGTCATCATCTCGTGACGTCACCTCATGAGGAGGGCCGTCCTACGAGGCGGGGGTCACGTCTTGGTAAAGCGACGAAACTCTCTGTCGCCAGGTGATTTAGGGAGGGAGGAAGGGAGGGAATGAGCCACTCTATTGGCTTCGATGTCTACAAAGAGCCACAACCACAATTAAAGAGTGACTCCTGAATCGGCTCGTCTGGGAGGGTCATTACAATTCTCTCTCTCTCTCTCTTCTATTTCTTCGCGTGTTGACAGAAATCGAAGTGGACAGATGATATTAAACGTCTTAATAAACTGTGGAGGGAGGGAGGGGGGAGGAGGGGGGAGGGGGAGGGGGAGGGAGTGAGGGGAGGAGGAGGAGGGGAAAGGAGGAAGAGGAGGAGGAGGAGAGGGGGGGGAGGAGGGAGGGGAAAAAAGGGGAGGGGAAGGGGGGAGGAGGAGAAGGAGAAGGGAAAAGGAGGGAAAGGGAGGGGGGGGGAAGGGGAGGGTGGGGGGGGGGAAGGGAGGGGGGGGAGATTAGGGGAATAGGTGGAGGGGGGGGGGGAGAGGGGGGAGGGGGGGGGAGGAAGGGGAGGAAGGAGGGAGGGAGGAGAAAGGGAAGGGAGAGGGAGGGGGAGGGAAGAAGTGAGGGGGGGAGGGGGGGGAAGGTGAAGGGTGACGGGGGGAAGGGGGGAGGGGGTGGGGAAAGAGGAGGAGGGAGAGGGGGACGAGGAAGGAAAGGGGGGGGGAGGAGAGGGAGGAGGAGAGGGGGGGAGGGAGGGAGGGGGATGGGGAGGGAGGGGGAGGGGGAGGGGGGATGGGAGGGGTAAAGGGGAGGGAGGAAGGATGAAGAGAAGAAGGAGGAGGGGTGAGGTGAGTGGGAGGGGAGGGGAGGAAGAGGGCGGGGAAGGAGAGGAGGTCTCTCTCTCTCTCTCTCTCTCTCTCTCTCTCTCTCTCTCTCTCCGAAACGCGAGAACTAAAAGATGGAGGAGCCGTTCTTTCGGACGAGTGATTGGTGGGGGGGAGGGGGGACGGGGGGAGAGGGAGGGGAGGGGGAGAGGGAGGGGAGGTGAAGAAGTGGAGGGGAAGGTGGAGACGGGGTGACGTACAAGTGGGGAGGTGGAGATGGGGAGGGGGAGGGGAAAGGGGAGGTGGAGGAGGAGGGGAGACGGGGAGGGGGAGGTGGAGAGGAGAGGTGGAAACGGGGGAGGTGGAGACGGGGAGGGGAATATGGAGGGGAGAGGGGGAGGGGGAGACGGGGAGGGGGATGTAGAAATGGGGAGCGAGGAGGTGGAGAGGGGGGAAGTGGAAGAGGCGGAGAGGGGGAGGTGAAAGAGGCGGGGAGAGGGAGGTGGAAGAGGCGGGGAGGTGGAGGGGGATGTGGAGGGGGTGTGTGGAAGGGGGCGAAGATTCAGAATGGCGGCGTTTCACCGACAGAACAAAAATTTTTTTTTTTTTTTTTTTTTTTTTTTTAAACCTTTCCTCTTCTGGAGTAGGACCCATCCGAAAGTTAAAAAAAAATAATCGAAAATTCTTCTTCCTTCAAAAAAAAAAAAAAAAAAAAAAAAAAAAAAAAAAAAAAAAAAAAAAAAAAAAAAAAAAAAAAAAAAAAAAATTCGAGACCATTTTCTTTATTCTTCAAAACTTGGACACCGTTTTCTTTATTCTTCAAAACTTGGAGATCTCGCCCTTCAAATTTAAGACCTTTTCAAAATTTAGTGACGCCATTCTTCCTTAAACGATCATTTATTGATATCTATTTATTGATTTCTTTATTTATTAATTAATTTAATATCACGAGTATTTTATGATGCCAATGAGGACATTTTTGCAATTATTCACTTATTAATTCATTTATTCATTATTCATCTATCTATTTACGTATCTACATATATCAATATCTATTTCTATTCATCTATCTATATCAGAATCTATTTCTATTCATCTATTCATGTATCTATATCAGTATTATTTTATATCTATCTATTTATCTATTAATCTATTTACATCAGTATCTATTTCTATTTATCAATCTATATCTCTGGCTATTCATATCAGCATCAATTTCTATTTATCTATTTATCTATCTATATCAGTATCTATTTCTAGTAATTCATCTATATATCTATTTACCTGTCTATTTCTATTAGTATCTATTTCTGTCTACTTATCATTTATCTATTCATCTATTTATATCTATCTATTTATCTATTTACCTATCTAGTTATGTTCGTATTTATTTCTATATTTTTACCTATTTATCTATTTATATTAGTATCTATTTATCTATCTATATCAGTATGTATTACTATTTCTATATTCACCTATTTATATCAGTATTTATTTCTATTTATCTATTTATTTATTTACTTGTATATTAATTTGTTCTATAAGTTCTGTAGTAATTATAGATACACGCAGATTACAAAACTTCACCATTCGCTAGTCCGAGGTCTACTCCCCAGCTGGTTGCCGCCAGGTGATTTAATTCAGGTCAAGAACTACTCCCTCCTCCTCCACCTCCTCCTTCTCTTCCTCCTCCTCCTCCTCCTCCTTCTCCTCTTGCTCCTCCTCTTACTCTCCTCCTCTTCAACCTGCTCCTATTCTTCCTCTTCCTTCTCTTCTTCCTCCTGCTTCTTGTCTTCTTCCTACTCTTCATCTTCCTCTTCCTTCTCCTCCTCTTCCTCCCTCTCCTCCTCCTCCTCTTCCTGCTCATACTCCTCCTCCTCTTCATCCTGCTCCTCCTCCTCCTCCTCTTCCTGCTCATACTCCTCCTCCTCCCCCTCCTCCTCTTCATCCTGCTCCTCCTCTTCCTCTTTCTCTTCCTCCTCCTCCTCCTCCTCCTCCTCCTGCTGGTCAGTCAACGGGCAAACGGCCTCGTTAACAGTTGCACCTTGTTCAAGTGTTCGGAAATAACGACCGTCGACACGACGATCAGGAGGAAGATGAGGATGATGATGACGATGAGGAGGAGGAGGAGGAGGAGGAGGAGGACGGAGATGATGAGGAAGAGGAGGAGGAAGAGGATGAGGAGGAAGAAGAACAGGTGGAGGAGCAGGAGGAGGAAGATGATGATAATGAGGAGGAGGAGGAAGAAGAACGGGAGCAGGAGGAGAAGGAGGAAGAGCCAGTAGAGAAAGAAAAGGTGGAGGGAAAACGTGAGAAAGAGGATAAGGAAGAGAAGGAAGAGGAGGAGGAGGAGGAGGAGGAGGAGGAAGAGGAGGAGGAAGAGGAGGAGGTGAAGGAGCATGTGGAGAAAAAGAGGGTGTAGGAAAACGGTTAGAAAGAGGAAAAAGTGAAGGAGGAGGAGGAGTATGAGCAAGAGGATTAGGAGGAGGAAGAGCAGGAGGAAGAGGAGGAGGAGAAGGAAGAGCAGGAGGAGGAGAAGGAAGAGAAGGAGGAGGAAAAGGAAGAACAGGAGAAGGATGAAGGTGAGGAAGAGGCAGAGGAGGAGGCAGAGGAGGAGGAAGAGGAAGAGGAGGAACATGAAGAGGAGAAGGATGAGGAGCAGAAGAAGGAGAAGGAGCAGGAGGAGGAAGAAGAGAAAGAGGAGGAGGAGGAGGAGGAGGAAGAGGAGGAGGGAGGGGGAGGATAAGGAAGAGGAGGGGAGGAGGAGGAACATGAGGAGCAGAAGGAGGAGGAGAAGGAATAGTAGTAGGAGGAGGAGGAGGAGAAGGAGGAAGAGAAAAGCAGGAGGAGAAGGAGGAGGAGGGAGGAGGGGAGGAGATGGAAGAGGAGGGGGAGGAGGAGGAACATGAGGAGTAGAAGGAGGAGCAGAAGGATGAGAAGGAGGAGGAGGAGGAGGAAGAGAAGGAGAAGGAGAAAAGCAGGAGGAGGAGGAGCAGGAGGAGGAGGAGGAGCAGGAGGAGGGAGGAGGGGAGGAGAAGGAAGAGGAGGGGGAGAAGGAGGAACATGAGGAGCAGAAGGATGAGGAGAAGGAGGAGGAGGAGGAGGAGGAGGAGGAGGAGGAGGAGGAGGAGGAGGAGGAGGAGGAGGAGGAGGAGGAGGAGGGAGGGGGGAGGAGAAGGAAGAGGAGGGGAGGAGGAGGAACATGAGGAGTAGAAGGAGGAGGAGAAGGAATAGTAGTAGGAGGA
This sequence comes from Oratosquilla oratoria, assembly GCF_046742065.1. Lineage (NCBI taxonomy): Eukaryota > Metazoa > Arthropoda > Malacostraca > Stomatopoda > Squillidae > Oratosquilla > Oratosquilla oratoria. The sequence continues at coordinate 40,893,382 of NC_134816.1, forward strand.
GAAGGAGGAGGAGGAGGAAGAGGAAGAGAAGGAGGAGGAGAAGGAGGAGGAGCAGGAGGAGGGAGGAGGGGAGGAGAAGGAAGAGGAGGGGGAGGAGGAGGAACATGAGGAGTAGAAGGAGGAGGAGCAGAAGGATGAGAAGGAGGAGGAGGAGGAGGAAGAGGAGGAAGAGGAGGAGGAGGAGCAGGAGGAGGAGGAGGAAGAGGAGGAGGGAGGGGGGAGGGAGGGATGAGGAGGGGAGGAGGAGGAACATGAGGATGAGAAGGAGGAGGAGGAGAGAAGGAGGAGGACAGGAAGGAGGAGTGGAGGAGGAGGAGGAAGTGAGGAGGAGGTGGGGGAGCGAGGAAGGGAGGAGAGAGGAGAGGATGGAGGCGGAACATGAGGAGAGTGCAGGAAGGTTGTAGGAGGAGGAGGGAGGGAGGAGAGAGGGGAGAGAAGAGAGGAGTGGCGCAGGGGAGAACATGAGAAGGAGGAGGAGAAGGAGGAGAGGGAGAGTGAGAGGAGAGGAGTAGGAGGAGAGGAGGAGGAGAGAGAGAAGGAGGAGGGGGAGAGGGAGGAGGAGGAGGAGAAGGAGGAAGGGAGGGAGGAGGGAGGTAGGAGAGGGGGAGAGGAGGGGGGAGAGAGGAGGGAGAAGGGGAGAGGAGGAGGAGGAGGAGGAGGAGGGGAGGCGAGGGAGGGAGGGGGGAGGAGGAGAGAGAGGAGGAGATGGGCGGAGGGGGAGGGGGGAGGGAGAAGGGAGGAGGAGGCTGGTGGAGGAGGTGAGGGAGGAGAAGAGGGGAGGAGGAGGAGGAGGAGGAGGAGGCGGAGGAGGGGGGAGGAGGGCGAAGGAGGAGGAGGAGGAGTGAACATGGGGAGGAGAGGGAGGAGAGAGGAGAGGAGGAGGAGGAGGAGGAGGAGGACAAACCCTATAGTGAGGGAGGGACGATAGGACCAAGATGGACTTGGCCCGTCCTTCGCTTGACAGATGGCCGCTGCCGTTCTTTACGTTCGCGAACGGGAATACGCAATTCCCGTTCCCAGCGTCGAGCGAGATCCTCTTCGCCTCTTTTCTCATGTCAACCTCCGCGTTTATGGAATGCTGTCTCCTCGCTCCGCTTCCATCAACTGAAGAATTCAAAAACAGTAAAGAAAGAAAAAGTTCTTATAGATTTTGGGTCGCCAAAGCTTCTGACCTTGTGGGTAATGATATTCCGTGGAAGAAAAAGTGTTGGTACCTCTTTAAAAAAAAAAAAAAAAAAAAAAAAAAAAAAAAATATCAACTGAAGAATTCAAAACCAGAAAAAAAAAATTCTTATAGATTTTGGGTCGCCAAAGCTTCTGCCCTTGTGGGTAATGTTATGCCGAGGAAAAAAAAAGTGTTGGTGCCTCTTTTCGAATAAAAAACTTTCATCAACTGAAGAATTCAAAAACAGAAGAAAAAAATTCTTATAGATTTTGGGTCGCCAAAGCTTCTGCCCTTGTGGGTAATGTTATTCCGAAGAAAAAAAGTGTTGGTACCTCTTTAAAAAAAAAAAAAAAAAAAAAAAAAAAAAAAATCATCAACTGAAGAATTCAAAAACAGAAGAAAAAAATTCTTATAGATTTTGGGTCGCCAAAGCTTCTGCCCTTGTGGGTAATTTTATTCCAAAGAAATAAAAGGTGTTGGTGCCTCTTTTCGAAAAAAAAAAACTTTCATCAACTGAAGAATTAAAAAACATAAGAAAAAAATTCTTATAGATTTTGGGTCGCCAAAGCTTCTGCCCTTGTGGGTAATGTTATTCCGAAAAAAAAAAGTGTTGGTGCCTCTTTTCGAATAAAAAATTTTCATCAACTGAAGAATTCAAAAACAGAAGAAAAAATTCTTATAGATTTTGGGTCGCCAAAGCTTCTGCCCTTGTGGGTAATGTTATGCCGAGGAAAAAAAAAAGTGCTGGTGCCTCTTTTCGAAAAAAAAAAAAAAACAAAAAACTTCCATCAACTGAAGAAAAAAAAAAAAAAAAGTTCTTATAGATTTTGGGTCGCCATAGCTTCTGTCACTGTGGGTAATGTTATGCAAAAAAAAAAAAAAAAAAAAAAAAAAAAAAACAAACCGTTCTTATATATTTTGGGTCGCCAAAGCTTCTGCCCTTGTGGGTAATGTTATTCCGAAGGAAAAAAAAAGTGTTGGTGCCTCTTTTCGAATAAAAAAAAACTTTCATCAACTGAAGAATTCAAAAACAGAAAAAAAAAATTCTTATATATTTTGGGTCGCCAAAGCTTCTGCCCTTGTGGGTAATGTTATTCCGAAGGAAAAAAAAAGTGTTGGTGCCTCTTTTCGAATAAAAAAAAACTTTCATCAACTGAAGAATTCAAAAACAGAAAAGAAAAGAAAAAATTCTTATAGATTTTGGGTCGCCAAAGCTTCTGCCCTTGTGGGTAATGATATTCCGTGGAAGAAAAAGTGTTGGTACCTCTTTTCAAAAAAAAAAAAAAAAAAAAAAAAAAAAAAAAAAAAAAAAAAAAAAAAAAAAAAAAAAAAAAAAAAAAAAAAAAAAAAAAAAAAAAAAAAAAAATCAACTGAAGAATTCAAAAACAGAAAAGAAAAGAAAAAATTCTTATAGATTTTGGGTCGCCAAAGCTTCTGCCCTTGTGGGTAATTTTATTCCAAAGAAATAAAAGGTGTTGGTACCTCTTTTCGAAAAAAAAAAATTTTTCATCAACTGAAGAATTAAAAAAGTTCTTATAGATTTATGGGTCACCAAAGCATCTGTCCTTGTGGGTAATGTTATTCCGAGGAAAAAAACAAAAAACAAAAAACAAAAAACTGATGTTTCCCCTTTTAAAAAAAAAAAAAAAACCTCCATCAACTCAAGGATTAAAAAAAAAAAAAAGTTCTTATAGGTTTTGGGTCGCCAAAGCTTCTGTCCTTGTGGATAATGTTATGCCGTAGAAAATGAAATAATAGATACATAAGAAGAAAAAAAAAAAAAAAAAAATATATATATATATATATATACACACACACACACACACACACACACACACACATATATATATATATATATATATATGTATATATACATATATATCCAACCGAAGAATAAGAAAAAAAAAAAAGAATAGACACGAAGAAGCAGAAGAGATGGAGTTCCTTAACAAAAATAAAAAAAAGTTGGTGCCTCCTCTTTTCGAAAAAAGAAAAAAAGAAAAAGAAAAATCCAGCCGAAGAATAACCACGAAGCAGAAGAGATTAGTTCCTTAAAAAGAAAGAAAAAGAAAGAAAGAAAAAAAAAATCCTCCAAGGGCCGCGACCCGACGGTCGGTTTCGGTCGGTTTCTCTCGGTCTCGGTCGAGTGGGGGAACTCGCAGGGGGAACCAGACCTCTATCGGTCAAGGTGCCAGGTAGTCAACGACTGGTAGGAGGGACAGTGGTAATGGTGATGGTGATGGTGATGGGGATGATGATGGTGGTGATGATGGTGATGATAATGGTGATGATGATGGGGTGGTTATGATGATGATGTTGATGACGATGGTGGTGGTGCTGCTAATGGTGATGATGATGGTGGTGGTGAAGATGGTGGTAGTGATGATAATGATGATGTGATGATGATGATGATGATGATGATGATGATGATGATGATGATGATGACGACAATGCCTACAATGCCAAAGATATCTAAAACCATTTACTGCAGAAACTCGATGTGATATTATTTTGATCTGACCAAAACACACACACACACAAAGGCACACACAGGGACACACACGCACGCACACACACACACACACACACACACACACACACACACACACACACATACATACACGCACACACACACACACAAAGGCACATCACACAGACACACACATACACAAAGGCGCACATACGGACACACAAAGGCGCACCCACCCACCCACCCACCCACCCACACCCACACACCCACCCACACCCACACACACACACACACACACACATATATATATATATATATATATATTATTTATATATATATACATATACATACACACTATATATATATATATATATATATATATATTATATATGTATATATATATATATATATATATATATATATATAT
>NC_134816.1:40902943-40917943 GCF_046742065.1 Oratosquilla oratoria
ATTCACTCACTTATTCACTGACTCATTCATTGATTCATTCACTCATTCATACTCACTCATTCTCTCACTCATCACTCACACTCACTCATTCACTCACTCTCATTCATTGACTCATTCACACTCATTCACCCACTCATTTACTGACTCGCTGACATTCACTCACTTATTCACTGACTAATTCACTCATTCTCTCACTCATTCACTCACACTCACTGACTCACTCATTCACTCACTCTCATTCACTGACTCATTCATTGACTCATTCATTCACTCATTTACTGACTCGCTGACATTCACTCACTTATTCACTGACTCATTCACTCATTCACACTCACTCATTTACTGACTCATTCATTCACTCATTCACACTCCCTCATTCACTCACTCATTGACTCACTCTGGTGGTTCTCAGTCCTCTCGTAGAACCTTAACCTAACTTGACACAAACTCTCGCCATCTTTCCCTTGTCTTGTGTTTCTTCTTACTTCAGTCTTGCCAATCTGCTCCTCTCATCTTCTCCAAATTACTCTTTACTTTCTCTTCCCATCTCTTTCGGGGTCTTCAGCGTCCTCTTCTTCCTTCCTTGACACGCCCAAGAATTATCTATAAAAAAAACAATACGAACAAAAAGAACAAGAAGAACAAGAACAAGAACGCGAAGAAGAAGAGGACGAAGTAGAAGAACGCGAAGAAGAAGGCGAAGAAGAATAAGAAGAAGAAGAAAAGGAAAGGGAAGAAGAAGATGAAGAGGAAGAAGAAGAACGCAAAGAAGAAGAAGAAGAAGAACGCGAAGAAAAAGAAGAACGCGAAGTAGAAGAACGCGAAGAAAAAGAAGAACGCGAAGTAGAAGAACGCGAAAAAGAAGAAGAACGCGAAGAAGAAGAAGAAGAAGGAGAAGAAGAAGAAGATGAAGAAGGAGAACGCGAAGAAGATAACGCGAAGAAGAAGAACGCGAAGAAGAAGAACGCGAAGAAGAAGAAGAACGCAAAGATGAAGAAGGTTTCCGCCTTCCCAAGTCCGAGGGTGACCTACGAGAAGAACCACGAAACCCAAATCTCCGAACTCAGAGTTCGGGACGATCCGTAAATGGTCCTTTGTATTGTGGCCAATCTTATGGCCAGAGCCTGTGTCCGACAGCTGGCCACCACGTCATCATTGACGTGGCCACAGACCCTCCCCCCTCCCCCCCCACCTCGTTATTCGGATTCTTCCAACCACAAACTGGGAAACAGAGAAACTCTTTCTCTTTAATCTGAGACAGACCGGACTTCTGTGAAGAATATTGAGAAAGAGTGAGTGAGTGAGAAAGAGAGAGAGAGAGAGAGAGAGAGAGAGAGAGAGAAAGAGAGAGAGAGTCTATTCTTGGCAACTAAAAGGAAGAAGTCCAATAAATCTTGTCGCCGCCCAAGAATGTAAATAAAAAGCGGAGACGTACAATTGCATACAAAGGCACATTGATGTTCCTGCACAATGCTTTGTAACATATAAAAAAAGATGTTCGTGTGTGTGTGTGTGTGTGTGTGTGTGTGTGTGTGTGTGTGTGTGTGTGTGTGTGTGTGTGTGTGTGTGTGTGTGTGTGTGTATGTGTGTGTGTGTGTGTGTGTGTGTGTGTGTGTGTGTGTGTGTGTGTGTGTGTGTGTATGTGTGTTCATGCGAGCGCTTGATAATATTATATAAAGCATGAAATGTATGAAGAGAGAGAGAGAGAGAGAGAGAGAGAGAGAGAGAGAGAGAACGCGCGCGCACACATACACATATACACACGCGCGAGCGCGCGCACACACACACACACACAAAAATAAGAACATAAGAATGGAGAAGACTGAAAGAGAACACAAAGCCTACACTAGGCAGTTCCATGTCTCTTACTACCTGTCATCCCTATCCATATAATGATTGATTTAATCTTCCTTTAAAACAACACACACACACACACACACACACACACACACACACACACACACACACACACACACACACACACACACACACACACACACACTCCATGTGGAGGGAGGTGAGGTAAGGTGGAAGAGGACCCAAGTGGAGCGTGGAATTGTGGACCAAATTTCCCTTTACTCCACCCAGCAATATCCACCTGGTGGATCCCATCCACGACTCTGAGTTTCTGAAGTTTCAGTGCGTTTCAGGGGGAATTCCTGAAATATTATTTTAAGGATCCTCGCGACACCTGTCGGGACTGAAATGAATCCATTCTCGTCCTCTTTCAGGGCCTTTGAAGGGGAAAGGCGGGGAGGCGAACTTACGTCGGTGATGGGGGAAATGATCCCGTGACTGGGGTAAGAGGGCTCCTACTGTTCCAACAATCTTATGATCCTCTGTTCCGCCATCTGCTCTCTTTCTCTTTTTCGTGGCTCTTTTTCCACCATCTGCTCTCTTTCTCTCTTTCGTGGCTTTTCTTTATTCGCCGCCTGCTCTCTGTCTCTTTTTAGTAACTCTTTTTTCACCACCTGCTCTTTCGTGGCCCTCTTCCGCCAGCTGCTCCTTTTCTCTCTTTCGTGACTCTTTTTCCACCACTTGCTCTCTTTCTCTTTTTCGTGGCTCATTTTCGCCAAGTGCTCTCTTTTCACCACTTCCTCTTTTTTACTCTTTAGTGGCTCTTCCTCGACCATCTGCTCTCTATTTCTCTCTTGTGACTCTTCCTCTGCCACCTCCTCTCTTTCTCTCTTTTGTGACTCTTTTTCCACCACCTCTCTTTCTCTCGTTCGTGTCACTTCTCCCGCTACCTCCTCTCTTTCTCTTGTTCGTATCACTTCTCCTGCTACCTCCTCTCTTTCTCTCTTTCGTGTCACTTCCCCCGCCACCTCCTCTCTTTCTCTCTTTCGCGGCTCTTTTCGTCTTGTTTCTTATTCCTCTCGATTCTTCTTTCCATCTCCCACTTCTTCGTTCTTGTTTGCCTAATCTGTTTGTTTTTTGCATCTTCTTTCTCTCTTCCTTTCTCTCTTTCATTCTTTCTTTCTCTCTCTCTTTCTTTCTTTCTCTCTTTCTCTCTCTTTCTTTCTTTCTTTCTCTCTCTCTCACAGACTCTATCGCCAGAGACTTTCATTCGCCTGAAAGGATCCGTTCTGAAGTGACTGAAGCCGCTGACGGAGACTTTCATTCGCCTGAAGGATCCATCCTGAAGTGACTGAAGCCGCTGACCGAGACTTTCATTCGCCTGAAGGATCCATCCTGAAGTGACTGAAGCCGCTGACCGAGACTTTCATTCGCCTGAAGGATCCATCCTGAAGTGACTGAAGCCGCTGACCGAGACTTTCATTCGCCTGAAGGATCCATCCTGAAGTGACTGAAGCCGCTGACGGAGACTTTCATTCGCCTGAAGGATCCTTCCTGAAGTGACTGAAGCCGCTGACGGAGACTTTCATTCGCCTGAAGGATCCATCCTGAAGTGACTGAAGCCGCTGACCGAGACTTTCATTCGCCTGAAGGATCCATCCTGAAGTGACTGAAGCCGCTGACGGAGACTTTCATTCGCCTGAAGGATCCATCCTGAAGTGACTGAAGCCGCTGACCGAGACTTTCATTCGCCTGAAAGAATCCATCCTGAAGTGACTGAAGCCGCTGACCGAGACTTTCATTCGCCTGAAAGAATCCATCCTGAAGTGACTGAAGCCGCTGACCGAGACTTTCATTCGCCTGAAGGATCCATCCTGAAGTGACTGAAGCCGCTGACCGAGACTTTCATTCGCCTGAAAGAATCCATCCTGAAGTGACTGAAGCCGCTGACCGAGACTTTCATTCGCCTGAAGGATCCATCCTGAAGTGACTGAAGCCGCTGACCGAGACTTTCATTCGCCTGAAAGGATCCGTTCTGAAGTGACTGAAGCCGCTGACGGAGACTTTCATTCGCCTGAAGGATCCATCCTGAAGTGACTGAAGCCGCTGACCGAGACTTTCATTCGCCTGAAGGATCCATCCTGAAGTGACTGAAGCCGCTGACCGAGACTTTCATTCGCCTGAAGGATCCATCCTGAAGTGACTGAAGCCGCTGACCGAGACTTTCATTCGCCTGAAGGATCCATCCTGAAGTGACTGAAGCCGCTGACCACGATCCAATCTAAGCCAGGCACCGCGGGAGTTAACTAAACTCGTTTCAGCCCGGAAAACAAAACCGCCCGCGGCAGTTAAAATGAATGAGGTTAAGCTGGTGCGGACGCGAGCCATCTGGCCAGCTGGCACATCACCTCCCCGAACCACCTGTAGGAACAACCTCCACCTGTTCGAGTTTCTGCAACCCTCAACCTCCAACCTACCTTCAACCCTCATCCTCCAACCTCCAACACCCCTCATATTTCATCCTCCAAACTTCAACCCTCATCCTCCAACCTCCAACCTTCATCCTCCAAACTTCAACCTCCAAACCTCATCCTCCAACCTCCAACCCTCATCCTCCAACCTCCAACCTTCATCCTCCAAACTTCAACCCTCATCCTCGAACCTCTAAACCTCATCCTCCAACCTACAACCTTCATCCTCCAACCTCCAACCCTCACCCTCCAACCTCCAACCCTCATCCTCCAACTTGCAACCCTCACCCTCCAACCTCCAAACCTCATCCTCCAACCTGTAACCCTCATCCTCCAACCTCCAAACTTCCACTTTCAACCTCCAACCTCCAACACTCATACTTCATTCTCCAACCTCCAACTCTCATCCTCCAACCTCCAAACCTCATCCTCCAACCTCCAACCCTCATCCTCCAACCTCCAAACCTCATCCTCCAACCTGCAACCCTCATCCTCCAGCCTCCAACCTCCCACTTTCAACCTCCAATCTCTAACACTTATACTTCATTCTCCAACCTCCAACCTTCAAACCTTACCCTCCAACCTGCAACCCTCAATCTCCAACTTTCAAACTCCAGCCTCCAACCCTCATACTTCATCCTTAAATTTTCAACCTTGAACCCTCACCCTCCAACCTCCAACCCTCATACCTCATCCTCCAACCTCCAACCCTCATCCTCCAACATCTAACCCTGATCCTTCAACCTTTAACCTCATCCTCCAACGTTCAACCTCCAACCCTCATACTTCATCCTCCACCTTTCAACTCTCATCCACCAACCTTCAACACTCAACTTCCTACCTTCATCCTCCAACCTCAAACCCTCAATCCTCATCCTCCATCATCCTCCAATCTCCAATCCTTATCCTCCAACCTTCAACCTCCAAATTTTGAGCCTTAACCTCCAACCCTCATCTTGCAACCCCTCAACCTTCTATCCATAACCTCATACTCAACTTCCGTCCTTCAACCCCTAATCCTCAACCTCCAACCCTATATGCTCTATCCTCAACCTCCAACACCCAATCTTCAATCTTTCAATCTCAACCTCACAACCTCCAACCCTATGTGCCCTACACTCAACCTCCAACACTAAATCTTCAATCCTTCAACCTCAAGCTCACAACCTCCAACCCTCAACCTTCAGCACCTCAACTCTCAACCTGTACTCGTACTCACATGGTTTGTTGGTCATGAGGGGGGGGGGGGATATTCCAAACTCTTCTTTATTCTCTCTCTCTCTCTCTCTCTCTCTCTCTCTCTCTCTTCTCCATCCTTCCCTCCCTCCCTACATACATACAGAGTTTATAAACACACTCACAAGTGTGTGTGTGTGTTTGTGTGTATGTATACATATTGTATAGAATACTGAGAGAGGAATGACAGAGAGAAAGGTAGAGACAAAGAGGTGGGTGGGATATAGAGAGGAGGAGGGGGAGGGGAGAGGAGGAGGTGGGAAGGCGATAAAGAGAGGTTGGGGAGGGGAGAGACGGGGAGAGAGAGGTGGAGAGAGAAGAGAGAGGGAGACAGGTGGGGAAAGGAGAGACGGAGAGAGAGGTGGAGAGAGAAGAGAGAGGGAGAGGTGGAGAGAGGAGAGACGGAGAGTGAGAGAGGTGGGAGGGGAGAGACGGGGAGAGAGAGAGAGGGGGAGGAAAGAAATTATGGGCGAAATCTTTTACTTCCTCTATCATATCACACAAAACAATTCTTACATTATAAGTAAACAAACAAACAAACAAACAAACAAACAAACAAGCTAATCAATCAATCAATAAAATTAGCACTGTCGAAAAAAAAAAAAAAAAAACAGATTTCTGGTTTCGCAAATTCGCTCTTCCCAGAGCCGCAAAATTATGTTTAGGCTGTCAAATGAACTGCCGAGGGAAAGGGGCCCCCTCCCCCCTTTGCCCCCTCCCCCCCTTTGCCCCCTCCCCCCTCTCCCCCTCCCTCCCCAAGAGCCAAATCGAATTTCATTCGCACTCACTCACACGCTCACGGTGCTTGTCTGGTGCCTCAGCCTTCTCTGTTCTGGCGCCCCAGTCTTCCCCTGTAGTGGCGCCTCTGTAACATATAGGGGACCAACCAGACGCCTGACCAGACGCGACCTAATTGCGGTGACCCTTTGTGGCCTCTTCGGCCATTGAGTCAGATCAACTACCACACAACTCAACTATGCATAAACTTGCACTTTAACGCACAAGCATACTTGTGGGGTACATGTACATCACACCTCAGCCTCCCCTGTCATGACGCCTCAGCCTTACCCTGTCGTGGCGCCTCAGCCTTTCTATTCTATTCATCTCGATGATAAGCCCTTCGGTCGTCAGCAGGACGAAGGAATCAGAGAGATGATCTCCCAAATGGTCCTCATCTTCCTCGTCCTCCTTTTCCTCTTCCTCATCCTCGTTGACGGCTGCGGTGGAGCGTGTTTGTACATATCCGGCAAGGTCACGCACGCGACGCACGCGCGTGCGCTTGCGTTCCAGCAGTTACAAGGAGGGGAAAGGAGGTGGGTGGATGGGTGGGGGGAGCTTCTCGTGTCATATTTTAAACTCTTTATTCTCTCTCTCTTTCTCTCTCTCTCTCTCTTTCTCTCTCTTCTCCCTCTCTCTTCTCCATCCTTCCCTCCCTCCCTACATATGGAGTATATAAATACACACTTACAAATTCGTGTGTGTGTGTGTTTGTGTGATTCATCATTGTCTTGGATCACGTGTTGGACTTGTGATCAACAGTTATGAACCTCCCGGATGAGAGCTCAAAGCTTGTATGACCGATCTATGGGTAACACTGTGACCTTACACGCACACGCACACACACACACACAACTTCCTGCCCATGAGAGTTGAAGTAACAACCCGCAGCGCAGTGATACTGAAATAATTTCAGCCCTGGGCGGGATTCAAACCCGGACCGCCATAGTGGCAGACGAGAACTCTAACCACTGCGCCACGAGGTGTCTATATGTATACATATGCAAGGAGTACCTCATCCGTACCGGATGCTACTCTTCTTTCTTCTTTTGATTCATTTAATTCCTGAAGGCTTTAAGTGTAACCCCGTTGGACGAGCTATCCTAGTCTCCCTTTCGCATCCCTTCCTGGATGTACAAATACCTTAGAGGTCGTATTCTGCGTCTGTGGACTCGAATAGGCTTCAACAAACGAAACATTGTACGGTAAACCCTCGATATAACGTATCTCGATATACCGGATATTGGATATATCGGATTTTCGTCCGATATAGCGAGGTATCTTCGGTTATATCGGATCTTCGGATATAACGACAGACCCCTGTCCCCGTACCGTTCGTTATATCGAGTGTTTAGTGTATATCATTATTATATATATATATTTTTTCCGCATCCGACCTAGTTATGGACCAAAAGGTCTCCTGTCGGCATGTTCCTCCTTTGTAATCCTTTGTTTCATTCTCACGTGGTGTCTATTCAAAGAACTTTTCTTATTATTTTCGTCAGGCGATTTTATTCAACGCTGTGGCTTCCCTTCTCAGATTCCCAGCTGTGATTACTATGTGTTACCTCCCCCAACAGTCTCCCTTGTGTTGCACAACAGGGCTTCGGCCGTAGGTACTCAGCGCCTCCTGGCGTAGGCTACTCATCACCAGCACGTTTTACACATACATACATGTATACACGCGCATACATATTTTCCAAATCCTTATCTTCGGTTCTACACATACATATATACATATACATATTTTGCATATATATTTCCAAACATTTATACATACATACATACATACCCATATTTTCCAAATATCTATACATACATACATACCCATATTTTCCAAATATCTATCTATACATACATACATACATACCCATATATTCCAAATATCTATCTATACATACATACCCATTCATATTTTCCAAACATTTACACATACATACATACATACCCATATATATTTCCAAATATTTATACAAACATACATACATACATACATACATACCCATATATATTTTCCAAACATTTACATATACATACATACATACATACGTACATATATACATAAGTACATGCATTCATACATACGTACATACATACATACATACATACATACATACATATATACACGCACACATATACATATCCTCGTTTCCACAACAGAGCCAGTGATGCGTGCTGGCTTTACCTTCCCACGTAGGCGCTCTTCATAACTCGGGTGCCACAGACAAGTTTACTAACAAGAGAGGAGCGGCACTTCCGAGCACGCTCAGCGCCTCCCTCCGTGCACACGACGCGTTATAGCACACTCGTAAGCGAGTAAGCAAGATCTGTTTCCATGTACATTGCAATTAGAAATGTGACACTGATATTGCCTATTTTGCATTTGACATCGTTAATGCAGATTTTACATGTACATGATTTTACACACACAAGCACAATTGTGCAAGAGAGCGTTATACCGAGCGGGTGTCCAAGCACAAACACACACACACACAAGCACACGTACACACACGCACGTACACATATACACACACAAACACACACATACACAAACATATGAGATCTCAGTACGTATGTGTGTGTGTGTGTGTGTGTGTGTGTGTGTGTGTGTGTGTGTGTGTGTGTGTGTGTGTGTGTGTGTATTCACCATGGTCTTTGGATCACATGTTGGACTTGTGACCGACACCTATTTCCCTTCCAGAAGAGAGCTCAGAGCTCGTATGACCGATCTATGGGTAATGATGTGACCTTACACGCACACACACACACACAACCAACTCCCCGTCCACGAGAGTTGGAGTAACGACTCGAAGCGCAGCGATACTGAAATTATTTCAGCCCTGGGCAGGATTTGAGCCCGGACCGCCGTAGTGACAGTCGGAGACTCTACCAACCGCGCCACCGAATCGTGTGTGTGTATGTGTGTGTGTGTGTGTGTGTGTATGTGTGTGTGTGTATTTGTGTGCGTACGTGCGTGACCTTGTCGAATATGCACAAACACGCTCCACCATCAGCAAGGAGGAGAAGGAGGAGGACGAGGAGGAGGAAAAAGAGGAGAAAGAGGAGGACGAGGAGGAGGAGGAGGAAGAGAAAGAAGAGGAGGATGTAAGAGGCTCGTAGATATAGGTAGAAAATGAGGTAGATAGAGGGGTAGGGGGCAAAAATTTATTTTCTATGAGTTGGTTGTTTGGTTCGTAGGCGAAGGAGTTGCACAAGCTCGCTCTCCGCCTAATGTTTACAAACAGTTGCCGGGGACCCGATTTCATTGCTGTATAATGTTCATTTTTATACTGATGTAACAATATGTAAACTAAGTCAGTGTGCACTGAATTCGAGATTGCTTCAGAAAGCAGTATTGCATGAGGGGTTGTAACAGCTGTTCTGATTGAAGGAAGGGTGGAGGAGAATTCAATTGGTTCACGAGTGTACGATCACACCCATAGGGGAGGTTCTTAAATCTAAAAGTAAAGATCATTGGACTAAAGAAATCATGACGTCATTGCAGAACTGACCTAGTACCCAAATTGAGGATTCCCGACGGGAGTCCCTTGGTGTAACTTAAAGAACCAAGTATAGTAACATTCGGGAAGAAAAGAATGGAAAATTAAGTTCCGTTTAATTCCCCCTCTCCTACACATAAGATAATACTAAGTGGAACTTGACTAAGTTGGATAATCGGAAACACGGACTTTCTCCAGATGAAAATAGCGAGTGACTATTCATAGGCAACAAAGACAGTGGCGACAGGAAGATAAAAAGTAAAAACACAAAAGAAAGACGAAACATGGAGGCGACAACAGAGTGGTAACAGGAGACCACAGAGGAAGATGAAAAGGAGGAGGAGGAGGAGGAGGAGGAGGAAGAGGAGGAAAATGAAGAGGAGGGAGAGGAGGAAAAGGAAGACGAAGAAGAGGAGAAGGAGGAAGACGAAGAAGAGGAGGAGGAGGAAGAGGAGGAGGAAGAGGAAGACGAAGAAGAAGAAGAGGAGGAGGATGAAGAGAAGGAGGAAGAGAAGGAGGAGGAAAATGAAGAGGAGAGAGAGGAGGAAAAGGAAGACGAAGAGGAAGAAGAGGAGGAGGAAGAGGAGGAGGAAGAGGAGGAAAATGAAGGAGGAGGAAGACGAAGATGAAGAGGAGGAAGAAGAGGAAGAGTAGGAAAATGAAGAGGAGGAAGAGGAAGACGAAGAAGAGGAGGATGAGGAAGACGAAGAAGAGGAGGAGGAGGAGGAGGAAGCGGAAGAGGAGGAGAAGGAGCAGGAAGAGAGGAAGAAGACCATCTGTAAGATCATCTCGCTGAAGCCTTCGTCACGCTGACGACCGAAGGACTCCGACTCGTAGGTCCTTCCTCCTCCTCCTTCGCCCTTCAGGAAGGACGGAAGGACGCGACGCCCCTGGCACGGGTCCAGCCCGAAGGCCAAGGCTCCCCCTTTCGTCCGTCGCTAAGATGGCCCACGCCGAGTGACGTCACCAAACCGGAAGGAGGACGCTGCGTGACGTCACCAAACCGGAAGGAGGACGCTGCGTGACGTCACCATACCGGAAGTAGGATGATGCGTGACGTCACCATACCAGAAGGAGGGCGCTGCATGACGTGACCATACCGGAAGTAGGACGCCACGTGACGTGAACAAGCCGGAAGTAGGACGCTGCGTGATGTCACAAAACCAGGAGGACGGAACATGACGTCACCATACCGGAAGGAGGACGCTGCGTGACGTCAGCAAATCGGAAGTAGGACACAACATGACGTCACCAAACCGGAAGTAGGAAGGTGCATGACGTCACCATACCGGAAGTAGGAAGCTGCGTGACGTCACCAAACCAGAAGGAGAGCGCTGCATGACGTCACCAAACATGAAGTAGGACGCTACATGACGTCACCAAACAGGAAGTAGGACCCTTCATGATGTCAACAAACAGGAAGTAGGACACCATATGACGTCACCATACCAGAAGGAGGACGCCACATGACGTCACCAAACAGGAAGTAGGACGCCACATGACGTCACCACACAGGAAGGAGAACGCTGCATGACGTCACCATACCGGAAGTAGGACGTCACATGACGTCACCATACCGGAAGTAGGACGCCACATGACGTCACCATACCGGAAGGAGAACGCCACATGACGTCACTGAGCCTGAAGAAACACATCAGTTGAGAATTAAAAAGAAAAAGAAAAAAATTGTTACCTGGACAATAAAAAAGTGTTTCTTCGAAATAGAAAAAAAAAAAAAAAAAAAAAAATGCACTGATTTCCCATTTGGCTCTCAGCTTCCGAGGAACACTCAGTCACGATCCTCCTCCTCCTCCTCTTCCTCTACCTCCGCCTTCTCTGTCTCCTCCTCCTCCTCCTCCTCCTTTTCCTCTTCCTTTTTCTTCATTTTCCTTCTCTTCCTTTTTCTTCATCTTCCGCTGGGGTTCCAGCCAAAGAACCCCCTTCCGCAGGGGCGCAGGCCTCCAGAGGGGGCGAAACGACCTGAGGGCAAAATGACCTGGGGGCGAAATGACCGAAGAATGGGGCGAAATGATTTGGGGCGAAATGACCTAGGGGCGAAATGACCTAGGGGCGAAATGTCTTTAGGGCGAAATGTCTTTGGAGCGAAATGACCTGGGGGCGAAATGTCTTTGGGGTGAAATGACCTGGGGACGAAATGTCTTTGGGGCAAAATGACTTGGGGGAGAAATGTCTTTGGGGCAAAATGACTTGGGGACGAAATGACCTAAAGGCGAAACGACCTAATACCTCCGTGAGAGCCATCTGGCAACACTGGTGGAATGTCAATGAACATAAGAAAATAAAACCTTAAGAATGGAGGAGACTGCAAGAGACCATAGGGCCTACACTAGGGAGTGTACACCCAGCGGCCGTCAGGAGTGTATCATGAATCGTCGGATCTAAAAGACTCTTATTTCTATTATCTTTTTTCATTATTTTTGTAATTATATATATTTTTGTTAATTGTTATTTTGTGTTTGTGTGTCCCCTTTTTGTGTTAACCAGCTATGTGATGGGACCTTCGATTTTATATTTTCGGTTATAAAAAGGGTCCTGGTAAAAAAAGAAAGAAAAAAGAGAGAGAGAGAGAGAGAGAGAGAGAGAGAGAGAGAGAGAGAGAGAGAGAGAGAGAGAGAGAGAGAGAGAGAGAGAGAGAGATAGAGAGAGAGAGAAAACCCGTGGCTTAGAGGTCCCCAAAATATTACATAACACCTCTTTTATGTAATGCTATTGAGAACGAAACAAATAAGTCAGTTTTCCCCAAAAATTAACACAATAGGGAAGAAATGGTTATGACTTAATGAAGAAACTACATCCTTATTTTTCATCTTCATTAAATGAAATTACTTCACAACGGTTTTGAAAAATATTGCCTGGGATTCAAAAATTCACAACTGTGAAATTCTCCCCAATGTTCAGGATCCCCTCACGTATGACGAATTGGTCAGAAACAAAAGACGAATTTTTCATTTGAGAGTTTTATGACAAAGAAACAAATGCGTTTTCATGAAGGAAACTTAGTCGACCTTTTCTGTTAAGATCAACGTTGGAGAGAGTCGATTTTTCTTCCAAGTACGACCATCAAGTCGAGCATTTGAAGAAAGGAGGAGATTGTTGCAAATGACGGTCATTATTCATACGGAAACGAATAGCAAAACGAGGTGCAAAGGAAGATATGTGTATATACATATATATATATATATATATATATATATATATATATATATTACATTCTTTGACCACAACTCGCTTGATGTTTCCATTGGATTGGGTTAAGGCGTCGCCACTTGCGACAGAGGTCGAGGTGATGGCGGACCGAACTCTGCCACCTGCGAGTTGGACCAAGGACACGGTTAATTAAATTCCACACTACAAAGTCTTTTGTAAGGGGCACCGTCCTTACCTCCTGATAGGGGAAGTTCGCGACGTTAAACCGATTCATCATAAAAAAAAAAGGAAAGATAATTATCAGAGTTTACAGCTAAATATTAAGCTCACTCCGGGGACCGAGTGACAACCCATCGGGGTTTCAACACCCTGAGGGAAGTGAGAATATTGACGGTTCTAGAAGACAGACTCAGGGAGACAGACCTCTTCGACGTCCATCTACTCCAAGACCACAAGTAACCCACTTTGTACAGTTGGCTACAAAAGTATAGTCAATTGCGTTCAAGTAGTCCGAACTCGCATCTCTTTCTTGTTCCTAACAAACAAATTGCACATTTTAATAAAAGACAAATGAATATTCAAGTGTGTGTGTGTGTGTGTGTGTGTGTGTGTGTGTGTGTGTGTGTGTGTGTGTGTGTGTGTGTGCGTTTGTGTGTGTGTGTGTGCGCGCGCGCGCGTGTATGTTTTTCCCTATGTGTAATTTCAACCCCAGATAGTAAAAAGCAACCCTTAATGATTTTTTTCCTCGATTTGGAAAAGTTCTGATCGTGGCATCGGTCCAACGAGGACCCCCGACTTTTTCCCAAAATTTCTTAAAGAATTTTTTTTTTTTCAAAATTTCTTCAAGAATTTTTTTTTTTTTTTCAAAATTTCTTCAAGAGATTCTTCCAAAGTCTTTTGCCTCCTGCTGAGGGCCTTCTGGTTGCAGATGGTATATTGCCCAAAAATTGCGATCTTCTTCAGAAATTTGTTGTCAAAGGAAAGAGATTTTTTTCCCATGAATGGAATCAATTCTGACCTTATGGAACAAGAGAAGGATCCTGGTTTCATCTTGGCTCTCCGATGTTCCACAAGTCTCAGACTCTTTCCCAGATTGTTTCGTTACACGCCGAACGGGATTTTTCTCTTTCTCCTTCGCCTTTTACATTATTTTCAAACGTTAGTTCAGCCATATTTCCCTGAGTTATGGTTCTGCTGGCGAGGCAAAATAAAATATTTTCTTTAATGTCTCCCCTCTCTCTCTCTCTCTCTCTTTCCCTCTCTCCCCCTCTCCCTCTCAGTCAATCTTTCTTTTTATCTTTCTTTTTTCTGTCTTTCTCTGTTTCTCTATCTCTCTCCCTCTGTCTCTGCTTGTCTGTCTATTTCCTCCTTTATCTGTCTCCCTCTTTCTCTACTGATCTTTGTCGATCTGTCTATATATGTCTGTCTATTTGCTTGCCTATGTCTTATTCTCTGTCTCTGTCTGTCTGTCTGTTTCCTCCTGTCTCTGCCTGTCTGTCTGTTTCCTTCAGTGTCTGTCTCCCTCTTTTTCTACTGATCTTTGTCGATCTGTCTATATATGTCTGTCTATTTGTTTACCCAATTCTTATTCTTTGTTTCTGTCTTTTTGTCTGTCTGTCTGTCAGTATCTGTCTGTCTATCTAACTGACTTGATCTGTTCGTCTGTCTGGGTTCATTTTATTGCATCTGTCTGTGTCTGTATTTGTTTGTCTGTTGTGTTTCTCTTTCCTCCTCCTCTCCTCCTCCTCCACTTCTTCATCCCTTCTCTTCATTTTCTCTTTCTCTTCTTCCTCTTTCCTTTATTTTTTCGTTTAATTTCTCCCCTATTTACTCATTATCTCATCTCTTTTTCATTCTCTTTCCATATATTTGCCTCTTTAATAACCATATTTCCCTCTCTTTATCCTCCTCAGTCTTTTTTCATATTCCATTAGTTTATCAGCACTTCCTCCTCCTCCTCCTCCTTCTTCTTGTTCTTCCTTCCTCCTCCTCCTTCTTCCTCCTCCTCCTTTTCCTTATTATAAACTTTGTTCTAGGTTTCGCGGCCTCCC
>NC_134816.1:40922943-40940443 GCF_046742065.1 Oratosquilla oratoria
GTGCTGAGGTCAAGTCGAAATGTTTATTTTAGCAACCGGATACTTTTGTGTTTCTATTTTTTTTTTTTTTTCTTTTTTTTCAGGCTCGGGTTTCGATTTGTAAAACAATGCGAAAACATCAGCCAATACGAAATCCTCTTATTTGTTTTTTATTTTCTATTTATATCTTCGGTTATCTATTTACTTGGTATATATATATATATAATTTTTTTTTTCCCCTTGGTGGTGACATGACGTCACCGAAATTCTCATTTCGAAAAAAAATAGAACCGAATGTTTATATTCGAATTACACCAAAACGTTATATTACCCCAAACGTTTACTCTCGTATTGCACCAAAAACTGTACACATACGCACACATTCGCATTATACACACACGCACGCACACACACACACACACACACACACACACACACACACACACATAAACATAAGAATGGAGAAAACTGCAAGAGACCATAAGGCCTGCACTTGGCAGTTCCATGTCTCTTACCACCTGTTATCCCTATCTATGAAGTTATCTAACCTTCTCTTAAGAACATAAGAATGAAGGAGACTGCAAGAGACCATAAGGCCTACACTAGGCAGTTCCATGTCCATTACCACCTGTCATCCCCATCCATAAAGTTATCTGACCTTTTCTTAAAACAACCGATAGTTTCAGCGCTCACTAACTACGTGGTTAACTAAGTCTATTCCATTCGTTAACGACCCTATTAGTAAACCAGTTCTTGCCTATTTCCTTCTTAAACCTAAATTGGTCCAATTTAAGCCCAAACGTTAATGTCACATCCCAAATACCAAAAGGTCTTTCGCTGTTTGCGAATTCTCGCACGGAACGCCTTTAGGCTCAACGATGATCGTCCATGGCTCAACGATGATCGTTCATGGCTCAACGATAATCGTCCATGGCTCAACGATGATCGTCCATGGCCCAACGATGATTATTCATGGCTCAACGATAATCGTTCATGACTCAACAATGATCGCTTATGACTCAACGATGACTGTCAAACGTTTATGTAGAGCAAAAATACTTTGTTTTTGAGTGATGGGACTGTTTTGTTTCTTCGAGCTGTTGATCATTTCATAGGAACCTTCCAACGCATTTACCCAAATAGATTGCACGAGATCGCAATAAATAAATAAATAGATAAATGAATAAATGAATAAATAATAATAATAATAATAATAATAATAATAATAACAATATGATAATAATAATAATAATAATAATAATAATAAAAACATGCCCCCTCTCCCTCCCTCCCACCCCCTCCCGACGAACCTCTTTTTCACTGTGGGCACCCGTCCTATCTGTCGCCAGGCGATTTTATTCATCACGAGAGACCCCCTGTACCGCATGAGGGATGAGATCTTTTAACCGGGCCACGGTCGACTTAAGATATTTTATTCTGGCTACCGTCAGACGATTTTATTCACCCGACGAAGGACACGAAGAAGACACCCACGGAACTCCTGTCTTGGGCAAATTGTTCGCGCCTGTCGAGAGCTGTTTGGAGTGGGATGACCGGGTGACTGCATGGGAGCTTGGTCCTAGGAGAGACCGTGGGGGCACTTGCGCAGTGCGTGGGAGTGACGCAACGCGCCTCCTGGTGTATGACGGCTTCAATTGATGATGAATTTTGGGGGAAGGGGGATCTATCAGTCAGATAGTTGAAGAACGAATCAGATATTCGGTAACAAAAAACAAATAAACAAATAGATAAATAAAAGTGAAAAATAAAATAAATAAAACAAAATAAAAATAAATAAATAAATAAAGTAAAAATAAAGATAGGAATAAAAAAAAATTAGAAGAAAAAATAAAAATAAAATAAATAAAATAAAACTGCCCCCCTCCACCAGCTGTGAGAGCCACAGGCACCCCACTCCCCTCACACGCAACCAGCTGCGCATTCCAGCCTCCCTTGTGCAGCAGCCTCTTTACTTGATGAATTTGCAAGACTCCATTATCTGTGTAAGTTTTTTTTTTTTTTTTTTTTTTAATCTGTTTCTCTTCAAGTTTTTCGTAAAATAATAATAATAATAAATCAAATAAATAGATAAAAAATAAAACGGTCTTATGAAAGGAAAATATGCCTACTTGTGATATATATATATATATATATATAAATATATATATATATATATATATATACATGCACACACACACACACATCATCGTCGTCGTCATCGTCATCGTCGTGACCGCTCTCGGTCGGCGCTGTCAACTTGATTGCGGGACCCCATTACGATAATGACTTGGGAGTAGTCTTCACCTCAGCCTTCGTCGTCGTCGTTGTTTGATTAAAAACAAAATTTTCTCGGTACGATTATCGCTCAACGATCATCGTTCATGGCTCAACGATGATCGTCCAACGATTATTTAGAACACTCATTCATTGTTTTTGAATGATGGGACTGTTTTCCTTCTACGAGGTGCAAAGAACGAGGCTGATGATCATTTTAACCAAGCCAACGCGCTTACCCAAAATAGGACTCCAGGTAGTAGGACGCTTTTTACCCGGTGGGATTATCGCTCAACGATGATCGTTCATGGCTCAACGATGATCGTCCAACGATTATTTAGAACACTCATTCATTGTTTTTGAATGATGGGCCTGTTTTGGTTCTTCGAGGTGCAAAGAACGATGCCGATAATCATTTTAACCGAATCTGTACCCAACGCGCTTACTCAAAATAGGATGCCAGGTAGTAGAATGCGTGCCACTCGTCATTAATGGCTGTGGTAATAAGCGAATAATCGCGCAGAGGAAAATATACCTTTAACCGGCGCTTCTGTCCTTGGACAGTGTTAACAGGTTCAAAAGATACCGGAAGCAGGACGAGGGAATGTGTGCGTTTGAACGGAGGTGAGTAAATTACATTCAACTGGAATATCATACGAGACCACCAACACACTAATCTCCTCAAAGGAAGAAACAATTTCTCTCCTCTCGTCACAGCAGAGTATAACCCGTAGTAAAGGGCTGAAAATGGACAAATTTAGGTTTATGAAGGAAATAGGCGAAAGCTGGTTTCTCAATAGAGTGATTAACAAATGGAATAGACTCAGTAACCGTGTAGTTAGTGAGCGCTGAAACTATTTGTTGTTTTGGTAAGAAATTGTTTACCAACACAGTGGTTAACGAATGGAATAGACTTAGTAATCATGTAGTAAGCGCTGAAACTACAAGTTGTTTAAAGAGATGGTTAGATAACTTTATGGACGGGGATGACAGGAGGTAAGGGGAATGGAACTGTCTAGTGTAGGCCTTATGGTCTCTTGCAGTCTCCCCCCTCTCCCGATTCATATGTTCTTATGTTCCATATAGGGCGCAAATCCCTCGTAGAAGTAGTCCTGGTAGTTAACGAAAGGCCGCCAGGATTACTGAAACACACATGAATGGCTTCCTTCAAACAACTTATACAACGTGTCCGCGACCCAATTGAGTGATGCCCTATATGGCAACACCGGCATCTGAGGTATTAGTAAACATGTGGGTTGGGCCGGGTGCGCATTCCGTGTAGGTTTAGTTTGTTCGAGTGTAGCTGGTCAACCATCCAAAAGGTCGAATGGACACGTGATCGAGTCGTGTGGGAACTGGAGACGTCGTTCTCGAAGTACAGTCCTCGTTCTCGAAGTACAGTCCTCGTTCTCGAGCCCGTCAACACGGCCACGCCCTTTGTGGATTTGATGGAGTTCCCCCGGCGACTTGATGCAGTTCCCGGGGAAACGAGATATCGGGTTCCCCGCGCGACTTTTGACGTCGAGTCACTTTTCAGCTACGTTCCTGTACCAGCCAATCATGCAAATTATTCCCATTTTGCCCCAAGGAAGATACATAGATACAAAACATAGATACACAAGAATGGAAGAGACTTCAAAAGACCATAAGACCTACACTAGGCAGTTCCATGCCCCTTACCATCTGCCGTACCTATCCATAAAGTTATCTAATCTCTTAAAACAACCGATAGTTTCAGCGCTCACTAACTACATGGTTGACTAAGTCTATTCCATTCATTAACTATTTTTTTGGTAAACTAGTTCTTGCCTATTTCCTTCTTAAACCTAAACGTGTCCAGTTTAAAGTGATCATGTAGAGCAGTGGTTCCCAAAGTGTGGGTAAATTACCCCCTGGGGGGGAGGTAAAAAAAAATTCTGGGGTAATGGAGGGGTAAAAAATAAATAAATAAATAAAAATAAAAAAAAAAAAAATAAAGAAAACATTACGGTACCAGGCATTAGGTTTAATGTTAACTTAGTATGTATAGTTGTAAAAATTAGAAAAAAAAAGTTTGGGAACCACTAATGTAGAGGATTCCCTTTTGCCCTAAGGAAGGTAAACAAGTGTCATCGTTTCCTTAATCGACAAACGAAAGAAAAGTTAAGTCCAGATGATGACAGATCTAACACACTAAGTCCACGATCCCACCTCACCCTCCTCTTCTTCCTCCTCCTCCTCCTCCTCCTCCTCCTCCTCCTCCTTCCTCCTCCTCCTTGGCGATGCTGGATCTAACACACCAAGTCCACGACCCCTCACCCTCCTCCTCCTCCTCTTCCTCCTCCTCCTCCTCTTTCTCCTCCTCCTTGGCGATGCTGGATCTAACACACCAAATCCGCGACCCCGCCTCCTCCTTCTCCTCCTCCTCGTCCTCCTTCTCTTCCTCCTTCTCCTCCTTGGCGATGCTGGATCTAACACACCAAGTCCACGACCCCTCACCCTCCTCCTCTTACTCCTCCTCCTCCTCCTTGGCGATGATGGATCTAACACACCAAATCCTCCACCCCGCATCCTCCTCTTCTTCCTCCTCCTCCTCCTCCTCCTCCTCCTCCTCCTCCTTGGCGATGCTGGATCTAACACACCAAGTCCACGACCCCTCACCCTCCTCCTCCTCCTCCTCTTCCTCTTCTTCCTTCTCCTCCTTGGCGATGCTAGATCTAGCACACCAAGTCCACGACCCCTCACCCTCCTCCTCCTCTTCCTCCTCCTCCTCGCCCTCCTCCTCCTCCTCCTTGGCGATGCTGGATGTAACACACCAAATCCAAGACCCCGCCTCCTCTTCCTCCTCCTCCTCCTCCTTGGCGATGCTGGATCTAACACACCAAGTCCACGACCCCTCACCCTCCTCCTCCTCCTCCTCCTCCTCCCTCCTCCTCCTTGGCGATGCTGACATATCTAACACACCAAGTCCACGACCCCTCACCCTCCTCCTCCTCCTTCTCCTCTTCATCCTCCTCCTTGGCGATGATGGATCTAACACACCAAGTCCACGACCCCTCACCCTCCTCCTCCTCTTCCTCCTCCTCCTCCTCCTTGGCGATGCTGGATGTAACACACCAAGTCCACGACCCCTGACCCTCCTTCTCCTCTTCCTCCTCCTTGGCGATGCTGATCTAACACACCAAGTCCACAACCCCTCACCCTCACCCTCCTCCTCCTCCTCCTCTTCCTCCTCGGCGACCTAGTGACACGGTTGCTCCTCAGACTCGATCACAAGGATGCGGCGCTTTCGGGCGTCCTTAGGACATCGCAAGGGTCTTGATCGAGAGTCCATGACCGCGAAGGGTCTCCAAGTGTGATGAAGTCGGAGACGCGAAGAGGCAGAGAGCGGCGTCTCGGGTGTGTACCAGAGGAGGAGGAAGAAGAGAAGGAGGAGGAGGAAGAGGAGGGAAGGGAGGAGGAAGAGGAGGGGAAGGGAGGAGGAAGAGGAGGGAAGGGAGAAGGATTATGGGGAGGGAAGGGAGGAGGAAGAGGAGGAGGAGGAAAAGGAGGGAAGGGAGGAAGAGAGGAAGGAGGAGGAAAAGAAGGGAAGGAAGGAGGAAGAGGAGGGAAGGGAGGAGGAAGAGGAGGGAAGGCATGGGAGGAAGAGGAAGAGAAGGAGGAGGAAGAGGAGGGATAGGAGGAAGAAGAGGAGAAGGAGGATTAAGGGACGGGAAGGGAAGAGGAAGAGGAGGGAAGGGAGGAAGAAGAGAAGGAGGAATAGGAGGAGAAGGAAAAAGAGGGAAGAGATGAGGAAGAGGAGGAGGATTAAGGGGAGGGAAGGGAGGAGGAAGAGGAAGGAAGGGAGGAGGAAGAGGAGAAGGAAGAAGAGGAGAAGGAGAAAGAGGAGGAAAAAAGGAGGAGGAAGAGGAGGAGAAGAAACCATATTCAGACTACAGAAGCTGTCTTTTACCTCTCCAAAGCCCAAGAAGGGCGCATTGTCGTCTTGGGGAAAAAAAAAAAAAAAAAAAAAAAAAAAAAAGAAAAAAAAGGACACAACAATAATGTGTGAGCAGCTTTTGCCCTCCGAGACCCTACACGGGGAGGCGACCCAAAGAACGGCGGAAAACAATTATCGGAATAAAAAAAAAAAATTGTATACCAGGTATTGTCGTTCTTTGACTCCATTCTTTTATATGGCTGAGGCAAAACAGGACATTTCAAAGGACTTATTTGCTCCCCAAGGAAGAAAAAGCGATTCCCGCTGAGAGCGTCGTAACAGGAATGAGAATGGGAACAAATGTGGTAGGAGTGATGGTGGTGATGGTGGTGGTGGTAGTGGTGGAAATGGTGGTCATGGTGGTGGAAGTGGAAATGGCGGTGGAAGTGGAAATGGTGGTCGCGGTGGTGGAAGTGGAAATGGTGGTGGAAGTGGTTGTGGTGGTGGAAGTGGAAATGATGGTCGTGGTGGTGGAAGTGGAAATGATGGTCGTCGTCGTGGAAGTGGAAATGATGGTCGTCGTCGTGGAAGTGGAAATGATGGTCGTGGTGGTGGAAGTGGAAATGATGGTCGTGGTGGTGGAAGTGGAAATGGTGGTCGTGGTGATGGAAATGGAAATGGTGGTTGTGGTGGTGGAAGTGGAGACGATGGTCGTGGTGGTGGAAGTGGAAATGATGGTTGTGGTGGTGGAAGTGGAACTGATGGTTGTGGTGGTGGAAGTGGAAATGGTGGTCGTGGTGGTGGAAGTGGAAATGGTGGTCATGGTGGTGGTGGTGGTGGAAGTGGAAATGGTGGTCATGGTGGTGGAAATGGTTGTGGTGGTGGAAGTGGAGATGATGGTCGTCGTGGTGGAAATGGAAATGATGGTCGTGGTGGTGGAAGTGGAAATGGTGGTCATGGTGGAAATGGTTGCGGTGGTGGAAGTGGAGATGATGGTCGTGGTGGTGGAAGTGGAAACGGTGGTCGTGGTGGTGAAAGTGGAAGTGGTGGTCGTGGTGGTGGAAGTGGAAATGATGGTTGTGGTGGTGGAAGTGGAACTGATGGTTGTGGTGGTGGAAGTGGAAACGGTGGTCGCGGTGGTGGAAGTGGAAATGATGGTCGTGGTGGTGGAAGTGGAAATGATGGTCGTGGTGGCGGAAGTGGAAACGGTGGTGGTGGTGGTGGAAGTGGAAATGATGGTCGTGGTGGTGGAAGTGGAAATGGTGGTCGTGGTGGTGGAAGTGGAAATGGTGGTCGTGATGGTGGAAGTGGAATTGATGGTCGTTTGGTAGAGGGTGATAGTTGTGGTAGTGGTGGTGGAAGTGGTAGTAGTGGTGGTGATGGTGGTTGGGGTGATGGATACTGTTGGTATGTTCATGGTAGACGTGGTATATTTTCTCTCCATAGTGATTGCGGTGTAAGCCAAATGGTGATACAGACCAAGGATCTGGTGATACTTGTGTTAATGTAGACTTACAGTGATGCAGACCTGCAGTGACGTATAGACTTGCAGTGACGTAGACTTGCAGTGATGCAGACTTACAGTGATGTAGACTTGTATCGATGTAGAGTTTCAGTGATGTAGATTTTCAGTGATATAGACTTTCAGTGATGTAGACTTGCAGTGATGCAGATCTGCAGTGACGTATAGACTTGCAGTGACGTAGACTTGCAGTAATGCAGACTTACAGTGATGTAGACTTGTATCGATGTAGGCTTGCAGTGATATAGACTTTCAGTGATGTAAACTTTCAGTGATATAGACTTGCAGTGACGTGTAGACTTTCAGTGATGTAGACTTGCAGTGATATAGGCTTACAGTGACGCAGACATGTAGACATGCAGTGATGCAGACTTGCAGTGATATAGACTTGCAGTGACGTGTAGACTTGCAGTGATGCAAATTTGCAGTGTAGACATGCAGTGATGTAGACTTGCAGTGATATAGATCTACAGTGATATAGATTTGCAGTGATGTAGACTTGCAGTGATATAGATTTGCAGTGATACAGACGGGCAGTGATATAGGAATATAGACTTGCAGTGACGGAGACTTGAAGTGATATAGACTTGCACTAATATAGACGTATAGACTTGCAGTGATATAGGATCGCACTGATGCAGACGTATAGATTTTCAGTGATGTCCACTAGCAATATTGAAAACTTGTAGTATTGTGAAGTACATTCAGTTCTTGTAAAATTGTCTATGGGTAGTGAGTGCTGGTATGGTGATGTTAATAAACTTTTAGTGATGACAATGCTAGTGATGGTGATACAAAAGATGGCGTTTGTGTCGAAGATGGTGAATACAGCAGTTAAGAGACTTGTTATGGTGACACAGTGTATAGTGAACGTGGGAATGATGGTGATAGTAACAACATCTACGAAGTCAAAGTAGCCAAGATAGTGGAAAAGATAGTGATAGGCATACTCTCCCCCCTCTCTTCCTCCCTTCTCCTTCTCCCCCTTCCCCTCCCTCTCTTTCCCCCCTCCCCTTCCCACTCTTTTCGACAGGCTTCCCTCTTTATGAAATCTGACCCCCTTTGACGTGGCTTTGACCACACCTATTATGTAAGGAAGCTGGGACCAATCAACATTGTTTCGTGATAAATTATTCATCCATATTGATGTCAATGGTCTTTGATAATTATGTGATGGACATACAGAACAGGAAAACTGTGGTCTAGTACGTGGCGCTCCGTGTAATGATTCGCCGTTCATATACATTAACGACGAGTATCAGGTCAAACTTGTTTGACCTCATTTGGAGTTTCTGTCAAGCTGATTGAAATGAATAAGGTCAAATCTGGCCTACATCTGACCTTATTTATCAATTTATTTCCTTTTTGTTGTTGCTATTGTTATTGTTATCATTAATTATCGATTGTTATTGTTGGATTACGAAAGGATTACAAGAGGAACATGCCGACAGGAGACCTTTTGGTCCATAACTAGGTCGGATGCGAAATTTTTTATAATAATGATAAACAAATAAATAGATAAATAAATAAATAAAGATTATGATAATATAAATTATAATAAATAAAATAAATAGGTAAAGTTAAATAATCAACAAACAGGTAAACAGTAAATAATAATAAATTGACAGAAGCGCACTGGCCAAGCGGGTTAGGGCGTTACTATTTGTGTCGGAGGCCGAAGTGATGGTGGTTCGAACCCTGCCACAGGCGAGTTGGACCAAGGGTACGGTTCATTCAATTCCACGCTACAAAGTCCTCTGGAAGGGGCACCGTCCTAGTCTCCTGATAGTCGAGGGTTAACAACGTCAAACCTAATCATTGTTGTTGTTGTTGTTGTTGTTGTTGTTGTTGTTGTTGTTGTTGTCATTATTATTATTATTATTATTATTATTATTATTATTATTATTATTATTATTATTATCATTATTATATTATTATTATTATTATTATTATATAGTATAAAATAGCCTGCAGCCGTTCCTGTTTACTCACATCCAACCCTGAACTTATTACTGAAATTAAAACATATTTTGCAGAGAGGCAAATGTACAATCGGCAAAACAAACTCGTACATTGTCTCCCCCTATCCCCCCACAATCCCCCCAAACACCAGCGCAATCAAGTCAAAAGATAAACACATAAGCTCTCACGGTCATTACCATAGAATACATATTAACAGGAGAAATTGCGTGCGTGCGTGCACGTGCATGCGTGCTTGAACGTCAGTGTGCCCGGGCTAGCGTGTTTACATATTGTCTAGCGAACAACCCCCGAACGGTATTAATGGCAGCATAACCAAGCATGCACACGTCCATTAGTTAGCATGAATCTAATATGCAGAACATGAATCGTTACAATGTCGCTAAATTGTGACGGGAGCATTGAGATAAAAAGAGCGAGAGAGAGAGAGAGAGAGAGAGAGAGAGAGAGAGAGAGAGAGAGAGAGAGAGAGAGAGAGAGAGAGAGAGAGAGAGAGAGAGAGAGAGAGTGAAAGAGAGAGAGAGGAGAAAGAGAGGAGAAAGAGAAAAGAGAAAGGGAAAGAGAAAAGAGAAAGAGAGAGAGAGAGAGAAAGAGAGAGAGAAAGAGAGAGATAGAAAGGGAGAGAGAGAGAGAGAGAGAGAGAGGGAGGGAGAGAGAAGAGAGAGAGAAAAGAGAAAGGGAAAGAGAAAAGAAAAAGGGAGAGAGAAAGAGAGAGAGAAAGAGAGAGATAGAAAGGGAGAGAGAGACGGAGAGAGAGGGAGGGAGAGAGAAGAGAGAGATAAGAGAAAGGGAGAGAAAGGAAAGAGATATATATATAGAGAGAAAGAAGAGAGAGAGAAGAGAAAGAGGAGAGAGAGAGAGAAGAGAGATATACATAGAGAGAAAAGAGAGAGAAAAGATATATATGGAGAGAAGAGAGAGAGAAGAGAAAGAGAAGAGAGAGACAGAGAAGAGAGAGAAAGAGAAGATATATATATATATATACAGAGAGAAGAAAGAGAAGATATATATATATATATATATATATATATATATATATATATATATAATATATATATAGAGAGAAAGAGAAAGAGAAAGAGGAAGAGATGGAGATAGAGAGAGAATGGTAACTAGATCCATCCTTGTAACATTCCAAGACCATCAACATATCTTGATCCTCTCCTCTCTTTGATTTGTAGTTCGCCTATCCCCCCCCTCTCTCTCTCTCTCTCTCTTTTTCTAATGTAGAGAGTAAAAGGAAGACTTATCCATCTGACATGTCAAGACCATCTACGTCTGTTTACCTTCCTCCTTCTCTTTTTCTTCCTCCTATTCCTCCTCTTTTTCTTCTTCCTCCTTTTCCTTCTCCTCCTCCTTTTTCTTCTCTTTTTCCTCTTCCTCCTGCTCCTCCTTTTCCTCCTCCTC
Organism: Oratosquilla oratoria; assembly: GCF_046742065.1. Lineage (NCBI taxonomy): Eukaryota > Metazoa > Arthropoda > Malacostraca > Stomatopoda > Squillidae > Oratosquilla > Oratosquilla oratoria. The sequence goes on from NC_134816.1 coordinate 40,934,004, forward strand.
TTCTCCCTCCTCCTCCTCCTTCCTCCTCCTCCTCTTTTTCTTTCTTCTCCTCCCCATTTATTTCCTCCTTCTCCTCCTCCTCTTCTTCCTCCTCCTCCTCCTCTTCTTCTTTCTTCTCCTCCCCCTTTATTTCCTCCCTCTTCTCCTCCTCCTCCTCCTTCTCCTTCTCTTTTTCCTCTTCCTCCTGCTCCTCCTTTCCCTCTTCCTCCTCTTCTCCCTCCTCCTCCTCTTCTTCCTTTTCCTCCTCCTCCTCCTCTTCTTCCTCCTTACCATACCCACGACCCCCGTCTCTGAATCGATGAGACTCTTCTCCCAACTCTCTTTACTCTCTCATTATCTCTCTCCCGGTAGACGAAAGCGCTCCTGGCTGCTTCATCAACGGCTCACAGATCCGCCGTCTAAGGCAGCGGTTCCCAACGTGGGGCGTATACCCCACAAGGGGGGGGGGGGGAAGCAATTAGATTTTTTAGTGGGGCAATTTGATTTTTAAGTGGGGGGGAATTTGATGCCATGCTATGGATACCATGTTGTTTTGAAGTTTGTTTATACCTATGATTTAACAAACTTTAACTTTAAATTTTAAATAGAAAATAAAAGTTTAAGAATTAAATCAAAGTATTAGTGTTTTAAGCTTCACCTGAAACGTAGTTAATTTTTTAAATAAGAATTATATATCATCACATTGGGGCAATTTGCTACCATCCCATGGACGCCATGTTATTTTGAAGTTTGTTTATGCCTATAATTTAACAAACGTTAACTTTAAATTTTAAGTAGAAAATAAAAGTTTAATAATGAAATAAAAGTATTAGTGTTAGTTCATTTTTTTTAAATAAGAATTATACATCACCACATTGGGGAGGAGGGGGAGGACATCAGGATTCTAAAGGTGATTAGATCGGGACATGACCAAAAAAATATTGAGAAACGCTGATTTAAGGAATTAATTCGTCCACATCTCGTCCTTTTACAAGATCCCTAAAGGACCTAACTGGATTACCGTAGGACCTAACGAATAAGCGCCTCCTACCGTCTACTCTCTCGTCTTTTGAAGCGGAATGATGACACGGGGGGGGGGCCCGGAGGGGGGAGGGGGGAACGGAGGGGTGATTACATTGTCAGCATATCACCTCATCAACGCTCCTCCCCCCTCTTCTCTCCCCGCCGCCCCCCCCTCCCTTCTCTCTCCCCCTCCCCAGCCTCTCCCTACACTCCCCTTTCCCTTCCCTTTTCCTCTCTCTCCCTTTTCCTTCCCCCTCTCCTCTCCCTCCTCACCCCTGACCTCCCTTAGCCCCCCTTCTTCCACCCTCTCCTTCCCTTTTTCCTTCCCTTCCCTCCCCTTTCCCTCCCCCTTCCCTCCACTTTCCCTCTCCCTCCTCTCCCCCTCCCCTCCACTTTCCCTCTCCCTCCTCTCCCCCTCCCTCCTCTTTCCCTTCCCTTCCCTCCCCTCCCCCTCACTCCCCTTAGCCCCCCTTCTTCAACCTCCCCCTTCCTCCCCTCCCCCTCCCTCTATCACTTACTGTATTCTAGACTTCCCTAAGTCTACAATTCATCAATTTGTCAATTCATCAATTTGTCTACTATTCGTATTCTAGGTTTGACTTCTCTTAGTTCGTCATTCAACTTCTCAAAGTTGATTTGACAAATTTGAAAAATTCGAAAAATAAGATTTTGGAACCGAAGTCGTTCCTACTTTAACGAACTCAAGTGCTTTGACGAGGAATAAGAACACCGTCACTATGTTCCCTCCCTCGTTATCGCCTCCTCCTCCCTCTTCCCTCCTCTTCCTCCTCCTGCTGACGGAACCCCTCATTCTCTTTAATCCGTTTGCCGCGGAAGTGCTGACGACTGTACGTCACCCTAACTAACGCTAACAACGTTCCGTCGAATCAATTCAACTGCACGCGATCAACATTGAAGGGAGAGTTCAGCGACAACCCTACGAACCAGAGCCACGCAGCATTCTTTTGTGACTGGAGACTCATATTTCAAAAAAAAAAAAAAAAAAAACAAAAAAAAACAAAAACAGTATCGTACAACCCTCATTTCTATTCACCTAAAGGAAGGTTATCTTAAACGGTAATGGTTGAGTTTGTTTACAGAAAGAGGGGGAAAATCGTCAAAATAGAAGTATACGGTACCACGAGCGAGGTCCGTTTTCTATGGGGGAAGGAGGAGATAGGGAGAGGGGAAAAGATAGGGGGAAAGGATAGGGTGTTCTGAGGGAAAATGAGGGGAAAGGAAGGAAAAGAGGGGGAAATGAGGAAGGGGAAAATGGGGGAGAATTAGGAGAAACAAAGGGGAAATGAGGGAATGAAGACACGAGGACAAATAGAGAAAACAAGGGGAAAGGAAGGGAAAGAGGGGAAATGAGGGAGGGGAAATGGAGGAAAATTCAGGAAAACAGGGGGAAATGAGGGAATGGGGAAACTATGACAATTGGAGAAAATGAGGGGAGATGAAGGGAAAGAGGGGAAATGAGGGAGGGGAATGAAGCAAATTAGTAGAAACGGGTGAAAATGAGGGGATGGGGGAATGGGGAAAATGAGTGAATGAAAAAAAGGGAAATGAGGAATCGAAATGGAACAAATAAGAAGAAATGAGAGAAATGAATGGAGTAAATAAGGGAAATGAAAGTAAAGGGGAAATGACAGTAAAGGAGGGGAAAGGAAGTAATTAAGGGAAATGAGGGGAAAGGAGGGGAAATGAGGGAATGCAGGAGAAATGAGGGGATAGAGAAATAGGGGAAATGAGGAGAAATGAGAGAAAAGGAAGGAAAGTGAGGGGAAATGGGGAATGTAGAGGAAATGAGGTGATCGAGAAAAAGGGGAAATGAGGGGATAGAGAAACAGAGGAAATGAGGGGAAATGAGAAATGAGGGAGAAGGAAGGAAAGTGAGAGGAAATGAGGGAATGTGGAGGAAATGATGGGACAGGAAAGGGGGAAATGAGGGGACAGAGAAACAGGAAATGAGGGGAAATGAGAAATGAGAGAAAAGGAAGGAAAGTGAGAGGAAATGAAGGAATGAAGAGAAATGAGGGGAGAGGAAAGGGGAAAATGAGGGGATAGAGAAAAAGGGGGAGATGAGGGGATTGAGAAAAAGGGGAAATGAGGGAATGGAGTAATTAAAGGAAATGAGGGGAAAGGAGGTTGGGAGGGGAAGGTGGGGGAAGGGGGTGTAGGCTGTGAGAGTGGTGGGGAGGGGGAGGGGGCGTTATTGACGTCATAGGCCTGAGTCGACGACCTGAAAGCCTAAGTACGAAAAACGACTTCGGGGGGGGGGGGAATGGAGGGAGTGGGAGGGGGAGAGGAAGAGGGTAGGAGAGAGGAAGTGTAAGTAGGAGGAGGGGGGAAGGGGGAGGGATGGAGGGAATGGGAGGGGAAGAGGGAGGAGTAGGGAGAGAGGGAGGGGAGGGATGGAGGGAGGGGAAGGGGGAGATGAAGGGGGACGGGGAGCGGGAGAGGGAGGAGAGAAGGGTAGAGGAGGGGGAAGGGAGAGGGAGGGAGAGAGAGGGAGAGGGAGGGGGAAAATAGGGAGAGGGGGTAGGGGAGGGGACAAGGGGAGAGGGAGGGAAGGGGAGAGGGAGGGGGAAGGGAGAGGGAGGGGGAGAGGGAGAGGGATGGGAAGAATAGGAGGAGGGGGTAGGGGAAGGGACAAGGGGAGAGGTAGGGGGAAGGATAGGGGAGAGGAGAGGAAGGGGAGAGGGAGGGGGAAGGGAGAGGGAGGGAGAAGGATAAGGGAGAGAAGGAGAGGAAGGGGAGAGAGGGGGAAGGGTAGGGGGAGGAGAAGAGAAAGGGAAGAGGGAGGGGGAGGGGAGATGGAGGGGGAGGGGAGAGGAAGGGGGTGAGGGGGAGAGGGTAAGGGGAGAGGGGAGAGGGTAAGGGGAGAGGGGAGAGGGAGGGGAAGGGGGAGAGGGAGGGTAAAGGGAGAGGGGAGAGGGAGGGGAGGGGAAGGGGGAGAGGGGGAGAGGGAGGGGAAGGGGGAGAGGGGGAGAGGGGTGAGAGGGAGGGGGAGAGGGGGAGAGGGAGGGGGAGAGGGAGGGGGAGGGGAAGGGGGAAAGGGAGAGAGGGGAGGGAGAGAGGGGGAGGGGGAGAGGGGGAGGGGGAGGGAGAGGGGAAGGGGGAGAGGGAGGGGAAGGGGGAGAGGGGGAGGGGAAGAGGGGGAGGGGGAGAGGGGGAGGGGGGAGTGGGAGAGGGGGAGGGGGGAGAGGGGGAGGGGCGCGTGTTTGCTTTTAGCTTCAAATGTGATCCCCGTTGGTAAAACTCTGTTTCTCTCGTTTCGCTTTTGAAGTTCAGATGAGATTAAATTAACCTGATTACGAGACACGCGTCGGGCCTTCAAGTTTTAACAAGTAAAAAAATTAATATTAAAAGAAAAAATATATAATTCTTTGATTAAGATTCAAAACAACCCGCCACTTTCTATGGACAACATTTCCGTCGCCCTCAAGTTATCATTAAAAAAAAAAGAAGAAAAAAAAAAAGAGATAGAGAGAGAGAAAGAGAGAAAAGAAGAAGAAGAAGAAAAAAAAGAAGAAAAAGAAGAAGAAAGAAGAAGAAGAAGAAGAAGAAGAAGAAGAAGAGGGAGGAGGAGGAGGAGGGCAAGCTAGATCTTTATCAGAGGGCTGAAGGTAAAGTCTGAACAAGAACAGGTCACCTCACATTCCTGTGACACAATACGCTTGGTATTCCTCCCATAGTGTTAAAAAAAAAAAAAAAAAAAAAAAAAAAAAAAAATATATATATATATATATATATATATATATATATATATATATATATATATATATATATATATATTGATACAACGGCGGTCATTATTTTTTACCAACTAACTTTGATATGCAGAATCAACGATGAAGTAACTGATTATAACGCGGACCCATTGTTAGCTATGAAATTGAGCGGTGTGCGCGTAATTTCATATGAATGTGGAAATGAATAACATACTCGTAGCACACAGAGATAACAATGCACGTATGTACGTACGCACACGCGTGTGCGTATACACGCGTATACACAAACGCACACACACAGACACAAACGCACACACACAACGACATTAATGGTATTGACTAAGACAATACTAACAGTAATGATAACGATGATAATGATTGATGATGATGATGATGATGACGATAATGATAGATGATGATCATCACCAAAATAATGATAATGATGATGATGATGATGATGATGATGATGACGATAATGACAGATGATGATGATGATGATGATGATGATGATGATGATGATGATGATGACGATAATGATAGATGATTATCATCATCAAAATGATGATGATGATGGTGATGATGATGATGATGATGATGAGGATGAGGATGATTGGTGATAATGCTAGATTTTGATGATCATCATCCTCAAAATAATAATAATGAATGATGATGATGATGACTATGATGATGATGATGATGATGATGATGATGATGATGATGATGATGATGATGATGATGAAGACGACAATCATCTTCAGCATCATCGCCTCCTCCTCTCCCAGGTCCTCCTCCTCCTCCTCCTCCTCCAGCATCCGTGGACGACCTTTTGACCTGAATGTCCAAATGTTATTTCGTGCCTTTTATCTAATTGTCACAATATGTAACCCCTTCCTCACTTCCCCCCTCTCCCCCATTTCCTCCCCTCTCCCCCCATTTCCCCCCTCTCCCTCCCCATTTCTCCCCTCTCCCTCCCCATTTCCCCTCCCTCCACATTTCCCCCCATTCCCTCCCTCCATTTCCCCCCTCTCCTTCCCCATTCCCCCTCTCCCTCCCCATTCCCCCCTCTCCCTCCACTTCCCCTCTCTCCCCATTTCCCCCTCTCCCTCCCCATTCCCCCCTCTCCCTCCCTATTTCCCCCCTCTCCTTCCCCATTTCCTCTCCCTCCCCATTCCCCCCTCTCCCTCCCTATTTCCCCCCTCTCCTTCCCCATTCCCCCTCTCCCTCCCCATTTCCCCCTTCACCCTCCATATTCCCCCTCTCCCTATTTCCAACACCCCACACTCCCACCACCCCTCCATCCCCCCTAACACTCTCCTCACCCCTCCATCCCCCCTAACTCCCCCTACCCCTTCCATCTCCCCCTAACCCCCCCCTTCCCACAACCGTTCGTTCCTATTATCTCAATATAGGCTTGAACAAACATTTTCGTTCAAAAGTGTTCGAGATGACGATAAACATTGGGAAGCGCTGATGAAGCGGAAACTCTGCTTGACTTTGTATGGGTTTCCCAAAGTGTTTCGTTCACGGGGATCCGGTTTTCGTTCATGGAACCACCGACCCCAGACCTTGACCTCGTCCAACTTGTGATTCTGACCTTGAAAATGACCTTGAAAATGACGAAGTTGACCTTGACCTTGAAACTTGGAATTTTGATCTTTTGACCTTAAAAATGGCGATTCTGGCCGAGTCTGACCTTGAAGATGA